>NC_061096.1:61859876-61964876 GCF_015104395.2 Macrobrachium nipponense
ATAATTTCCAGTAATTTTCTAAGCGTTTGCCTCTAACTTAACGCATAATTTCCAGTAATTTTCTAAGTGTTTGCCTTTAACTTAACGCATAATTTCCAGTAATTTTCTAAGTGTTTGCCTCTAACTTAACGCATAATTTCCAGTAATTTTCTAAGTGTTTGCCTCTAACTTAACGCATAATTTCCAGTAATTTTCTAAGTGTTTACCTCTAACTTAACGTATAATTTCCAGTATTAATGAAACAAGAACAGTTAAGTGTCTCTGGACCTGATTTACATTTCCCATTTGTTTCAAAGACTGTCGTTCGGTTAAACCTGAAAAACGGGTAGGTAGGTAGGTCTCGTGTTCCTGGAAATCCGTCAGGAGTCTGAGCACTTGGCGTGGCAGGAAAAGCCTTGCTGTTTAGTTGTTCGTCAACTGTGCGTAGAGAAATGCCCATTTGCAGAAGTAGTGAACAATTCGATATTGTTTTTAAACCTTCGATATGTTTATGTTCATTTCTTGAATATGTTTTCATGCCTCGGTTATATTTAGTCTACCGGTATACTATGTTTTCAAGCTTTATAGTTGCGTGTAGCTCCTTGCAGGCCTGGCCTTTCAAACTCCATTTTTTGTTTAGTTTTGTTTAGTCCCCTTGGTTGGGTAGATTGTCTAACCTCAGTTATGTTTAGTTTCGGTGCTGGGGTATATACGCTGAAAATCAGTTGGTATGTTTAGTCCTCTTGCACTGTTGGGTTCGTAAGTCTCGGGTATTCTTTGTTTTCTTTCATGGGTACACTCTTAAACCCCAGTTATGTCAGATTCCTGTGCTTTGGTTCATTCTAAAAAATCAGTTGTTATTTTCCTTCTATGGATGTGGTCGCTAATCAAAGTTATGCTTAATTCTCTTTCGTGGGTGCGGTCTTTTCCATTACTTGGGTGCGCCCAGAGATCTCAGCTATTTTTAGTTATTTTTTAATAAGTGCATCTCGGACCCCAGTTATGTCTAATTTCGTTGATTAGGTGTACTTAAAAAAACGCTGTTTAATCTAGGTTCCTCCTTGCATGTGCTCACAAGCCTTCACTTGCTCAGTTTCTTTTTTTCTTGGCCGCTCAGACTCCATTACTTTTCAGCTCCATTACTACTACTCAAAGCTTTTGGCTATTTCTTGACGAAAGCTTCAAGCTTTTAGCTATTTCTTTACGAATTCTCAAAGCACTCGGCTATTTCTTGACGAATGCTCCAAGCTTTTAGCTATTTCTTTACGAATTCTCAAAGCTTTCGGCTATTTCTTTACGAATTCTCAAAGCTTTTAGTAATTTCTTTACGAATTCTCAAAGCTTTCAGCTATTTCTTGACGAATGCTCCAAGCTTTTAGCTATTTCTTTACGAATTCTCAAAGCTTTCGGCTATTTCTTTACGAATTCCCTTTTCAAAGCTTTCAAGTATTTCTTGTAACGATTTCTTCAGCTTTCAGCTATTGCTTGACGAATGTTACAGCTTTTAGCTACTTTCCTTTTCGAATTCTAGCTTTTTCAGTTTAAATTTCTTTTTGACGAATTGCTACAAGATTTTAGCAGTCTTTACTTTAAGTCTTCAGCTTTCTCCGTTGCTTTTACTTCTTTGAACGAATGCTCAAGCTTTTAGCTATTTCTTTTTACGATTTATTCTCAAAGCTTTTCGGCTTTTATGTCCTTGGCGAAATGCTCCAAGCTTTTAGCTATTTCTTTTTCGAATTCTCAAAGCTTTTAGCTATTTCTTTACGAATTCTCAAAGTTTTCAGCTATTTCTAGACGAATGGTACAAGCTTTTAGCTATTTCTTTACGAATTCTCAAAGCTTTCAACTATTTCTTGACGAATGCTCCAAGCTTTTAGCTATTTCTTTACGAATTCTCAAAGCTTTCAGCTATTTCTTGACGAATGCTACAAGCTTTTAGCAGTTTCTTTACTAAGTCTCAAAGCTCTCGGCTATTTCTTGTGACATTTGCTCAAGCTAGCTATTTCAACGAATTCTCAAGCTTTCGTCTCTTTTATCTTTAACGAGTCTTCAGCTTTCGCTTTTATTTCGAATTCTCAGCTTTCCGGCGATTTACAAGTTTCTGCAAGCTTTCGCTTTTATCTTTTCGAAGTTTTCTGAAGCTTTCGGCTATTTCTTGACGAATGTTTAACAGCTCTAAGCTTTTATATTTACGAATTCTCAAAGTTTCGGCTTTCAGCTATTTATTCTTGACGAATGCTCCAAGCTTTTAGCTATTTCTTTACGAATTCTCAAAGCTTTCGGCTATTTCTTACGAATTTCTCAAAGCATTTTAGTAATTTCTTTACGAATTCTCAAAGCTTTCAGCTATTTCTTGACGAATGCTCCAAGCTTTTAGCTATTTCTTTACGAATTCTCAAAGCTGTCAGCTATTTCTTGACGAATGCTACAAGCTTTCGGCTATTTCTTGGCGAATGCTTCAAGCTTTTAGCTATTTCTTGACGAATTCTCCAAGCTTTCAGCTATTTCTTGACGAATGCTACAAGCTTTTAGCTATTTCTTTACGAATTCTCTAAACTTTTAGTAATCTCTTTACGAATTCTCAAAGCTTTCGGCTATTTCTTGAAGAATGCTCCAAGCTTTTAGCTATTTCTTTACGAATTCTCAAAACTTTAAGCTATTTCTTTACAGTGCTCCATACATCTGTTCCTTCAAGTTTGATTGTGAAATTTTTGTCGAATGGTCACAAAGACCTCCAAAAGCTAGTGGTGTGAGTGAGTGAGTGAAGGAGCACTGTTCTCTGAATGTTACTAATCTTATCTGTATTTAATTTTATTCTCACGTACTGCTCTTTCCTCTTGTCTCCTTGTATGATGTCTTGGTATCTCATTTGGTGGAAGTTTTATGGCCAAACAGATGACCTTTTGACTTGGTCCTTAAGAATGAGAGAACATTCTGAATTCTAATAGAATTCGGGTGAACTCCAGATTGAACGTTTACGTGGCTTCCTTCGAAGGTAATTGCTTCTTGGAAAGCTGATATCTAAGAATATTAGGTTATAATAATAATAATAATAATAATAATAATAATAATAATAATAATAATAATAATAATAAGAATAATAATAATAATAATAATAATAATAATAATTAATAATAATAATAACCACAGGAAGAACATCCTTAGTACAAAAAGACAAGAGTAAGGGAAATATAGCCAGTAACTACAGGCCTATCACCTGCCTACCAATAATGTGGAAGTTACTAACAGGTATCATCAGTGAAAGGCTATACAACTACCTAGAGGAGACAAACACCATCCCCACCAACAGAAAGGCTGCAGAAGGAAGTGTAGGGGCCACCCCCCACCAAAAAGACCAGTCCTCATAGACAAAATGGTAATGAAGAACAGTAGGAGAAGGAAAACCAACCTAAGCATGGCATGGATAGACTATAAGAAAGCCTTCGACATGATACCACACACATGGCTAATAGAATGCCTGAAAATATATGGGGCAGAGGAAAATACCATCAGCTTCCTCAAAAATACAATGCGCAACTGGAATACAATACTTACAAGCTCTGGAATAAGACTAGCAGAGGTTAATATCAGGAGAGGGATCTTCCAGGGCGACTCACTGTCCCCACTACTCTTCGTAGTAGCCATGAATTCCCATGACAAAAGTACTACAGAGATGGATGCCTGGGTACCAACTCAAGAAAAGAGGCAACAGAATCAACCATCTGATGTTCATGGACGACATGAAGCTGTATGGTAAGAGCATCAAGGAAATAGATACCCTAATCCAGACTGTAAGGATTGTATCTGGGGACATCAGGATGGAGTTTGGAATAGAAAAATGCGCCTTAGTCAACATACAAAAAGGCAAAGTAACGAGAACTGAAGGGATAAGGCTACCAGATGGGAGCAACATCAAACACATAGATGATACAGGATACAAATACCTGGGAATAATGGAAGGAGGAGATATAAAACACCAAGAGATGAAGGACACGATCAGGAAAGAATATATGCAGAGACTCAAGGCGATACTCAGTCAAAACTCAATGCCGGTAAATATGATAAAAAGCCGATAAACCACATGGGCAGGATGCCAGTAATCAGATACAGCGCAGGAATAGTCGAATGGACGAAGGCAGAACTCCGCACCATAGATCAGAAAACCAGGAAACATATGACAATACACAAAGCACTACACCCAAGAGCAAATACGGACAGACTATACATAACACGAAAGGAAGGAGGGAGAGGACTACTAAGTATAGAGGACTGCTTCAACATTGAAAACAGAGCACTGGGGCAATATCTGAAAACCAGTGAAGACGAGTGGCTAAAGAGTGCATGGGAAGAAGGACTAATAAAAGTAGACGAAGACCCAGAAATATACAGAGACAGGAGAAAGGACAGACAGAACAGAGGACTGGCACAACAAACCAATGCACGGACAATACATGAGACAGACTAAAGAACTAGCCAGCGATGACAATTGGCAATGGCTACAGAGGGGAGAGCTAAAGAAGGAAACTGAAGGAATGATAATAGCGGCACAAGATCAGGCCCTAAGAACCAGATATGTTCAAAGAACGATTGACGGAAATAACATCTCTCCCATATGTAGGAAGTGCAATACGAAAAATGAAACCATAAACCACATAGCAAGGAATGCCCGGCACTTGCACAGAACCAGTACAAAAAGAGGCATGATTCAGTGGCAAAAGCCCTCCACTGGAGCCTGTGCAAGAAACATCAGCTACCTTGCAGTAATAAGTGGTACGAGCACCAACCTGAGGGAGTGATAGAAAACGATCAGGCAAAGATCCTCTGGGACTATGGTATCAGAACGGATAGGGTGATACGTGCAAACAGACCAGACGTGACGTTGATTGACAAAGTCAAGAAGAAAGTATCACTCATTGATGTCGCAATACCATGGGACACCAGATTTGAAGAGAAAGAGAGGGAAAAAAATGGATAAGTATCAAGATCTGAAAATAGAAATAAGAAGGATCTGGGATATAGCCAGTGGAAATCGTACCCATAATCATAGGAGCACTAGGCAGCCCCTATCCCAAGATCCCTGAAAAGGAATTTAGAAAAAAATATAGGCTGAAGTAGCTCCAGGACTCATGCAGAAAGAAGTGTGAATCCTAGAAAAGGCGGCACACATAGTAAGGAAAAGTGATGACTCCTAAGGATGCCAGGATGCAACCCGGAACCCCACACTATAAATACCACCCAGTCGAATTGGAGGACTGTGTATAGAGCAAAAAAAAAAAAAAAAAAAAAAAAAAAAAAAAATAATAATAATAATAATAATAAATATTAATAATAATAATAATAATAATAATAATAATAATAATAAGAACTCCGCAGCATAGATCAGAAAACCAGGAAACAAATGACAATACACAAAGCACTACACCCAAGAGCAAATACGGACAGACTATACATAACACGAAAGGAAGGAGGGAGAGGACTACTAAGTATAGAGGACTGCGTCAACATTGAAAACAGAGCACTGGGGCAATATCTGAAAACCAGTGAAGACGAGTGGCTAAAGAGTGATGGGAAGAAGGACTAATAAAAGTAGACGAAGACCCAGAAATATACAGAGACAGGAGAAAGACAGAAAGAACACAGGACTGCACAACAAACCAATGCACGGACAATACATGAGACAGACTAAAGAACTAGCCAGCGATGACAATTGGCAATGGCTACAGAGGGGAGAGCTAAAGAAGGAAACTGAAGGAATGATAACAGCGGCACAAGATCAGGCCCTAAGAACCAGATATGTTCAAAGTACGATAGACGGAAATAACATCTCTCCCATATGTAGGAAGTGCAATACGAAAAATGAAACCATAAACCACATAGCAAGTGAATGCCCGGCACTTGCACAGAACCAGTACAAAAAGAGGCATGATTCAGTGGCAAAAGCCCTCCACTGGAGCCTGTGCAAGAAACATCAGCTACTTGCAGTAATAAGTGGTACGAGCACCAACCTGAGGGAGTGATAGAAACGATCAGGCAAAAATCCTCTGGGACTATGGTATCAGAACGGATAGGGTGATACGTGCAAATAGACCGAGCGTCGTGACTGACAAAGTCAGAAGAAAGTATCACTCATTGATGTCGCAATACCATGGGACACCAGAGTTGAAGAGAGAGGGAATTTTTTTGATTGATAAGTATCAAGATCTGAAAATAGAAATAGAAGGATATGGATATGCCAGTGAAATCGTACCCATAATCATAGGAGCACTAGGCACGATCCCAAGATCCCTGAAAAGGAATCTAGAAAAAACTAGAGGCTGAAGTAGCTCCAGGTCTCATGCAGAAGAGTGTGATCCTAATAGAAACGGCACACATAGTAAGAAAAGTGATGGACTCCTAAGGAGCAGGATGCAACCCGGAACCCCACACTATAAATACCACCCAGTCGAATTGGAGGACTGTGATAGAGCAAAAAAAAAAAAAAAAAAAAAAAAAAAAAAATAATAATAATAATTATTATTATTATTATTATTTTTTATTAATTAATTTTTTTTTTGGTCTATCACAGTCTTCCAATTCGACTGGGTGGTATTTATAGTGTGGGGTCCGGGTTGCATCCTGCCTCCTTAAGAGTCCATCACTTTTCTTACTATGTGCCCGCCGTAATTTTATTAATTAATTATTATTATTTTCTTATTATTAATTTTATTATTATTATTATTATTATTATTATTATTATGATTATTATTATTATTATTCATTAGTTTCATGTATATCCCTGACCCTTTTATTTTTCTTTCATTTAATTTTTCTTTATTGTTATTTTCATGTTAGCGAACGGGGCCAGTTCTCATATCAAAAGAAGTCGGGAAAAAAAAGTTAACGAATTTGAAAATATAGTCACTGGTGCACTTCAAGTTATATCAAAAGTGTATCCCCTTATGGGGAAGTTTTTTTTTTTTTTTGCTAATTAAATAGTGTTTTTCCTCTTATTCGTGGCAATGCAAAGTGATGACACAGAAAAATATAGTATACGCCTGTTATTTTCAGAAAAGAAATAACTAAATACATTAAAACTGAATTGAATAAAATAAGATGAATTGGACGATGCATAATAAAAGATAAATAAATAAAACCTCAGTCTAAACATTGGGTGGACGAAGACAGAATAAGGAAGAAGACGGCAAATTAATTAAGAAACCAGTACTCACACTAGAAAGTAAAGACAATGGGAAACCTTGGCCTTCCAAAACCACAATAATCACACAAGACACCAGATTCACGTAAATATTAAATCATTATCACTGTGGTAATCAGCTCCAGTGAACAGACACACATCCATTAAGCCGCTCGGCAGGTATAGATAGACGCCTTATTTGTCGTATATGCGTATACAAAACTCTCTTCGAATTGTGATTGGCCCTTCTACGAATACGTCTCGATTCTGCGAATCCTCATTGGCTGGGAGTTCCGTTAAGAAGGCCGCAATGTCGCATAGAATTAACCATCGATGGGTCTTGTTTATGCATTGTGGTCGAGCGGAGGAGACGAAGGTCAGGCGTGACCCAGATGTGACCTAAAAGGGTTGGGAATTCTCCTTGACGCTGTTCATCTCCTTGGCGCCAGAGAGATCCTAATTAGACAGTAGAGAGTCTGGTAGTAATATCTGGTGTTCTGACTAACATGCTGTACGTCCTAATGCGACGTAAAATTCGGGTAATCGACGGAGGAGATCTTAGGGCGAAATGTAATTTTGGATGGGATACAGTGCACCAGAAGCGACGATTTTTCCGCGCACGGAGACGTTAGACATAATCTCACAGCATACGCTTAAAGAAAAAGTCTATATTTATATCGTGTATACGCGAAAGCCTGTGACGTCATGTAGAGTACTTTTAATATATGTACCGAATATTTTATATGTATAGTATGAACGGGTTAGCCTTCGAAAATGTGTCAGTATAGATAGATACAAGATAAGACGGGTGTTATACAGCAATTTAATTGATAAATCACAAAATATTTCCTCTTCAGATTTTTTTTATCATATTTATTTATTTATTCATGTTTTTATTTATTTATTTGTTTATTTATTTATACATTGTATTCAGTAACCAGTTTTATTCCGATGACAAAATGTCACTTACGAGAAGATGAACTTGAGCATCTGACCGAGATGAAAATGACGCGGGATAACCGTCCTGCGGTCAGCCACATAAATATGCCCCCCCCCCCCCCCCCCCTCCCCCCCCCCCCCCCTCTCCATTATAATAACTCGGATGGAACGACGGCCGGGAACTTTAGGCCTACGCAAACCACAACATGCTTCTGCTCATAAAGTTGTCACCATCCGCCGTGGCGAACCAACAGCAGGAGAGAGAGAGAGAGAGAGAGAGAGAGAGAGAGAGAGAGAGACGTCGGAGAGCAGAGAGAGAGAGAGAGAGAGAGAGAGAGAGAGAGAGAGAGAGAGAGAGAGAGAGAGAAACTTACGTTGCACGCTTCGGGGATCATGCTCTACCGACCGTGGTGAGGTCTGCAAGAAATAGAGTCCACCTTTTGTTAATTAGCTGTTCAGCAGGAGGCGTTTCAGTGTCTGGTGGATGATGTTCCCGTAGCAAGGGCTACGAGCTGAAGGCGTGATTTTTATATATAAAAGTCCTTTCTTATTGTAACTTGACAAGATAGAAATAGATAGAAATTGTGACTGTTTTAAGAGACATATTTTCCTCAAGAGGCAATTCTTGTTTTTAAATTTACAAAATGTATTTTAAAAAGAATGGCGAAATGACTGTTATTAACTATAAATGCTTGGGAAAATACGTTGTTAAATTGATGAGATTCCAAACTGAATCCTGAACTACTGAAAGGTCTTTTAAAATTGAATGAAAATTGGAAAAATCTCTTTATTTTATATTCCCTGAAAAGTAATACGTTGCTGAAGATTTCTCTTGCGTTCCTTTTAATGAAGAAGTAATGCAACAACTTAACTAAGCAATGTATAAAATTAGCATTTGTTAATTTCGATGCTAATTTTGATGGTTTTCCTAATGGCTGCCATTTGGTCCACCATAATTGCTATTGTCTACGTGAGTCGTAAATATACATTCCGTAAATATACTCTGTCCCTTGCGTTTCTTCTGGAGTCTGTAGGGATTACTTAAGGTCCTCTTCAGCGTCCCTTCGGCCCTAGCTGCAACCCCTTTCATTCCTTTTACTCTACCTCCATTCATATTCGTTCTTCCATGTTACTTTCCACTCTCTTTTTAACAGTTCATAGCGCAAATGCGAGGTTTTCCTCCTGTGACACCTTTCAGACCTTTTACTCTCAATTTTCCTTTCGGCGGTGAATGTCCTCATAAGGCCCAGCCTTTATTTTTGATATTTTCAATAGTTTTACGTATATCCCTGACCCCTTTTTTCCCATTCATTTAATTTTTTTCATTGCTGTATTCATGTTAGCGAAAGAGGCAAGTTCTCACATCAGAGGAAGTCGGGAAAAGAAAGCTTATTGAATTTGAAATTGCATATTCTTCTGTCTATCTACGTAGAGGCTGTTGACAGAATGGAGCAACGAAGGGCACGAAGACACTGCTTTAGCTAATTGAGGTCGTGGTCACAGGGTTGTCGCCAGGACTTGTTGCGCAACAAATTGTCGGATACGGGAAGCGAAGGGAGAAGGGAGTGGCTTAGTTAGTACGAGGAGGGAGAAAGCAGCTCACTTGGGGGATGACAACGATACGGTTCTGTGATAGATGCGGTTGAGAGAGAACGAGAGGAAAAAAAAAAGGGAGATAGAGACAAAGAGATAGGAGATATAATTACATTAGATGTACTCGTATTTCTACATTCGCACGAGAAATTAAGACATACTTCTTTTTTTATATATATACAAGAAAATTCAGGTTAAAAGTTTAATGATCTGTTGGATACTGAACTAGAATATGCAGATGAATCGAATGAGTATTTTAAGGAGTTGTTGCTACGGGTCATGGAACAGAGGCAGATATATTTTAGCGAATATGTTTGTGTAGATGGAAATATTTATGATGTGAATGTTGAGGATGTTTTTTACGACAGATAAGAAGCCTGGAGTTGGAAGGCGCGAGATTGAATGGGATTGTAAGTGAGGTGTTTTGGTACGAAGGTGAAAGTGTCATTGAGTGCGGGTTAGAGAAATGTTTGAAGCTGTCGAGATGCCTAATGTCCTTTTCTTAGTCTACATGTTATAAGGAGGATTGAAATTGTGGCGAAATTGAAGATACAAGTGTGTTCAAAAGGTTATCGTGGGTAAGCGGGTAAATCAAAGCTTTTTAGTGTGAGTGGTAAGTTTACTGTCTCTTTAAAACCAACCCACAAAAGGATAGGTTTGAATCCTGGCTAGGGTAGGTGCACTTACCATGTATGTTCCCCTTTGTTGATGAGCTTTTTCCATTGTAAAGTGAATGCCATGTAATGTACTATGTAAATTTGGCGATAAACTATCCAACTATCCATATATATATATATATATATATATAATATATAATATATATATATATATATACATATAATATATATATATATTATATATATATATATATTATATATATATTATGTATATGTATATATTATATATCATACACATATATATATATATATATATATATATATATAGTATATATATATATATATATATATATATATATATATATATATATATATATGTGTGTGTGTGTGTGTGATATATATATATATATATATATATATATATATATATATATATATATATAATATATATATATATATATATATATATATATATATATATATATATATATATATATATATATATATGGTGTGTGTGTGTGTGTGTGTGTGTGTGTGTGTGAGAGAGAGAGAGAGAGAGAGAGAGAGAGAGCCAGAGAGAGAGAGAATGAATCTACGGGCCAGGCTGGTGCCTCTTAGAATGAGAAAAGTGCCCGCATCTCGAGGATTTCTTTGAGGGCGCTTCCTTAATTCTGTTTGAGGGACATATTCGTAATGGTTCTCCTTGGATTACGTGATTTGTAAAGGGAGGCATTCCCTCGTTTGTCTCCCTTAACTGCTGTACAAATGGTGGACCCGGCGAACACACTTGTCTTTTTTTTTTTTTTTTTTTTTTTTTTTTTTTGTGACGGTTATGTCCCAAGATTTTTTTTTTCTTTGCAAGGTCATTCTTTTTCTCCGGCCTCCTCCTCCTCCTCCTGCTCCTCCTTCTCCTCCTCCTCCTCCTCCTCTTTCTTACATGTAAGACTGCATAAAGAACTGTAAGTTACTTATCATTCCTTTTAAGTTTTTTTCAAAGTGCTTGGGGCCACGGAACAGCAGTTAATTCGATAAATTAAGCGCCGTGATAAGCAGACTTCTGCAATGCTTTCATGTTACATCATTTCCTAGTGGCATATCATTAATAGCAACCGAGAGACTAATAGCGGACAAAGAAAAGAAGAAGGAAAAGTCTTCTGTAATTATCAGTTACCTTTAATTCCACTTTACTAAATGCCATTGCAAAATTCCTACGTCGGAGTGTATGGTAGTAGTATCGACAAAGCATGACCTCTGTAACGGCGCTTGTTCTTAGAGGGCTGATGAAATCGGATAAGATAAATGCCTCCTGTTGCGTCACTCTAGTGACCATATGCCCGTCCTGTTTCGTCAGCTTACCAGATACCAAGAAACTGGTTGCACCAAGTTACAACACTGGGCAAGCACACTTGTCATTCGACATTAACAAAGATACTGTAATTTACATACATACATAAATAATACATAACATACCATTATAATATATATATTATATTATTATATATGATATATATCTAATATTATTAAATTATAATATATAGCTATATATATATAGTAATATATATATTGTATTATATATATATATGATATATATATAATGTATATCTATACATGGTATTAATATATATATACATATATATATATATACACACACACATATATATATATATATATATATATATATATATATATATATTATATATATATATATATATATATCAGTTTCTTCAAGAGAAGACCCAATCTAAAAACGAGAAAATGATCCATTTAGTCAATGTACTATACACCTATCGTTAAGGCTTTGCTGTAGATTTACTATGAAAGTTTTACTGTGCTCATATATATATATATATATATATATATATATATATATATATATATATTTATATATGAGCACACGGTAAAACCTTCATAGTAAATCTACAGCAAAGCCTTAACGATAGGTGTACAGTAAACTGACTAAATGGATAATTTTTCTTTTAGATCGGGTCTTCTCTTGAAGAAACTGACCATCGCAATTCAACAGGAAGAGAGAGAATTCTTGGGAATGTCAAGAATAATGTAATCCTTTGATTTATTAGTTTCTGATCTCTCCTGCCAATCAAAATATATAAAGTATAATTATAAAATAAGGTATGCAGAAACAACAAAAGCTACATTAGCAATGTAGATAAAGGCGACTAAAAGAAAAAAAAAAAAACATCCGGTCCACAAAGCAATGCGAGACTCCTTCAGAAAAGTGACAACATACAACAATGGCTATGGAATTCAAAAGGAGGTAAAGATGAAGTAATAGTAGGTAAACATAAATAATTAAAAATCGAAGGCATTGCTCGGATAATCCACCAAGAAAATTTTCCCTTATGATGAACACATGATTGAAAAAACTAAAATTATCCTTTTTTTTTTTTTCGGGGTATTCAAATTCAAAGAATTGACAGTTGCACTGATAAGAATCGTGCTCTTGGGCATCCATCAAGTTACTATTGCTGTACATTACAGAAGAGGATATACCGTTTTTATATATATGGGTAACCCACATCGAGAGCTACATTCTTTGATTTGCATTTTTAAAATCGCTGACGAGATTAACGTTCCATTCGGCTGAACGAAAGCATTTTAGAACCACACACTCACATACACATACATATGTGAATATATATATATATATATAATATCTATTATATATACATATATATATATATATATATTATATATATATATATATATATATATTATTGTTAATGTCGCCGCTAAGAGTAATTGTGCTGGGTCCTCATTTTTCAAGGTCCGTGGTTCGATCCGTCCTAGTGAATGGGTATCAGTGATCTTGGCTCGAGAGTCGGATATGGGTTAGTAATTTTATCGTTGGAGTCTTGATTAACAAAAGGATATATATATAGAAATATATATATATATATATATATATATATATATATATATTATGTATATATATGTGTGTGTGTGTGTAAATAAGAAATTAGTAAGCTTTATATTAATTTTTCAGCAACTTATTTGAGGCTATGATGCATTTAGCACAGTATTGTAAAGAGAGCAACAAAGTTTTTTATTTTTTTATTTTTTATACTTGGGTTAAATTTATAAAAGATTCTGCGTTATCAACAAAGTAACGGAATTAAATTTCAAGGACCATTTCCATGTAATGCACGTACTTATTTAAAAAAAAAATGGTTTTGTTTATTTATCCACACGAAACAAACAATACACACCAGCAAGAATTGCCGCTCAAGTATTGAGTACTGAATATTTGAAAGCCAGGACCATTAGATCTCCATCAGTACCATCAGAATACGTGACTTCGGTTACACTGTGAATTACCAGGATGTAACCCACATGAGATTAGGATCCAAGTGCTCCTCCTCCTCCTCTCCTCCTCCTCAAGTGTCTGTGATGGGACATCATTATTGGGCCTAGATTTACTGGGGTACGGAATATTAGAGTATTCTTTGCAAAGACTGATCTTCGGATTCAGCAAGGAGCCGTCGAAGATTGGCCTCGGGAAACAGTCAAGTTTCTCTTATCATTAAAATTTTTTTTTTTTTAACTTGAAAAGAATTCGGTGTTATGTAACTAAACATAGATCGGTATATGTAGATAACTGAAAGGGGTTTCCTCTTATCTTCTTACTGAGCGGCCAACTATTTGCATATCCTCTTTACTGTTCGAAGATCACCGGTATTGTAGAGACTACTTCTGAAATATAAATTTCGATTTTTTCAAATTATAGCAATGACCATAACAGGTTATTAATTTATGTATATAAGAAAAGCGTTTAAGAACTGCATCTTTTACCATATTTGTTCTCTTTTGTGGTGATTATTGTAAAGGCCTTGGTATTTGCAAATAGAATTTTGTTCGTTAAATCAAAGGTATGAGCATTTGTTTTGACAATGGTTAACAGATTCTTGATGGAATATCTTCCTCAAGGATAACGCTCTTTGATAAAGCATACCGGACATACCATGATTGATAAGCGAAGCTGAACGCATTTCAGAATAATGACATTAAGTTGTATTGAAGATCACCGGAAAACAAAACACAAATAAAGTTTACGGATTTGCAGAAGAAGAAAATTTAATGACGATGTGAAAGTCAAACGAAATGGAGGGACTCGTCCTCGGTTTGGATCTAGCACACAACACTGCAGTCGGCAATGGCACGAAATTATTAACTAACCATTAGGAAAGCACAGAAACTTTATTAGGAATTTGAAGGTTTCTCTCATTCCGACTGCTGCCTTCTCCCCAAGCTTGCATTTCCTTCAGGGAACGTCCAGAATGACCCTAAACAGCCAAGGCAGTCGGTGTTGACGAAGATCCAGATGGGTTTTTGTATTTCTATCTAGAAAGATGTTTAGGGTATTGAGCTAATGCCCTTTGGGAATTAGTCTGTGCTAGGTATTTTGCAATTGCATCATGTTTATCCTGTTGAGATGCAACAACGTGTTGCTGCCCAGTAGTCGATGTGTTTGATTTCCGTGTACTGCAGAGTTGTAGAACAGTTTTACGTGTATTAGCTGTGTTGTGCTCATTGAAGAATTGTAATGATGCTCTTCATATTTTTATTGTTCACTGCTCTTTGCTGTATATTTCTTTTCGTCTTTGGAACCCAGCTGAGCAAAGCAATAATTTTTTGGCCTGTTTAAATTGTGGTTATGTCGCATAATATTAATAGTTATGACGACAGACTGCTATATTATAATTAACATTATAGTACCTAAAGTATAACAGTGCAGCCTCAAGATGCGCTGTCTTACATGGTAGTCTTGCAACACTGAGAGTGAATTATTTTTTGAGAGAGAGAGAGAGAGAGAGAGAGAGAGCTGAGGAGTCAGAAGTTGGTTTGGGACGCCTGGCACAAGACCCTTAGTTGCCATGGGGTCAAAGGAAGGAGAGAGAGAGAGAGAGAGAGAGAGAGAGAGAGAGAGAATCATCACTATGACCTTGGTGTTCCATTATCCTTTTATCCTGGAGGGCGAGAGTGGTGGGAGGATGTGGGGAGAGATACGAGGGAGAGAATTGGAAGGGAAGATAAAAAGGACTTTGGGGGCAGTGGGGTTTGGGCGCGGTGTCAGGTGGTGGGCAGCGGATAAAGGGGAAGATAAGAGAGAGAGAGAGAGAGAGAGAGAGAGAGAGAGAGAGAGAGAGAGAGGAGGGCGGGCAAGCGAGGGCGCATAAAAGAAAAGTATTCCATAAAATAAGTAACACATTTTCGTCCGAGTTGTAGTCTAGATAAAACAGAAACGTTTTATTAGATATAATCATCCAACCGAAATTAATATCCTATTTTCTTAACCCGAGATAATGTAACCCATATTGAATTAACAACTTTCATTGATGTAACTTTTAAGCCAAGAGTGCTACAGTCACGTCCATACACACACAATATATATATATATATATATATATATATATATATATATATATATATATATATATATGTTATGTATATATATATATGAGAGAGAGAGAGAGAGAGAGACTCTACTTGGACAGAATAAGATTACTCACGAATTCTCTCTCTCTCTCTCTCTCTCTCTCTCTCTCTCTCTCCACTATAGGAACATATTTCACTGATTAGTCTATAGAGGCACAATAGATTAAGGGAACATGTCTACGTCAGTGTGTTCTTGTCCTTGGATCAAACCCACAACCTGCTGTTGGTGAGGCTTGCACATCTCACGAGAGAGAGAGAGGAGAGAGAGAGAGAGAGATAGCAACTTCACTGTATATAACCGCTTGGAAAACATGGCCTCAAGTATATTAATAAGTGTCATAGGCTTTCTGAACTTCAGATGATAAGAGAATCACTTCACTTGGGCGAAACCACGCAGAGTTCTTGGAACTGACCACAGCCTCACAGCTGTGTCTGATAGATAGGGAACTGTACCTACTTTGTGCCTCATGATGTCATGATATTGTGATGCTCTTTTATGCGCTTGCGCGCTTCATTCGGCGCTCATGACAGCATGTGGTTCTTTTGGTTGGAGTACATGCTTTTGGTTTTCAACAGCTGTGAAGTAATTGAACGTATTAACTGTAACCCCGTTTATTTATTCACAAAAGAGTATTTATAATGATTAATATGCATGTGTCACATCGCTACTGGCCATTGTAACCACGCAGATGCATGATAATAGAATGATGTATCTGCCACAGCGATAAATTGCTTTTTGTAAATATTTGATTATAATGTGCATGTGTCACATCGCTACTGGCCACTGTAACCATGCAGATGCATAACAGAATGATGTCTTGGCGTAAGTGATAGATTGCTCTTGTAAATATTTGTAAAATCCAATTTTTCTCCACCGCGAGATTCCGCAGGACGCTTACAGTGAGGGTTGTGGTGTTAGACGAAGTCAAGGAAGGCTAGGCTAGGCCAGATAAGGTAAGATTAGGCTAGACTTGACTAAGTACGGGGGGTAAGGTTAGTTTCTCGTGTACAGTACGTGGTGTTCTCCATTCCGGTGGTCCTGTTCTCTTTAATAACCTTTCTGTTTTTATTTTGTTTCTCACAAAAGTAAACTTGAAACTCGCGATTGTATCGCACACGATACTTGTCATTGACACGAAAGCATGGTACGTCAGTTTTCATCTACACGAAAGCTTGGTACCAGAGTACGTCAGTTTTCATCGACACGAAAGCATGGTACCAGAGTACTTCAGTTGTCATCGACACGAAAGCTTGGTACCAGAGTACGTCAGTTTTCATCGACACGAAAGCTTGGTACCAGAGTACGTCAGTTGTCGTCGACACGAAAGCTTGGTACCAGAGTACTCCAGTTTTATAAGAACGACGAAAATTATCAGCTACTCACCTGTAGAATTAATCTCCACTCTACAACATTGCCTTTGTTACGTTTTTCGTCAACGAACAAAGAAACCAAATCTTGCGCCACATTGCGTTGCCGATAAGATAAGGAACGAAAAGACGACGAATGGCCACACAAACCCTTTGTCATCGGTCACTCCACCGTTCGTTTTTCAGTTCCGTGCGTGCGATTACGGATAACGGCGGATTCGCGGGATTAGTCTGATTACAAGCAGAAGAAGAAGAACTTCTACAAAAACTTCATAAACTCCAGCAGCATGCTCTACAAGGCGCTCTCGACGGTGAAGTTGAAAGTGGAGTTCAAGCCAGTGGTCGACAACTTCGTTTTTCGCCTTCATTACAAATACACTTACACCATATTCATGGTTTGCGTCGTCCTCACGACTGTCTATGACATCGTAGGTAATGAAGGCCTTCCTTTTTTTTTACATTTTCGTACACTTGATTTTGCTGTGATGAAATGTCTTTGATGAACGATGAGACTTCGCGTCTCAGTACAATTTCCAGTGAGTGCTATTGATTATTATATTTCGAATGTATACGGGGAATCTGCTGTAGAGAAAGCCGAGCAGAATTATATATTTTTTTTATGTATTTTAACAATTAAAAGAATGTAAATGTTTTGATGATGAAGAGGATTCTATTTATTGGGTTCTGATTGCATCAGTAAAAACGTTTTCACAAAGCGGCATCAGTTGCATTGTCAGATTTTCAGATTAATGTCAATGTTTATGGCCCCCACTAAGTTTACATTACCCTTGATAAGAGAGTCCCTCATGCTACTGTGAACTTCTAGTGGTTGCCTGGCACAGAATTCGTAAACGTGAATGTGGTAAGGCGGAAATCCTGGTTTGATTACTCTAATTACATACGATGTTTGCGAAGACCATTCCATTTATTTAAAAAAAAAAAATAAAAGTTATAAAAGTATGGAGAAGATGACCAGATAAGCAAGAGTGAATATAAAGGAATACCTCCCATGTTTCTATTCGGTTTGATGAATGAAGGATATACTTATAATACCTACGGTTGAATACCTGGAAATCATATCTTGTATCTTTGGTCTAAAGAAAAGAATGAAGCAAAAGTTATAAAGTTTGTAGAGATGACTCGATAAGCAAGGTTGAATATAAGGGAGCAATGCCCATATTCATAAAATGTAAAATATGTTATACCTACGTATAAATACCTGTAAATCTTAGTATCTTATTATATCTTCGTTCTAAGAATATCTGCTTCGCATTATTTCACAGCGACAAGGAACACCGACAGCGATAATAATTTTCACTGATTAGGGTATCTCTTTGAGTGGTCTTTTCCGGTAGCACGGTTTTAAAACTTAACGAATTAGCTGATTTTTTGGAGTCAGTACTTGCATTACTCCTAAGGGAAAAAAAGAGAAATATTTTATTATTCTTTTCGATTTTATTTTAACAACCCTTTCATCACGTGAGAAGCGATGGGTATGTTTTTTATTTTAAAGTTAGATGGCTTATTTTCGCAGTGAAACATCTTGTAACATTCTCTAGAGTGAGAGTGATAGAGAGAGAGAGAGAGAGTGGGGGTAGATGGGGTGGGGATTATACAATATGCCGAATCTTTTGATTTGAAAGAGTACTGATAACCGAGGCAGAAGAGAACCCAAATTGGATACTGGACAATGTCAAATCCAGTCATTTTATTTTATGACCCAGATCTTGTCCCTATAGACCCGGGGTACTTTAAAAAGTATAACGAATGAAGTTACTCTTACCTTCTACGAATGGAACAAGAGTTTCTAAGGCAACAGTAAAGTCATCGTAAAAAAATTCAAAAGTTTGGTCTTGTTCCTGAAAATAATCACATTATTATTATTATATTATATTATTCAGAAGATGAACCCTATTTGTATGGAACAGGCTGAAAGGGGCCATTGAATTTAAATTCAACCTTCCAAAGAATATGGTGCTCATTTGGAAGTAAGAGAAGGTAAAGGGAAATACAGAAAGAAGAGATCTCACTTATTAATAAGAAAGAATAAATTAATATAGAAATTGATAAATAGATAAAAATGTATTTACATGCAAGCAGAATAGCACATAGCACAGGCCGCAAACCCTTTCCTGTCTAAATGAAGAAGACACAGTGCAGACTACTATAGTGACCTTACAGCGCAATAAAGCGAGCAAGCTGTTAACCGCAGCTAAGTCTACGTTAAGTGATCCGTTGAAGTTTTTCACTTCGCAGACCCTCAATATTTTCGACTTCTGAAATCGCTTGGATTCGTCTGCGGCCGCGAGTGGCCCACGAAAGTTAAGCCAAACACGGTCAAGTATGATTGACAGATCTTATCAGCCAAGACAGTTGTCTTTTTGTCGGTGAGTTGTTATGTGAAAGCTGTGTGTGTGTGTGTGTGAGGGGGGGAGGGGGGGTGGGGGGGGGGGGGGGGGGGGGGGGGGGGGGGGGGGGGGGGGGGGGGGGGGGGGGGGGGGGGGGGGGGGGCAGGCTCTGTGCTCCAGTAGAAGGTAAATTAAGTTTGTAGGTTTTTAAAGGCGAAGCGACAGTGACGTGATGTCTTTCATAAGGCGGGAATACATTTTAGTGTTATAATCCAGATAAGACTGAAGGCTTGATTGATTATAGATAAACAAAATAGATAACCCTTTCCACTTGTTGTTGACTATCGTCAAAATTTTGTTTTTATTAATAGTCCAATTTATTTGTTATTTTCATCCTTATTTTGATATATTTTTTTTTTTTGAGGACTCACGTTAAGAAAGTTTTTCCTACAAAAATAAAATGCTTTGTGGGTAGAGCAATAATAATGATGATATTAATCCACGACGTTATTACCTATATATATATATATATATATATATATATATATATATATATATATATATTACATATATATATATATATAATATATATATATTATATATATATATATATATAGTATGCTGATGTAGTGTGTGTGTGTGTGTGTGTGTGTGTGTGTGTGTTTGTGTGTGTATTGATAAATTAATTGCCATTAAAGTCTCCACCTTTTATTCTCAGCCAAATGTTATTACTATCACCATTATCAACAGGCAAAACTCATTCAATACCGCCTAATTAAACGCTTTCCCCATAGGTAAAAGCACACTTTTCCCCTCAGGTAAAAGCACATCTTTCCCCTCAGCTAAAGCACAATTGTACCCTCAGGTAAAAGCAGACTTTCCCCTCAGGTAAAAAGAAACACATCTTTGCACTCAGATAAAAGTCCTTTCCTCAGTTAAAAGCACACATTTCCCCTGAGGTAAAAGGCACCACTTTCCCCTCAGGTTAAAACTTCCTATTTCCCTCAGGTAAAAGCACGCATTTTCCTTCAGGTAAAAGAACACAATTTTTCCCTCAGCTAAAGCACAATTTTACTCTCGGGTAAAAGGCACACAATTTAACCTCATAAGCTTTCTTTCCCTCAGGTAAAGAACCATTTCCCCCAGGGAAAAGCACAGCTTTCCCTCCGATAAAAGGACATCTTTCCCGCTCAGCTCAGCACAATTGTACCCATCAGGTAAAAGCACAATTTTCTCTCAGTTAAAAGCTTCCCTTTTCTCTCAGTGTAAAGAACACATTTTTCCCTCAGATAAAGCTTATTTTCCCCTCAGTTAAAAGCACAAATCTCCCCTCAAGTAAAAGAACACATCTTCCCTCAGATAAAAGTACATCTTTCCCCTTATGTATAAGCATACTTTCCCTTTAGCTAAAGCATAATTTTCCCCTTAGGTAAAAGTACGTCGCTCCCCTTAGGTAAAAACACACCTCTCCCCTCAGCTAAAAGCACACTTTTCCCCTCAGGTAAGCAGATAGACTGCATGAACCCAATGAGCCAGTTATCCGAAGATAAAGCGAAGGCCTTCAAAGAAGTGGTCGATGCTTACTGTTTCATCATGGGAACGTTCACGGTGGAACGCCACCACGTCACCGCCCAGGAACTGGAATCTCCCTCCGTTCCACACCCAGGCGTTGGACCCATGAAGAGGGGCGAGCCGGTGATTTACCATTCCTATTACCAGTGGGTGCCCTTTGTGCTGCTCACGCAGGTAGGGAATCGAGGCCGAGTTCGTAGGTTGGAGGAATGTGAGGTCAAGGCTTAGAATAATAATAATAATTCAAAGAAAACTCATAATAACACGAGTCAATAAAATGGAAAAGTAAATCCCCAATAATTTGTCCGTTTGATTTTGTTATTTATTTAAAATACAAAGCAGAAAGCTTTCGATTACCTGCATGGTTCTCCTTGTCAATCTGACTATAATTATACACAGTGAATATATAAAAACTTTGTTTTTTGACTAGTTTACAAATAGTTTGTTTGAAGGTGGGTAAACTAGTAAAAAACAAAGTTTTGTATAGTCTGTGTTTGTAATTATTGTCAGATTGACAAGGAGGACCGTGCAGGTCATCGAAAGCTTTCTGCTTTGTACTTTAAATAACAAAATCAATCAGACGTATTATTGTGGATTTACTTTTCCAATAATAGTAATAATAATTTTACTCTTTGGAATAATAATTCATATATAATAACAATGGGAAATTATTAATGAATGCTTGTGTTTAGAGTTATAAAGTCATGCTGTTAATATTATGTTTAGAGTCACCTTCCTTAGCTGAATTTTTAGTTGGATAAAGGGCAGTGATAACTGTACCCTTGAATGGCGAGTTCTTATTAGTCAATAATAGCAGCATGCGTTAAAAGAAATACTGATGAGTGTCAGGACTTCATTCACTTGAGAAACAAACCCAGATTTGAGAGAAACAGAACACCAGATTTGACGGATCATAGCTGTAGTTTGCCTATTCAGTATAGTATATTATGTCAAATTTTTCATTCACTAAAACTCAGGGGGTCCTATTTTACGTCCCTCACTGGCTGTGGAAGTCGTTCGAAGGAGGAATGTTCAAGAACGTGATACAGAACCTTTCCATCAAGGACTACCTCGGAAATGGCAAGGGGATTGGAAATTACTTCACCAGAGAAACGCAGTAAGGCGGAGAATATCTCTATGCGTTATGCATCCGTATAAGAACGTACTTCAGAGGACAAACATTCTCTCTCTCTCTCTCTCTCTCTCTCTCTCTCTCTCTCTCTCTCTCTCTCATGGGAGTTTTAGCTCTGCTTCACTGTTATTGCCATACCATTTATATTGCAACTTACGTAACAGCACAAACCTCTCTCTCTCTCTCTCTCTCTCTCTCTCTCTCTCTCTCTCTCTCTCTTTACCATAACCAACCTTTTCGTATTTCATCAGTTTAGTGTAATTCCTCATACGATGTCTTTTGTGGAAAGTTGAACTTAGTTGACTTATTGTGTATATATATGAATACTGATCAGCTATAGCAATATAAGTGTTACATGGAATTAAATTTATAAAGATGAAAGGACAATGTATGACTTTTGCAAATAAAATAAGTAAAATAAATATAGCTTTTTCAATAAAATAAGTATAATCTTTGCAGTGAAATAAGTATAACTTTTGCAATAAAATAAATATATTTTGTGTAGTTAAATAAGTTTAGCTTTAGCAATGAAATATGTGTATCTTTTGCAATAAGATAAACATAACTTTAGCAATAAAATAAGTATAACTTTTTCAATAAAATAAGTGTAACTTTTGCAATGAAACGAGTTTAACTTTTGCAGTAAGATAGATATAACTTTTGCATTGAAGTAAGTAGAACTTGTGCAATAAAATATTTGTAAGTTTTTCAATAAAATAAAAGTAACTTTAGAAATAAAATAATTATAACTTTTGCAATCAAATAAATATAACTTATGCAATAAAATGAGTATAACTTTAGCAATAGAATAAGTACATTTTTTGCAATAAGATAAGTATATTTCATGCAATAAAATAATATAACTTTTACAATAAAATAGTTGCATAAAGAGTTACTGTAAACGGCTCTTTTGGAACCGATTATTCAGATGTAAAAGTTGCATTTAGAAACAAATGAGTTTACAAAATACTTTTTAAAATAATTATCGCTGCTTGAGGTAAATAATATAAGTGTCGTATACAAAACAATTAATACTGATCTACTATGGTTTCCCCGTAGGTTTGAAGCCCTGTCGAAGTTCATCCGGTACCACATGAGGAACCAGCGCTGGTGGGCGCTCAAGTTTTTCTTCTGCGAATCCTTGAACCTTCTCGTCGCCTTGGGGATGATATCCTTCACGGACTGGTTCCTCGGAGGAGAGTTCCTCCACTATGGGGTCAATGTAAGTAGCTAATAGTATTAGGCTTTGGAGGATTTTGACTTTAAAAGTACTGTAAAGGGATATCTTTATAAAGAAGCTTTTGTATGTGCTTGTTCATCTTTATGGGGTCCGAAGGTTTAGATTTTGATCACCTGGTTTTGTACTTGTAGTTTTCCTTTAACCAGAATCACCTGTATTTGTATTTAGTATGGTGAGATATATATATATATATATATATATATATATATATATATATATATATATATATATATATATATATATATATATCTACATATCAGTAAGGACACCAAGGCCAAAACCTGGAACAGCATTTTGTACAACTTTATTGGGACATGTTTCGGGTAGTACTATCACTCGTTATCAACCTACAAAATTAAAATGAATGACATAGTTCTTGCAATCAAATTCACAATAATAAAATGATATGTATAAAAATGATAAGGGTACGTTAAAAGATAGCTAATACTTAAAAAAATTAAAATAAAAAATTGCTAAATGAAACAATTGAGTAGATAAAATAAAATAAAGCAGAATGCAAATTTAAGTCACAAAAACGGATGGTACAAAAGAACAGTTAATATACTGAGTCGATATACAAACCAGCCGAATGCAGACTAAAAACACAAAAGTGAGGTAACAGCTACATTTCTAGCCAAGGAAGGCTTTATCTTAACAGAATATAAAACTTCTAAAATGTCGAGGTCTGTAGCAAACTGGGCAGAGGTTAAAATAGAAAAATCATCGATATGTAAAGGGTGACCAGACTCCTCGCTGTGTTCCCTAATTGCACTATAACTGGGTCTTGTAAGATAATTGCCTGTACGAAATGACCTACCAAGGTGCTCAAACCATCTCATCCAAGCTGATCTGGTAGTTTTTCCGACGTAAGTGGCATCACAACCACTGCACTGCCATTTATAGATCAGATTGGAGCGAAGGCTTGTTGGTATAGGGTCTTTAATTTTAAAGAAATTTCCTAATTTATTTTGTAAAGTAAAATATATTTTGATATCTAGCTGAGGGTAACCAATGGACAAAATAGAAATTAATTGCTTTTTTAGATGTCCCAATAAAGTTGTACAAAATGCTGTTCCGGGTTTTGGCCTTGGTGTCCTTACTGATTAGATGGCGCTTCCCTGCTGGTGTTTCAATTGCTGTGATTGTCAGAAGAAGATATGGACCTACAGTTCTTAAACAATTTAGGTTGGTACAAAGGACAGTTGAGAAAAGTCCGCAGTGATTTGCATTTGCATTTCCTGGAGACTTGTGAGAGAAATGGACTCATCCCAAAATTTCTTCACTTCAAGTTATACAACAAAACCCTACACAGAGCCCAACATTATCGGGATTACCAGAAGAAACTACTGGAAGAAGAAATTCGCGGTAAGCGGCGACTTTTGCATCATACTGCATTTAAACTAAACCAAGTGACTGATGTGTTGAAAAATTCAGTTTCTCATCTAGATTTTATTCATTTATCTAATTATATAATTAGAGTCAATACCAATAGTATTGAGAAAGTTTCTCAAGTGCATTCCTTAAAATTGAAAAAAATTAGGTTATTTCGACTCGTCCATGTCTCCCGATAATGTCATTTCTAATTATTCCTCTCGTGTATTGACTGATAAAGAAAAAGTGGTTTTATCACGCGGTCTTAATTTTGCTTTTACGTCTAAAAGGTTACGTTTTGACTCACACTTCTTGAATTGGGAACGTTTGTTTAATTAAGGCTTTACAAACACATAATTTTTATACCAACAATCCCAAAGGCTACTCTTATGATTATTTCAGATCAACTCTTAAACACCTTGCGTTTTCGTCCTTTTACAATTATAAACCAGAGACCAAGTATTTACTTAGTACTGACGAGTTTAATATTTTACAAAGTCTAGCTAAAGACGCATCCATTGTGGTTACAAAACCCGATAAGGGCAATGGTGTAGTCTTGCTGAATAGAACAGAGTATGTTGATGAAATGATAGACATCCTTAATGATCAAACTAAGTTCCACGTAATTAAGAAAGACCCTTTCAAATGTATTGTGCATTTAGAAAATAAAGTCAATAGAACATCAGACAAACTATATAAATCTGGCTGTTTCTCTAAAGAGGTTTTTCATGGCCTTCAAGCGTCCGGGTCTAGACCAGGACGTCTGTACGGGCTCCCCAAGGTCCACAAGGAAAATTACCCATTGAGACCTATTCTATCAGCTATTGGAACTGCCAACTATAATACTGCAAAGTTTCTTGTTCCCATCCTTGCGCCGTTAACTACAATGAGTATACCGTTAAATGACTCCTTTCATTTTATCAACTGCCTAAGAAACTGTAATTTGATAATTGTGTTATGGCATCATTTGATGTGAAGTCTCTTTTCACTTAAATTCCACTGGATGAGACGATTGACATCTGTCTAAATGAGCTGTTTAAAAATAATAATGATACTGTCAACGGGTTCAACAGCTCTCAGTTAAAGGAACTTTTAGTCCTAGCTACCAAAGAATGTTATTTTTTGTTTAACAGTTTGTTATATAAGCAAATTGATGGTGTAAGTATGGGATCCAGTATAGGACCATCTCTGGCTAATGCTTTTATGTGTTTTATGGAGAAGAAATGGTTAGACGATTGCCCTTTAGATTTTAAGCCTTTATTGTACAGGAGGTATGTTGATGATACTTTCTTAATTTTTAAGAGTCGTGACCAGATTCCTCGTTTTTTAGAGTACCTTAATAGTAAGCATATAAATATAGAATTTACATCTGAAGTCGAAGATAATCATACACTTGCTTTTCTAGATATTCAAGTTAAAAATCTTAACAATAAATTTCACACTCCAGTCTTTAGAAAGCCTACTTTCACAGGTCTTATGTCTAAATTTCAATCAGCTAGACCTTTGAAATATAAGATGAATTTAATATTTACGCTAGTTACCAGACCATATAAAATTTGTTCTAGCTATTTGAATTTACACGAAGAATTGGAATTTCTAAGGTCACTCTTAAAAAACAATGGCTATCCGTTGAATTACGTAAATACATATATTGGTAAACAACTTTCAAAATTATATGTAAACAAACAACCTGAAACTACTGCTAACGTAAAGAAACCTGTTATTTATTTACCTTTAACTTTTACTGGAACTCATAGTTACGATCTAAAAAAGCAATTAATTTCTATTTTGTCCATTGGTTACCCTCAGCTAGATATCAAAATATATTTTACTTTACAAAATAAATTAGGAAATTTCTTTAAAATTAAAGACCCTATACCAACAAGCCTTCGCTCCAATCTGATCTATAAATGGCAGTGCAGTGGTTGTGATGCCACTTACGTCGGAAAAACTACCAGATCAGCTTGGATGAGATGGTTTGAGCACCTTGGTAGGCCATTTCGTACAGGCAATTATCTTACAAGACCTAGTTATAGTGCAATTAGGGAACACAGCGAGGAGTCTGGTCACCCTTTACATATCGATGATTTTTCTATTTTACCTCTGCCCAGTTTGCTACAGACCTCGACATTTTAGAAGTTTTACATTCTGTTAAGATAAAGCCTTCCTTGGCTAGAAATGTAGCTGTTACCTCACTTTTGTGTTTTTAGTCTGCATCCTGCTGGTTTGTATATCGACTTAGTATATTTACTGTTCTTTTGTACCATCCGTTTTTGTGACTTAAATTTGCATTCTGCTTTATTTTATTTTATCTACTCAATTGTTTCATTTAGCAATTTTTTTATTTTTTTAAGTATTAGCTATCTTTTAACGTACTCTTATAATTTTTATACATATCATTTCATTATTGTGAATTTGATTGCAACTATAATGTCATTCATTTTAATTTTGTAGGTTGATAACGAGTGATAGTACTACTCGAAACATGTCCCAATAAAGTTGTACAAAATGCTGTTCCAGGTTTTGGCCTTGGTGTTCTTACTGATATATATATATATATATATATATATATATATATATATATATATATATATATATATATATATATATATATATATTATCAAGTTAAGAGTTAAACAATTTATTACAAACATTGGTTGATTGATTACCTGGCTGGTTAATTGATAGATTTAGTGTAACAATAATCTTGCACTGAAAGATTTATGAATCATCATCAGTGTACGAATGGTATTAGTAACTGCATTTCTAATCATTACCAGAGAAGTGGCTGTGAATAATAATAATAATTAATAAAATAATAATAATAATAATAATAATAATAATAAATAATAATAATAATAATAAGATCCCTGAAAAGGAATCTAGAAAAACTAGAGGCTGAAGTAGCTCCAGGACTCATCCAGAAAAGTGTGATCCTAGAAACGGCGCACATTGTAAGAAAAGTGATGGACTCCTAAGGAGGCAGGATGCAACCTGGAACCCCACACTGTAAATACCACCCAGTCGAATTGGAAGACTGTGATAGAGCAAAAAAAAAAAAATAAAATAATAATAATAATATTAATAACAATAATAATAAGTGCAAGTATGATACTCGGAGATTATTATGCTGAGAAAGGTTTCATTTTATCTCCTGTGTACGAATAGGTACAGTCAATGTATTTCTAATCATTACCAGAGTAGAATTCATGTTAATAATAATAATAGACATACTCGTGTAGGATATTATGAGGAGAACCATCTCGTGTTTCCTCCTCTTCTTACTGACAAAATACATTTAGGAAACTTAATTCCAGACTGACAACACATTCCTGAAATATCCTCCAGGTCATCGACGTTCTGAGCCAGGATCCCGAAAATCGAACAGACCCCATGTCTCGGGTCTTCCCCAAAATGACCAAGTGCGTCTTCAGGAGTTTTGGGTCCTCCGGCACCATCCAGATTCACGATGTCATGTGCCTTATCGCCACAAACATCATCAATGAGAAGGTAAGTTTTCCAGATTGAGTGATGATGCTTTTTTTCTAATTTTTTTTTGAGTCGTAAAGACTTAAAGAGACAGGCGGATTAATATCCCACTTCCAGACCTAAAACTAAAGAAAGCATAGAGTAGGTGAGTCAGATTCTTAAAGAAAATGTTCATGAGGGTCGTATATGGTTTATGACTAGTGAATATTTTTTTCATAATGATAATGCTTTTAATATTTTGCCAAATGTCGTATTAAGGTTCAGTTCGCATATGTGACGTTGTGTCACGTTTTCTATTTCATGAATGAATAAACACTTATTGCGTAAAGAACTCTGTGCGTATTGCACTTGCAGTATATTTCGAAAGTACATAGAACTGTAAATTCCTTTGCTTGCGAGGAAATAAATGAAGATAATTCTTTATTCATAAGAGTATACTTATGTTTTAACCAAGTCTAACCAATTCCTTCCTAGTGGTGCACTTTGAATTAGAAAATTGAAGTTAATTAGACATCATGCACTTGTAGTTCCTTGCATAGTAAACTTCATAGTCCCTATTGTAGCTGGTAAATGTAGAAAGAAAAAGTAACAGTAAATTATAGAATACTCTGCCATTACAGATCTATGTGTTCCTGTGGGCTTGGTTGTTGATCTTGACAGCAGTCACAACCGTCTGGCTCATGTATCGCCTCCTCACCATTGTCCTCCCTCCGTTCAGAAACTTCGTTTTAATGGTAAGCACCTTTTATTATAGCCTGCAGAGTTCCTTATTTTTAAAGGTAAATAGTAACTGTGAACATAAAAACTCAAAACACCACTCTCCATGGACTTTATACCTGGTCATCAAATGCGGAGAAAATTGTGCTTTCTTACAGCTAGTTTTCTTTGCTTCTGTTTAAATGTTAGAATTGTATTATGTTTTATGAATGCCTGACATCCAGCCATCAGTCCTGTAAATTGAGCGCCCACTATATCAAATACTGCAAATTGGAGATTTTGGTGTACACGCCAGCTTGGCAAGTTCTTCCAGAATTGATCCATGTGGTATTCTCAGCGAACTCTGAACACCTTACGACCAAGCAACTAGTGTCCCATTTTTTTTATCAGTGTAATTGAAAATTACTATCGTTTTTTCAACTCCTGTAAGGTAATCTGGCTGGGATGTTGCTGCAGGCTTCTCTAATTTTATAACTATTTCCACTGCTGGTCAAAATCTGTGGAATATCTGTGGAGCTCTGAAGTCAGTGTGATAACTTATCTCCATTAATTCTTGGTAGTGTATAAGGGGATGGTTGATTACATTCCCAAGATCCTAGCCCTCTAACAATCTGAGGTGATTGCAAAAGGATGGAGGTTTAAATTTACTTTCATTTCTTACTGCCGTCAGAGCTATGAAGAATCAGTGAAACCAGTATTACTTCATTATTCTTTTTTTTAGCGAAAACTCTGCTAATCTGGGTTTTCTCACTACTTTCAATCAATTGGTATTACAGTCTCTTTGCTCTCCCATAAGCCTGACCACTCAACTGAGGCTGACAATGCCAGTCTGCCTTGCCTTAAATCATTTCAGCCTTCAGAGCCTATACTTGAAAGGCAGCCAATAGTCCTGTTCTTAATGGAGTGGTGAATGCTAATTAGGAGTTATGTTTTCAAATAGTAGATGGGAGTATCTTTGCCTCTATTTGTGGCAGTTCAGTCATCTTAGATGACATATCTAGTTGTGTTAGGCTATATAATGACAGCATAACCATACTTTCGAATTTGGAGTTTGCTGCAACCTCTAAACCTTGGCCTTCCACAGTCCTTGATATAGATTTTATTCGTGAGGGTGGGTACACTCGAGTACTTTTAAGTGTATCCTCTGGCATAAGTATTCTTGAGGGATTGAGAGTGCAGCTTCCATGAAATTTTACTTTATAAGTCTACCAAGTATTGTACTTTGTAATGCCTTTGAGGTTGAAAAGTTCCGGTGACAACTCCTCTGCTTGACACCTGCTCTTTCAAGGGACATGGCAAATAAGATAGAAAAGGTATGTCTGAGCATTTCCCATGACTAGAGGAATTTCTCTTCAGCTTTATACATTTTTCCCTTTTTCCTATAGAAATTTTCCTTGAGGGCATGAATGACACTGTAAACTAATATTAGTATTAGGTTCTTTACGTCTGGGATAACCTTTAAGGTTAGATCCTGTAATATATCAGGATACAATTTAGGATTAGACTCTGTGTATCTCTGTAATATATCAGGATACAATTTAGGATTAGATTCTGTGTATCTCTGTAATATATCAGGATACAATTTAGGATTAGATTCTGTGTATCTTAAGACATTATTCTAGTTTGAATGTTAACAAGTTCTTGTCTTCGATGTCCCTGTAGCGATGCGTAGAGAAATCGAGGAGGGGAGACTTGTCCATCATTCTTGGCCAACATTCCACCCTGAGCGAGTGGCTGCTGTTGACTCAGCTGGCAACAAACATGGACACGGGAGTATTCAGCGATTTCGTTCACGACTTCGCCCAAGACCTTTTCCACACCACTGCCACACTTCGGGTAGATGACGTCAGAAGGAAGAGACTGCTGACTTGATTCTCCCCAACTTACAGATAACACTGGTTACATCGAAACCGCTGCTTGAAGCGTTTTTCATCCCGTGTGTTATATAGATGACAGGGGTGAAAATGAACTGTGTTCTGTTTTTCCTTAAATTTAACGGGTATACTTTTCTTTAAGCGGGTCTAGTTTTTAAGCAATTTTCCTTAATTTCCAAAGTCGTGATATTGCTTTGGCTAAATATTATAACATTTTATGCGCACGAGTACAAATTCACGTCATCTTGAAGCTTGCCTCAGTTCCTGAAATTACAACGGACTTTTTATCAAATTTATTTTCATTGTCCTCTATTTTGACGGTTGCATTACCGGAGCCTTTTGCGTAGCTTTGCCAAGAGATGGATCAAGACCTTGAATTATACGTTTCCTCTGGGTAAAAGGAGGAAACCATTATCCTCTTCGACATGGGTGAATAACATGACTCTCTCACAGAGACCAAAATGTGATGTAGCCACTTATCTTTTTAAGAATAAAAGCCCGCACTGGCAGAAGGCCACCTGAATCAGACAACGACAGTTTCTGAAGGTTAATTAAGATAATACTCTTCTGGTCAAACTTGATTTGCCATACCCAAAGCAACGGTATGAGGAGAAACAAATCCTTGTACGAAATAGAAACATAGAATAGTGGAGGAATAGTTTATAAAAAGGAACACAGGAAGTCCATCGTTGGCAGAGTGGATTTCGCGCTTGGCTACCAGTCCGGTGGTCCGAAGTTCGATTCTCGGCTCAGCCAACGTGGAACCAGAGGAATTTATTTCTGGTGATAGAAATTAATTTCTCGATATAAAGTGGTTCGGATCCCACAATAAGCTGTAGGTCCTGTTGCTAGGTATCTAATTGGTTCCTAGCTACGTAAAAATATCTAATCCTTCGGGCCAGCCCTAGGAGAGCTGTTAATCAGCTCAGTGGTCTGGTAAAACTAAGATATACTTAAGGAGCACAGGACTAGGGTAGGCCACTCACGTATCATACCTTAGTTTATAATTGTTACATGATATTTCATTCTGTTCATAGACGTTAAGTTGAGGTATTAAGGAAGTCACCAAAGGTGGCGTAAAATAAAAGAATGAAAGCAAAGAGGTTTCCGCATATTAGGACCAATTTGTTACGCAGGCACAGTAATTGGCTCTTAATTGTGGCTGACAAGCAATGAATTGATCAATAATGAACCGTATAAACAAAGTTATTACGGTGTGATAGCAAAAGTGACGCAACAGCCCGCTTTTGTTTTGAAGTGCGATTTATGCCGTATAAGGTTTCATAAGGAAATTCTTTCTATTTAAAATATATATATACATCTGTATATGTATGTATATACTATACTATATATGCATATATATACATATATATATATGTCTGTATATGTATATATATGCATATATATATATTATATAGATATATATATATATATTTATATATATATTTATATATATAGATATATATATATATATAAATATATATCTATATATATATATATATATATATATATATATATATATATATATATATATATATATATCATAATATATATATATATCTTACTAATATATATATATCTATATATATATATATATATAATCTGTCTATCTATATATATATATATAATATATAGTATATATATATAGACTATACATTTATTATAATATATATATAATATATTTTACTTATTATTTATACGTATGTAATATAATATTATATAATATATATAGTAATATTATATATATATTTCACTTATATTATATATTATAATATTATATTATATAAATATATCTGTCTATCTATATATACATATACATACATACATAGAATGCATGAGAATGTATGATTGAACTGTTTAGCCAACATTGAAGAATGCAAGTGAACTAAAAGATTGGAGCTGTCGAGATGAACTGTATGTATACTAAAATCTGCATAGCAGGTCTTGATAAGTTGAGAAAGATGGAGACAGATGTGGTCAAGTGTAGTTTGAGATGGTTTGGCTTTGTGGAGAGAATTCTAAGGGTTAAGTTGGTGAATTGTTATGGGGAAGATAGAGAAGAAGATATAGAAATGGTTAGACAGGTGAGAGGGTTCAGACGGTATGAAATTCATTGAAGATAGAGGTGAATGGTGTTCATGAGACCACCACTGGTAGATGAGTCTGAGGTTGCTATTGTTGTGATAGTTTAGCTTTCCCGTTATTCGTCAATACAGTTGGTATTACCATACACTTCGGGATCCTAATTTCCTTATGCGAACTTTTATATCTCACTTTGACCCCACGGTTCCAAATACTTGTTCCCCAAATGATTTTGATTAGGGACGGAAACACCATACGTTGAATATTTTGGATATTATTCTGCAGTGTAAGATTGTGGAAAGGTAAAAGCAATGATTGTATATTCATATAGTAGAGGGAAAGTTATTATTATTATTATTTTGCATAAAAACGTGAATTCTTTAGTTAATAAACACAACAATTAAATGTGAAATCCACGCACTTATCACAGCCTTAATTAAGTATTTTATGCTCTTTTATTGATGGTGTTGCCCTTGGTCAACATTACCTAAGTGTGAAGTAACATAAAAACTTTCAAAGGAAATGAAACTAGACGAGTTTAGTTAAAATTTGAAGCAATAATGAAAATTAGTGATGGTTAGTTATTCGGATAGATTTCCTGCTTTGCGTAGCAGTTTTATCCGGATTGCTGTAATTGGCACCCGAACAGTCTGTAGCCTTATGGGCATTTTGTATCTTGTTGCTGGTTTTTCCTTGATCCTGAAGGACACTTGAATTTGCAGTCCATACAAACTTTTCCTCAATGTGTATCATGTATCCTTTGTGAATCTAATATCGATGGCTAATTTTGAAGAGATTTGAAAATCCATTCTATCAGCCATATATTAAGTAACGATGGAGATTATCAAGCTCTCACCGATCTCCTTACCACGTTATTACCGTAAGAAAACTCCCAGAAGTTGGCTAATTCCAGAATAAGAGCAGGTGAATTCAACAGCAAGAATAACATTCGCAAGAGGTAATCCAGTAGAAAATTTGAACTTGAAAAAACAGATTTGAGCCTGGCTAAATTTGAGAACAGTTTAGCACTGAAAAGAAAACCGTCATAAGTAGTGCTCCCCCAAAAATGAGAAGAGAATAAAATGTGAAATTATGAAAAGAAAGAAACGTTCTGAATCGCACATGCAAGCTTCATGGGCAAAGTCAGTTAGATAAAGGATATCCTGGGTTACAGAGGTATGCATCAGTGCAGCTGCATTTGTTGCAGCATGCTCTGCGAATGACGTTTTATTGTGTATCCTACAGGGCCACGTTATCCAGACTTGATGTTAGTAACAGTTACCATGTTTTTGAAGCACAATGATTGTGTAACGAGTAACTGAATCCAAGCTAAATAAGGAAGCTAGTCATGTTTCCTAGTTGAATTTACAAACCAGTTCACAAAGGGATCTTATAACCACTGGAAAACTATACTCTGTTTTTTTTCCATCTGTCCATGTGCCTGTGGTGTTTTCGCATGGGAACACTGCACGGTCCCGGGCTTTAAATAGTTACGCTATGTGCAAGTTTTAGGAAAATAAAAGGATATCTGGGTGTACATTTGCAACTGAAAAGTGTTTTAATAAGTTATTGTATGCGAATTACACCGTTAATATTCGAAATAGGATATTATTATTATTATTGTTGAATGTAAGCTGAATGTAACTATCTAAAGCCCGGGACGCAGTGTTACCATACACAAACACCACAGGCGGTTGGACAGATGGAAAAAAACCGAGTATAGTATCAGGTCTCCTAGTTGAATTTACAAAGGAATTTTGACGAATAACGGGAAATCTAGTGTCTCGTCTCCCAGGTGAATTTACAAATCAGTTTCACGGTATCCAAGCTTAACCAGACTAATTCCATGGCATCGAAGCAGGATTTTGTAAGCAGTGCCATGGTATCCATGATGAATTTGTTAACCATGATATACATGGGATTTGATAATCACTGGAAAATTAGTGTCCCGTCTCCTAGTTCAATTTATATACCAGTTTTACAGTATCCAGGCTTAACTAAAGCAAATCCATGGCATCGAAGCAGGATTTTGTAAGCAGTGCCACGGTATCCATGATGAATTTGCTAACCTTGATATACAGACGTGATAACTATACTGAGAGGGGAAAACAGAGTCAATGTCCTCGCTGAAATTGATTTTTTGTCTGGCTATCAAAACAGAATTCAACAGACAGTGAATAAAACGGGTAAAAAAAAGTCCATCCCTGGCAGAAAAACTTGGTATATCTTTATTTTGTAAATTTCCTGTTTGGATTAGTTTCTTGTTGACAGCTTCCATTGATGAAAATAACAAATGAGTGTAAGTTCCTTCATATACACGTGAGCTATCTAAAAACGTGTTGTTATTGAAAAGTACCTCTAAACACGTGTGGAATTTCAGGTTAATGAAGTGGACATGCCTCCCATCTGAAACGTGGATGATAAGGTTGAACAATTCATTGGTCAGAACATTATCATTGTAGTTCTATAAACGTGCTTTTCCCTCATGTTTTTCCGCGGTGTCAGTACCTAAGAATAGCTTTTATAAGCCTTTCCTTATGTAACGTGTCAGGTGTAACCTTGGTTAAATTAAATATTTGAATCTATTAACTTATCAGATTACTTTTTAATGAAACTTTCAGGTTCATCATTATATGGTTATAATCATTGTGCTTACCTCTACGGTATCTTATATAGAAGATTAATTTACTAAATATAAACGTAGTCTATATGTCCATAATGGTATCGATAGTAGTAACTGTATTGCTAGTGATGATACATACATACATGCACACACGAATGTACTTAAGGTCATGCTTGTGCAATTACCTGAAGATGCAAACGCACATGTACATGGGCATTATTAGACATTTGTGTGTAGAAGAGAGAGGAAAATAGACTGGCCAAGAGAGACACGAATACAGCCAGATATCATCATGAGATGATATGCTCCTGTTAAACAGAAGATAACTTTTATCTCTTAGATAAAACCCATCGGGATAAAAAGTCACTTATCTCATTTTGTCTCCAATATTTTTATTTCTAGTGAGTTAAAGATCATGCCACGATTTAAATCTCCAGTTTGTAGTCAAGGACAAATGCTGGTATTCATTTGTTGAACTGTTTAGTTGACATACTGTTTGTTTATGCATTGATTTTGGCTTCTATGGGTTGGAGTAAAATTCTATACTTCAGAAATAAATATGACTTATGAGCAGTTTCAGTTAATTAATGAACCAGCTTCTCTGTGTTTGAAAAGTATCAAGAACCTCACCCAGTCCTTGTCATTTTCACCCAGATTCACACATCCCGCTCTATTAAACCTTTTGTTCTTTCACCAGACCCTGTAACTTTTCGTTAACCCACTTGTGCACCGTACTGACAAACAGCGGACGTTCCGTCCTCTCTTCTTACCCTTTTATCCTAGAACTTGTTCCCTTACTTTCAACCATTTCCATCTCTGAAGGTGTAAAGTAAGCCCACAGTTTTGGTAAACAGTATTAGGAACAGTAATTTGAGCTCTTCTGAAATTATCGTTTTTTTTTTTTTTAAATGTCCAGTTGAATTTTTGTCTTAATAAAAACCATACTTGTTCCATAGGGTGGGTTATAATGATGCTATTTATCCGTACACACACACACACACACACACACACACACATTATTTAAGTATGCAGTTTTGAATGTACGTGCATCGTCTATGTAAATATACATACACCCGTATGCATTTATTTGAACAGAAGAACGAATTTATTACGAAGAAATGGGAAGGCTAATTTCATCTCCTTGTCATGCCCCGCCCCTGGCCCTCGCACCCCCAAAATTCGTTATCGAATGTTTTCTAGTCCTCTATTTTTTTTATTATTATTATGTAAAGTCCAGAGCTGATATAACTGGACAGTGGTCGCTGATTAATGAATATAAAAAGTGTGGTTGCGGGTTAGTCAAAATATGTTTTTAAAAATACGTCCTTCTAGATAATATCATGCGGTATAACCATGAACGTGAGTTGCTAGTTTGTGTGTATTTTTGCGAATTTTTTCATTCATTAATAATTGCCATTGGAAATATGCAAAATGATCTCTTTCACTTCTCAACAACTTTTCTTTTGTTGCCGCGAATCGCTATCCAGTTTTCATTTTCTTGAAACGCGCTGGCAGCGAAGGTTACCGGAGATAAGTTTTAATTGATCGCGCTAATACCAATTCGTAGTGTAAAACGCTTTCTTTTCAGATGATTAGATAAAGAATCGGCAGCCTTATCGACAAATTTAAATGACGTGAAACTTAGTCAGTCTCGCATCCATTGGGCGGACTGGAAGTGACGTGTGATAGGTGTCTTAGAAAGCTCTCGTTTCCGTTTTTTTTCGTTGTTGTTGTTGTTCATTAGAGACTTATCTGGATCTGGCGGCATTTCCAGAAACTGGATCTTCGAAACTACTTCGTTAAATCACTGTGGGAGCCCTGCGCGTTTCGCCTTCTGACGTTGAATAACTAAATTTTCCGTATCGGGTGACTTTGAGTGGAATTAGTCCTTCCAGAAGGGTCTGAAAGAACAGACCAAATTTCAGACATTCCAGTAAATATTATCCCCTCAAGTCTCATCAAACCGGGGAGGATGGTGTTCAAAGCTCTTTCCAAAGTTAAGATCAAGGTGGACCTCAAACCGAGGGTGGACAGCTTCGTATTTCGGCTGCACTACAGGTACACGTACGCCATCTTTATGGTGTGCATGCTCTTGGCCACGCTTTACGATGCAATAGGTAAGGACTCGCTGTCATTCACGGCTTTCTATAGGGTATCTGTTGTTGTTGTCGTCTACTATGTCTGTTTAAAAAGTATATCTAAGTTTTACCAGACCACTGAGCTGATTAACAGCTCTCCTAGGGCTGGCCCGAAAGATTAGATATTTATACGTGGGATTGTGGGATCCGAACCACATTGTATCGAGAAATGAATTTCTATCACCAGAAATAAATTCCTCTGGTTCCGCGTTGGCCGAGCAGAGAATCGAACTTCGGACCACCAGATTGGCAGCCGAGCGCGAAATAAACTCGGCCAACATGGAACTACTATGTTTAAGTCAGCCTTTTCCCAGCAGCTCGTTAATTCCAATTTCATAACTATCAGTTCTTCTTCCTTTGTCTAATCAGTGGGGCGTTGACGGGAACCATTTTGTATTTTACTCTCTACAAATTGCGATGGATTTTAGAGGATTAAAACTAAGTAAAGGAGATGGGTGCCTCTTCCACCAAGTTTTACAATTTATCATCCATTTTTGTTAATGAAACTAGTTCATAATCACAAATAGAAAAATGAAATGTGTTCACATTTTTATCTTATTGATAAGCACCCATTGTAATTTGTTACACTTACATGCAAACCATCAACGTAAGTTGAAATTTTAGATTTTAGGCCAAAACGGAGTGAAATAGGCATGTTCCAGTCGAAACTCTCAACTGCCATGAAGGGGGAATTCGTTCTTTCTACAGCTGATTGTCAATCAGCGAAATTAAGCTGTATATTATTCAGTGAAAAGACTATTTATGTGGGTATCATCATGAGAGGCCATACATTGTAGACATTTTCGCCACTTGGGCATCCTTTGGTAAGGGCATGGGTGAAGCAACTTCATCCCAAAATTAAATAATGTACCTCTGGATAATTGATAGTAATCTCGCTTATATGGCAAGGTAACCCAAGTTCGACTCCTGGGTGACTGGCCGGATAATCGTCCTCATTGCACCTCTGAGCGCCTCAGTGGCGTGATCGGTATGGTCTTTGCCTGCTACCTCGGTGGCCGCGAGTTCGATTCTCGGGCATTTTACTGAGGGGGGAGAGATGTGTATTTCTGGTGATAGAAGTTCACTCTCTACGTGGTTCGGAAGTCACGTAAAGCCGTTGGTCCCGTTGCTGAATAACCACTGGTTCCATGCAACGTAAAAACACCATACAAACAAACAAACAAACCATTGTACCTCTACTGAACTGGGTAGAGAATTTATGTACCTGATAGTCAGGCGACTGTGGCGTTTTTAATAATCGTTGGAAAAGTTATGAGCCAGAAACCTTAATTCAAAGTACTTGTTAAGAATCACGGGTTTAACATCTACACACAGCGCCTAAGTGGCGTGGTTGGTATGGTCTTTGCTTGGCAATTAGATGGCAGCGAGTTCGACTCTCGGTCATTCCATTGAGGGGTCAGAGATGTGTATTTCTGGTGATAGAAGTTCACTCTCGACGTGGTTCGGAAGTCACGTACAGCCGTCGGTCCCGTTGCTGAATAACCACTGGTTCCATGCAACGTAAAAACAACATACAAACAAACAACATTTACACACATAAGATCAATTTCTCTTAACAGTGAAAATATGAATGATTTGCTCATCTTTCTGTAAAGTAAATGTATATAGGTCCATGTCAGAACTAACTCCAGTGACATCTCTTTCTTGTCAATTTTGCTTTGCATATTTCACCTCGGAAAGCCTGTAGTCAAATATCACTTCTTTCACTTAGCGTAGTCCCTCGTTGGCCGAGTGGATTTCGCGCTCGGTTACCAATCCGGTGGTTCGAAGTTCGGTTCTCGGCTCGGCCAACGTGGAACCAGAGAAATTTATTTCTGGTGATAGAAATGCATTTCTCGATATAATGTGTTTCGGATCCCACAATAAGCTGTAGGTCCCGTTGCTAGGTAACCAATTGGTTCCTAGCTACGTAAACAATATCTAATCCTTCGGGCCATCCCTAGAAGAGCTGTTAATCAGCTCAGTGGTCTGGTAAAACTAAGATATACTTAACTTTTTTTTCACTTAGAGTGGACTATCCGAGGCACTTGAGGTCGCCAATAGGGTCATCTCATTTTCCCCGACTGATGGCCAAAGAGCTCTTAACTCAGAGGTGTAATACAGATTCGTTCTTGAAGTTTCGCATCCTGTTTGGAGAGGACACTCAGAGACGCACGAGCGCACACGCGCGCGTCTGTTAAATGGATAAAAAGAGCGTCAAACCTTTCCAATCTAATCACAAAAACTTAATAAGAAAAAGTCATTTTTCTTGCGAAATAAGACGTGGTTTGACCCATTCAAGAAAGAATAAAGATAATTAACAGAGCATGATGGAAGGGACTTAGAATTTTAAGTCTTGACTAATAAAAGAAGTAAGGCTGTATGTATCTTTTCGACGGCTCAGGAGACTAAAACCGATCCTGGCACATTTTACAGGATTAGAACGGACACACAGAGCCCCTCTTTGTGCGTCGTGAAAGCCACCACCACCACCGTCTAAAATTGCAGCGAAGTCAATTGGTGTCACTCCGGTTCAAAACTCAAAAGTGTTTATGTTTCGGGTCGTTCGTGACGACAGACGCCTCGAGAGTTGACTCCAGAGCACTTCGGGATTTGTTTACATTTGGAGCCGTTTCAGATTAAAGATCTGCTCGTTCTGAAAGCAGGTTTTTGTTGCGTCTTTCCATTAGCATCAGACGCAATCTGCGATACAGATGAGATTGCCCTTAAGCGTCAGTCTTCACACTCGGCCATTGATTTAATGACACGAAGTTTACCAAATCATAAAGGTAGAGTGGCGCTTGTTGTCACGTCTAATTTTTGCCGAGCAGAATGATATTTTATGAATTTGAGTCATTGTGTCACGGTAATGGCTAGAGTTGAGAGAGTTTTACCAACGTATAGCGTTACAATGGATCGCCGAATGCATCTGTTGAATAAAGTATGAAGGTCAATTGCTCAGGTCGCGAACCTGATATTACAACTTCAATTTGTAACTGTTCGTTTTGATTCCTGTGTCAACATTTTGCTCTCAGACAAATTGAGGGAAATTTGACAGATTTATAGCGAGAGGATAATTAGGACTGCGCTTCCTGAAGCGTCGGTGGTGAAGGTTTACATAAACAATTGAAATAAAGAAAGAGAATGATTCGAGCGTAAATCATACTCTTATCTTTTAAAAAACAAGAGTAAAATAATACGAGTTTTCTGTACAGCGTGTAATGCTCTATGAGCCGCTGCCCATTAAACTTTCAGCTTGGTGGTCTGTCCTAAAGTTTTGCTAGACGCACGATCATGGCCAACTTTAAGCTTGAATAGAATAAAAACTACTGAGGCTAGAGAGCTGCAATTTGGTGTATTTCATGATTGGAGGGTGGATGATCAACATACCAATTTGCATCCCTCCAGCCTCGGTAGATTTTAAGATCTGGGGGCGGAGAGGAAAAATGCGGACGGACAGACAGAGTCATCTCCATAACTTTCTTTTACAGAAAACTAAGACCGTTTTGTCGACACAGATTTGCTCTTAATGGTTCTCTGCAGAGCGATAAAAATTTCGAGTGAAGCGATAATGATTTACAGTTTACTTCACTACGATGCTTTAGGAAGGAATTAAAATATTTAAGAGGCGTAAAAATGAAGTTTGTTGGTTAGCCACTGCATCTAAGCTGCTTCAACTTAATTTAAGAATAAAAAATTTTAAGACGATGAAAATGCTTGTTACAATACAGTTTATTCTAATGAGGACCCAATAACAAAGAAAGTTAGATGAAAAACGAAAGACATAGATTCTCGTTAATATTGCTCTGTCATAAGTACATCAGCATCATGTCAAGTCTTGAAGGAAATAACTTTATCCTTAAAATATTTACTACGGTATTTTGTTTCTACCTGGCAATTTTCTTTATACTAAAGCACACTTCATCGACATCATGCACAACATTTAGTAAAGCACGCTTTCCTTTTTAAGTTTATCATAGAGAGGTACTTGCTTGCACCTTGGAATGAGAAGTTAGAGGTACCCTTAGTGCAATGAATGAATCAGTGTGGCTTTGCTCTTGAAATCTTCTGATGTTTCCGGCACATAGGAGAGACTACCGCCTGTATCTCTATGAACTCTCGTAGGAGATTTCTTTCAGTTCAAACCGTTTATCATCTTCAATCTTCCAGGACACATTCCTCTTCCAGCATTCCTTTGATCTTCCACGGGTTCTTTGTCCGTATGGAACGTAGCTGGTTACATCCTGGACTAAACTCGCGATCTCTTCTTAGGCTTTATCCAAGCCTTGTTTCATCTGTCTAAGCAATGTTAGTAAGCGCATTTTTGACCTTGTATTGTCAGATATGCAGTGTGTGCGTATATATATGAACGTGTATCGGATTTAAAGTCTGCGTATTTATTTTTGCAATTTTGTACTTGCGCACGCGTCTGCATCCCGGTCTCTGTGTGCAAAAATGGGCATTTGTTTTATGGGTAAAATAAGTCGAATTCCTAACCAACAAAAAATGTAAACCCACGCGAAAATGAGAGTTACGGTGACCCGGTATTTTACGAGTCTTCGTGCTCGTATAACGCCTCCTGGGAGACGCAATGAAAAAGACTTGTGAAAACACAGTTAAGGCCAAATTATATTTGGAGACGGGATTTTTACCACGAACAGTGCCTAACTGGGACATGAGAACAAACGTGAAACGAAAATGTAAGTAGGGTTTTATGCTTTTTTTTTTTTTTTTTTTTTTTTGCGAGGTGGATGGGTAACGAGTTGGAAAGAAGTATGGAGTGAAAGAGAGTGTTGATGGAGGTACATGTCACTTTCTTAATGTAACTTTTTTTTTCCTCGCATGTTGGGAATTGGGTAATTTGAGAAAGACTGTGAAATTATGGAATGGATGAGACAAACTGACAGACATACAGAAATAGACAGAAACAAGAGACAAGATAAAAGTTTCGTCTTGTAAGATAAACACAAATATGAAGTGTGCATGACAAAATTATTACTAAAAAATGGAGAGAGAGAGAGAGAGAGAGAGAGAGATTTAGAGAGAGAGAGAGGGTGGCGGCTGGGAAAATAGATTAATCCTTTTACAAATTGTAATTTGCATTGTAGTAATGATGACTTGGTGGAATCATCATGTTTTGTCATTAACCTTGAATGTTTCTGCAGGACTCATCAGACTGACTGGTCCCTTTTTGGTCGTAATGGTTTCAAGATTTCTTCTTCAGTGTCATAACTTCTTTTTCATTTATTATTATGATAATTATCTTCTTGAATATTTTATCCATTTTTTTTTCGTCTCTGCAGCAACTTAATGAACAGTAGCCACCCAACTTCAACTCTATTTAAGATATGTTGATTGATAGGTGTAGACTAATGTCGACACGCGTCGTCGCCGACCATGTAAGAGAAGAGTAAGAAGATATAGTTTTGAAAATGGGTCAGTGACTTAATACACACACACACACACACACACACACACACACACACACACCTCTCAAACCCGCAAAGTCTGAGGCGGCTGTGTTCGCCCTTCGCCCCAGAAACAATAATATGGTCATCATCATTACTTCCAGCATCGAAATGGACTACCGTTTGTATTCCCCCCCGTACCCCACCCACCACTTCTGTTTGTTTTGTGTGCTTATTTGTTTGCAAGATGTCTCCAAACGTAGTTGATAGACGTCATAGAATTTGTAGAGAGGTCGGCTGCTGATCGAGGAAGATCTGCTGAGAATTTTAGGTATACATCTGGATCCGGATGCAAGTATAGTTTCTTATTTATTCATTTACTAGCTTCAGTGGTTACGTAGGGAGGTAGGGCCGTCAGTGCACCTCACGCGGTGCCCTGTAGGCTTTACTTAGGGCTCTTTGCGGCGTTCCTTAAGCCCCTAGCTGCAACCTTTTAATATATCTCCGTTCATATTATCTTTCTTCCATCTTACTTTCCAATTTCTAATTGTTTTATAATGCAATTGTGAGGTTTTTCTCCTGTTACACATTTGAAAACTTTTTACGCTATACTTCCATTTCAGTGCTGAATGATCTCGTTGTTAGATCCCAGCTTCCATGCCTTCGGTCAGAAATTCATATACCATGAATGGTCTCATATATTAGGTCCCAGCTTCCAGACCTCAGACAAAAATTCATATTCCACTCTACTAACTGCAGTTAAATAAATGCCGAGAATTCGTTGGAGAAATTCAGTCAACTTAGCAATAAATACGTCGACCTTAAAGGTATCCTGTGAATCCGGATAAAGATCCGGATGGGGCCGAGTGAAAATACAACCATAAGAGTTGCGAAGGTAATAGAAGATATCACGGACTCGAGATAAATTCTTTGATTTTAAAACAAGTCATTTCCCAAGTCGTTAAAGGGGTCGACCGCTCACTAATTGGTTTCTGGTTTCCTGTCAGATACTTTCTCTGTGATTCAGTTCCTGTCTGCAAATACAATTACATAAATAATATATATATATATATATATATATATATATATATATATATATATATATATATATATATATTGTTTATTTGTGTTTTGAGGTTACGTTCAAGCGCTCTCTCCTTACCTCGGTTTTTATATTTTATTTTTATTTATTGGCTTATTTATTTATTTTTTTTAATTCTTTTCTTTTTCGTTATTTTCCTCGCAGATGGGAAATATTATTTTGTGAAAGGTTGCCAGTAAAGTCGTTGTCTGTTCGGTGTGGCATATATTACTATATGTATACGTAAATAATGAATAATAATAATAATATAATAATAATAATAATAATAATAATAATAATAATAATAATAATGGTGATGATGATAATAGTATAATATAAGAATGATAATTTTAATAATAATACGCTCGTCTCCAATATGAAAATAATAATAATGGTAATATCAGTAATAAGCACCTTCATTATTACTTTTATTGATATTATTATTATTATTATTATTATTATTATTATTATTATTTTATTATTATTATTATTATTATTATTATTATTTGGAAAAGGCTGCCATTTATTCAAATATTCTTAGAGCCGAAACAAGGCCGAGTTTTACAGAGGTTTCTGGGTAAACATTTCGGCTCTTAATTCAGAGGCTTGCTATAATCTTCGAGATAAACCCAAGGCTTATTTTTAGTGTTACGAAATGTATCGGCAGACCTTATCTCTGAACTGTTATAAGAAAAGTAAACCACGGGTAACGTTTATGCTTGTCTTATAAATGCCTTATCAGGGGTCTACGTAGATAACGCCATACACTTGGCTAAGTTGACATGGGGACTATTAATAAAAGTACTCTCTCTCTCTCTCTCTCTCTCTCTCTCTTAGATATGCTACTAGATGCTACTAGAATACAACATTCAACAAATAAATCACCTGTCAATAAGAAAGGAAAATACTTTAGACCTAGTATTTGTGAACGAGGTGAATTATGTTAAAGAAATAATAGTTTATAATGCACAAGGTACGGTGTTAGCTGCATTACTGTTTGTTATTATGATTGCAGACATAGACAGTAATGTTAAGGACTCGGTAGTGAGTAGTTTCGCCGATGACACAAGAATAAGTAGAGAAATTACTTGTGATGAAGATAGGAACGCGCTACAAAGAGACCTTAACAAAGTATATGAATGGGTAGAGGTAAATAGGATGGTATTTAACTCTGATAAACTTGAATCAATAAATTATGGAGACAGAGAAGGAAAGCTATATGCATATAGGGACCTAATAATGAGACAATCACAAATAAGGAAGCAGTTAAAGACCTTGGTGTGATGATGATAGGAACATGTTATGCAATGATCAAATAGCAATTCTATTGGCAAAATGAAAAGCAAAAATGGGTATGTTGTTACGGCACTTCAAAACAAGAAAAGCTGAACACATGATTATGCCTTATAAAACATATGTTCGTAGTCCACTTGAATATTGCAATATGATATGGTACCCACACTATCAAAAGGATATTGCACAAATAGAGAGTGTACAAAGGTAGGTCCTTTACAGCTAGAATAGAAGAAGTTAAGGACCTTGACTACTGGGAAAGACTACAATCCTTAAAATTATATAGTCTAGAAAGGAGAAGAGAACGCTACATGATAAATCAGGCATGGAAACAGATAGAAGGAATAGCCGAAAATATCATGGAGCTAAAAATATCAGAAAGAGCGAGCAGAGGTAGATTAATAGTGCCCAAAACTATACCAGGAAAAATAAGGAAAGCACACAGGACATTAATCCACTACGCACCAGCATCGATAATGCAGCGTCTATTCAATGCGTTGCCAGCTCATCTGAGGAATATATCAGGAGTGAGCGTAGATGTGTTTAAGAATAAGCTCAACAATCTAAGCTGCATCCCAGACCATCCAAGATTGGAAGATGCAAAATATACCGGAAGATGTACTAGCAACTCTCTGGTAGACATTAGAGGTGCCTCACACTGAGGGACCTGGGGCAACCCGAACAAGATGTAAGGTCTGTAAGGTCTCGATGAAATGTCCTGCTCCTCTTATGAATGTCTTGTTAGGAAATTTCAGATAACGCTATGTCGGCTAGTTTGAAAGTTTCCTATTTTCTCAGAGGAATGAATTCCTAATGACAATTACGAAGCTTTGTCCTCTGGTGTAAATGGAATAGGTGTCAGCCAAAAATACCTGGCAGTGGTGCCCATATAAGAAATTCCAACCAATGGGCATATTTGGATATTACTGTTAGTTAAACAAATGTACTATCTTCTCTGTGGCATAATTTGGAAACCTTTATTGGAGAGTGATGATTCATAATAAATATCAGTTTTTATATCATCTGTAGTGATCTTCTCTAGAGACCTTTGGACTTTATTTGTCGAATATTCCAAGTGGAAAAATAAAACATTATACCTCTGTAATCCTGAAAGTCTCAGACTCCTATCATCCTGACAAAAAAAGAAAGAAAGAAGGAAGAAGAAGAAGAAGAAGAAAAGAAAGAAAGAATTATCAGGTGATAAGAACGTGATTATAGCAAAAAAAAAAAAAAAAAAAAAAAACTGGTCTCTACCAGTTCCTGCACTGAAGAAACAACGCTTTCGGAAATGTTTGAAGTTTCAAAATCCAGGTTGGTTTATCACTTATGCTCAAAGTGGTGCCTTGTAATCAGCGACGGTGACAGGTGATGTTGAAAGTAGATAAGGAATAAGTAACACCTACCATTTCACGCCGTGCAGTTCAACGGAAGTCTCGGCGTAGCCTTTGTCTGGTCAACAACCAGCTCAGTCCTTCAGGGTTGCTGATCATTGGGGACTCTGAAGGAACCACCGACTTCTGTAACACCATCTAACGCCTCAGATATCATTTCCCAGGGAACGCTGAGAAAAGAACATTCGACCTCTGTAACAACAAAGGAGTGCCTCTGATAATAATTAATTGGTCTTTGTCTGCCATAGAGCAAAGTTTTCAAAGAACATTTAGCCTCTGTAACCTCAACAGGAGTGCCTCGGATATTTGGTGTCTATAACCACAACAGGAGTGCCTCGGATATTTGGTCTCTGTAACCATAACAGGAGTGCCTCAAATATTTGGTCTCTGTAACCACAACAGGAGTGCCTCGGATATTTGGTCTCTGTAACCACAACAGGAGTGCCTCGGATATTTGGTCCTAGGTGCCCATCAGAACACAGCAAACTCTGGCAAGAACATCCGACCTTACTCTAACCAAACCAAGTGTCTCCTTAGTTGTTCCAGTGCCAGGAGTTGCCTCCGTAGTGAATTTGTTACAAAATGGTGTACAGCGCGTTATCAAGTATCAAACTCAAGGTAGACTTGAAGCCGAAAGTGGACAGCTTCATTTTCCTTCTTCATTACCGGTACACCTACCTCATTTTCATGTTATCGGTTCTACTGTCAACACTGTACGATGCAGTTGGTAAGTTTTCCAGTTTCAAAATTTCAAGATACCATGACATTTTTGCTTTAAAAATTTGGTAAATTGTAAGTATATTTTTTTGTTAACTCTATAGGTTTTTTTTTTTAACTCTGAGTACACACACATGCCGTTGTGAGTCAGAAAATGATAATTACGAAACACGTACTCTGTGTTCATTATTTCCATAAAGGTATGCATGGATGTATTATATATATCAAATATATATATATATAAATTATATATATCTATTATATATATTATAATAATTATATATATATATATATATATATACTCCTGGGGTCCTCTTGGACAACACTTCAACCTGGCTTTAATAGCAAGTTTCCAGGGGTAGGGAGAAGGCTGAGGCGATTGGGGTTAATGGACGATCTCCATTCTTGTCTTGAAAAATGAAATAAGCTTCTGTTGACTTAAACCATGTTATGTACTTGGTTGCCGGTAGACTGCGGTGGGCTTTGTAATCTAGGTGGTTGATTGTTATTATCATTATATATTCATAACGGTTACGTATATCTCTATAATACAAAATGGGAAGCATAGTCTAAATAACTATTGATACCAAATGCAATAAAACGTTGCTGAAACAAATGCGGATTATTTATCGCATAACATCAGACGCTGTGTAAAACAGCCACTGCAGAACCCGACTGTGTTCTTATGAATGTTTCTTACATGATATTATCTTTAAAATCCTTATCGCTCGTGTTCTCATTTCTTATCGGACACCGAATGAAAGTCTTAGTATTTTTTGTTTCTTATTATCTAAATGTTGCTGACGATAGTCACGAGGTGGGTGCAGTTGATTATATCAAGTCCGTGTTAAATCCCCTGGATAGTGAGCCTCTCTCTCTCTCTCTTTCTCTCTCTCTCTCTCTCTCTCTCTCTCTCTCTCTCTCTCTCTCTCGTTATCTTTAGAAATTTATTTCTTGCTTAATTCGGCCAACGTAGCAGCTGAAACTTGACGTCATTTTATCAAGTTTGATTGATTTCTGATGTACTAAAGTTATAAGCAAGATCTTTTAGTACGCCTATTTGTAAGAAGCCATTTCTAAGTCATACATTGGCCTTAACATTGTGCATTCATTTCTAACAATCCCTTAACTGTTATAATTTAACGAATCAGTTATTCTTTTGAGAACAGTAAAGTATACTTCAACCTAGCTCGCAACATTTTCTGTCTTATTTTTATTGGCTTGAGAACATCAACGCCTTTGATTACTTCCCCCCTCACCCGAAGGATTCTAACTTTATTGCTCAGTTACCATTATCATAAATTCAGCAAAATGTACTGCGTCATTACCTTCGATAAGTTCCCTTTTAGTTCTCTAAATTTGCCCCCCACCCCTCCCCGTGGGGGGGGGGGGGGTTAGTGCCATCAGTGCACGTCTTGTGGGCTACTGTAGGCATTACTTAAGGTTCTTTGCAGCGTGCCTTCGGCCCCTAGCTGCAACCCCTATTTTATTTCCTTTTGCTTTACCTCCTTTCATAGTCTCTTTCTTCGATATTACTTTCTACCCTCTCCTAACAGTTGATTCATACTGCAACTGCGAGGTTCCTCTCCTGTTACACCTTGCAAACCATTTACTGACAGTTTCCGTTTCAGCGCTGAATGACCTCATAGGCCTTTGGCCTAAATTCTAGGTACAATTCAATTTAAATTTACCCAAGAAAACTTTAAGAACATGGATTGCTTGGTCACCGTACTGATTTCAAACTTACAACTCAGATCCGATTCTGATTTTTCTCTCCCATAGGCAAGAAAATCGACTGCATGGCCTCCGGCGTGAGCACGGACGTCGTCAACGAATACTGCTTCATCATGGGCACTTTCACCGTGGACCGACTGCACGGGCTCGAGGTGGGCGTGGACGTGCCCCACCCGGGAGTTGGTCCGCCCGTGAGAGGGCGGGGCGTGGAGGAAGAGATCACCGTGCACGCCTATTACCAGTGGGTTCCTTTCGTGCTGTTTTTGCAGGTGAGAGACGACACTGAATCTCATTGTCTGATTGACCGTCGAGTCGAAATGAACGGGAGTCGATATTTATTGGATGAATTCGTCATTGACTGATCGAAATGAGAGAAAACTGTGTGGAGAGGGAAATCCTATTGGTTGGGTGTCTGAATAAGTATACAGGTGGAATTGTTGGTTGAAACTTCAACAGAGATATATTATCGAATATACATACACTTTACTTGTCACTGTTTATCTTAATTATTTCACATTTCGTTTATTTGAGAAGTAGTAAATAATAAACCTTGTATTCAATAGAAAAATAGCCAGGTGAAGCGGTATCCCGTAACTAATAAAACCAAATAACAAACAGAAAATAAAGAATACGTGCTTTTCCCAGTAGGGGACTAGTACCGTCAGTATCTTCTGCGGTGCACTGCAACCACTTTCATTCCTTTTACTGTATCTCCGTTCATATTCTCTTTCTTCCATCTTACTTTCCACCCTCTCCTAACAACGATTTCATAATTCAACTGCGAATTTTCCTCTTATTACACCTTTAAAACCTTTTCTCTGTCAATTTCCGTTTCAGTGCTCAATGACCTTAGTTGCCCCAGTGCTTCTTGGCCTTGGGGCTATATATTCTATATTCCATTCCATTCCATACGTTCTCTTCTGTCTCTCTTCCAGGGCCTCTTGTTCTACCTACCCCACTGGCTCTGGAAGAGGTGGGAGGGCGGTTTCTTCAGAGAGGTCATCCAGGATGTCTCGATAAAGGATTATCTCGGCGCCAATCTCAAGATCTACTTCAATCGAGAGGAAAGGTAAGCTACCTGGCTGGCTCCGCGGGCACCGTATAATTAAGGTGTCTGTTTATAACGACCCACCGGGGAGCCTTTCTAAAGCCAGAAGTACTTGGAGTGTAAAACCTGAATAATTTTTCTCTTAACATGGATGATTTTGTGAGTAACTTTTATATTTTTTATGTTTGTCCACTAATCTAAAAAAGAAATCTATTGAGAAATCAGAGTAAAGCATGAAAAGTACTCTTCATACACGATGTTACTATACTGTTTTTTTTTTTTCATCTGTCCATCCGCCTGTGGTGTATTTGTATGGTAACACTGCGTCCCGGGCTTTAGATAGATACATTCAGCTTACATTCAACGATTATAATAATATCCTATTTCGAATATTAACGGTGTAATTCGCATACAGTAAATTATTAAAACACTTTTCAGTTGCAAATGTACACCAGATATTCTTTTATTTACCTAAAACTTAAACATAGCGTAACTATCTAAAGCCCGGGACGCAGTGTTACCATTCAAAAACACCACAGGCGGATGGACAGATGAAAAAAAACAGAGTATAGTGACTCTTCAACTTAAATTTGGGGCTAAAACATTCACTTGAGTAACATAGCTAAGTTCTGATACGTCTCAAGATAGTCGTGTCTAATCAGACCCTTGAAAGACCGAAACAGTATCTCATTGTTGTATTGCAACGACTTTTGTTGCATCTTAAGAGAAACCTATTCTGTCCTTCAGCTAAAGGTGTATTACAGCTTACATTCTAAGAGGAAATGACATTATATCAAAGATACTTCTGATATGCTCTACTGAAACAGTTACATACGGGTCTCTTCCCTTGCATATAGGTTCAAGGCACTGGTGCAGTACATTACGAACCACATGGACAGACATGCTTCTTGGGCCAACAAGTTCTTCTTCTGCGAATTCCTGAATTTGGCCGTGGTCGTCAGTATGCTCTTCTTCACGGACACTTTCCTGGGAGGCGAGTTCCTCACCTATGGATCCAGCGTAAGTGGAACTGGGACTGTTCCTGGTCATTTTGTGGTAGACTGTTTGAAGACATGCATATGCCTCTACCACAGCGCGGCCACCTTCCCGAAAATCGGAAATTATTGCCTTAATTTGTGACTTGGGAGAAAACGCTTACTTCGAGGGGAAAGTAGAGGTCTCGAGGTGTTCCTTTGACGAACGCTGGCTCTTGACTAATGTCTATCCTGGGTTGCAGGACGTGTTACAGTACTTTTTCGGGAAGGTGGTCGTGCTACGGGAGAGGCCGGCCATTCGGTATTTTACCGTATACCCGGGATTTCTTCTTCTTTATCGGCTTTTCTATATTTTGATATTTAATGTCAAGTCTCGTGGACCTGTTACTTGAATTATAAGCTTCATTTCTGTTAGCTGTTAGTGAAGCAAAACTCACAAGACGGTCCTTCGCCTTTTTCCAGATAATAGAAATAGCAAGCCTGGACCCCGAGAATCGCACCGACCCGATGTCTTTGGTCTTCCCCAAGATGGCGAAGTGTACCTTTAAGAGTTTCGGTGCCTCTGGGACGATACAGGTGAAAGACGTGATGTGCCTCATCGCTACGAACATCATCAACGAGAAGGTGAGTTTTCGTCTCCTAGTTCGAAGGTGGGAGTCTCCCGAGGTCTCGATTCAGTGGATTTGTTTATTCTCTCTCTCTCTCTCTCTCTCTCTCTCTCTCTCTCTCTCTCTCTCTCTCTCTCTAGAGGTTAATTCCAGTTCTTTTTCCTTCCTTTTTTTCCGTTTCATGGCTTCCATCAAATATCGGGTATATTAGGGCTTTAGTTTGTCTATGACACTGGTATCGCAGAAAATTCATATTTCAATTGGAAGTACGTTAACTTATCGCTCAAAAGTTTTTTTTTTCTTGTTATTTTGGTTTATTTGTAAATACTATCAACTTTTCCCCCTACAGTTTCCTAACTTCCTCTGGTCCTCTTTCTATTTTATTTCTTAATGTGAAACTGGATTAGTAGTTCCCGGCCATATATATAGACATTTGTGCGTACGAATTGAATCATGATGATGATGTATATGCATTTGTGCGTGTGTATTTATCACGTTATCTGTGTATGTTGCGTGTATGTATTTAATGCTCATTATTCGCGTAAGTTGTGTGTATGTATCTAATGCTGATTTTTCCTTCACTGAAACTCTACATGAAAATAGACTCTTGTTAATTAATTTAGCCCCAGTTCGGAATCGCTGGCTTACTTGAATCTGGGTATTAAGGGATGAAGACGATCCTAAGTTGCTTTTATACCTGAAACATTATCGAGGAAGATAAAACTCCACGAAAACAGTCGACTCGTTATCACCTTGATAGGAAAGACCAGTACACCGATTCCCATGTTCGATATTCGGTTTTAACTCTGATATGCAAAGCTTTCTGTCATGTTCTTGATAACAGCCTTTTTTTATTTCTTCTTCGTGGTAATGAAAGATTGGTATCTTAGTAGAGATATACACATATTATTATTAATATTGTCAGATAAGTTCGGTATAGTTATCTCAAAGTATTTTAACAGACTTACAAAAAGATTATTTCAATGCATATATCTATCTGGTTTTTAATCCCAGTCCTGATAACCCCCCCCCCCGGGTGGTTACAGAATTGCTCCTAATACCATATTTCCTTCTGAGCAACTTCTCAGGAACTTCCTTTAAAAATACAAATACAAATCAAGATTATTAACATTGCAAATACTTGGTTTTCGGTCTCTTACAATTAAATTCAAACGTCCTAATTGTATGTATGTACATCAGATGGACAACACGAATCATGGCATTCGTGATACTTACTATCAAAACGGCAGCGACGATTCATAAATACGTCTTATTTATTTTAACAGCACTACTGCGACGTTTAAGTCGTTTGACATACGATAGCTCAACGTTATGTAACGTGAGAATGTAGCTTATTATTGTGCCATTATTACATAATCAGAGACAACCGCTCATGTTCAGTACATGTTATCTGAACAGATTGTTTTTATCCCAGCATACCGCACTAAATATTGTGGTTTAATGGAGTTACAGTTGAATGGTAGGTTATTTTTGTTGTTTATAATAATTACGGTTGGCTGTCATTTCACTTGATAATTTGTATACTTAGGTATTATTAGTATTGTTGTTTTCTATTATATAATGTATATAAATACACACATATAACATACGTATAATATATATATATATATATATATATATATATTCATATAAAATATGTATATATATTATACATATGTATATATATATATATATAGATATATATATATATATATTTCTTGTAGTAATTACAGAGCAAAGCAACCACCGTCTAATACGCATTAGGTATACCGTAGTTTAATTGGACGCTGCTTTTTAACTACCGATTTTTTTCACTGCGATTTCTATTCTCAACTTTTGTTTTTATTTACTTTGCATTTCCAGTTAATTCCATCTGAATTTATCTTCCAGTCATTATAATTAATTAGAAAAAAATCATATATATATATATATATTATATATATATAATATATATATATATATACACACATATATATATATATCAGGCAGTCCCCGGGTTACAACGGGACATTGTTCTTATAAATGTTTCTTACAAAAATCCTAAGAAAGTCTACTTTTAATGCTTTTGGGTGCATTGAAAACTATGGAAACTGCATTCCTATTGCATTTTTCACCCCCACAAAAAACTTCAAATATTGATTATTTTGCATTTTTGGTGTCATATTTCTTCTGCCAGATGAGCATTGTAGGTGTGGTAACCCTGGAAATAATTTCTGATTAATATAATTGAAAACCGCCTTAACCTTGAAACGTCATAAGCCGAGCCCATCTTAACCCTGAGACTGCCTGTGTATATATATATATATATATATATATATATATATATATATATATATATATATATATATATATATATATAGATGAGCTGATTCAATACAGTTTTGAATATGCCTTCTCCGTGATATTCTGAAGTCCCGTGAAACCGTTATAAGTGATACTGTGTGGATGTGCAACAGCGCAAGTCAACCGCCAAAGACGTTACAAGACGGCGTGGCTTGGGCAGTTCAAAAGAGTGCCACGCATCTCTATAACCAATCAGCTCCTTGCATAATGATGCTGTGTGTAGGGGCCATTTGAAACAGGCCGCGCTACCGGTCAGATCAGTTCGTTAGCGAGCCCCATACAGTACAGACTGGGTCAAGACGATTGTGCCCAATGCCCGCCAGTCCCATTCCCCGTCGGCTGCCACACTAAGAGTGTCAATAACAGTCTAACTTGCCGTCCGGTTGTACACTAGCATAGTTAACATAATAATTACAAGTAAAGGCCACCTGTGTAGCTAAGAAGAATACACCTGTGTTAAACGTTTCATCGATTATTATTTTTTGCATGCCCCACATTGCATGCGCGTAAAATTCTCCCTCTCCTGTTTTTTCCTTCACATCCCTCGATCCCACAAATGACCGAGATCAGGTCATATTATATATATATATATATATATATATATATATATATATATATATATATTATATATATATATATATATATATGCAGGCAGTCCCCGGGTTACGATGGTCTCGGCTTACGACGTTCCGAGGTTACGACACTTGTCAATTATATTCATCAGACATTATTTCCAGGGTTACGACACATGTACCAGGGTTACGACGCCTACAACGCTCATCTGGCAGATGAAAATATGACACCAAAAATGCAAAATAATCAATATTTGAAGGTTTTTTTTAATGAAAAATGCCATAAGAATGCAGTTTACATAGTTTTCAATGCACCCAAAGCATTAAAAGTAAGGTTTTCCTAGGATTTTTGACGATGTTTCCGGCTTACTACAATTTTCGGCTTACGACGCGTCTCAAGAACGAACCCCCGCGTATTAACCTGGGGACTGCCTGTATATATATATATATATATATATATATATATATATATATATATCTATATCTAGGTATTATCAGATATATACATATATATATCTTTATATAGTATAGGGTATATAGTTATATATATATATATATTTACATATATATATATTTATTTATATACTGAGACACGCATGCCTGTCCTTTCTCTTCAGATTTACCTGTTCCTGTGGGTGTGGATGGTCCTCCTAACGGCCATCACAGCCGTCTGGTCGCTGTACCGGCTTCTCACCATCGCGGTGCCTTTCCTCAGGACATTTATTCTACGGGTAATTATTATAATAAATAATAATTTATAGAGCAGCGAGTATAATTCTCTCTCTCTCTCTCTCTATCTCTCTCTCTCTTTCATTCAGTGATTTATTTTCTACACATTGTGTAAATTAGTCTCGACGAAATTACTCTTTAAACTTCTTAGTAACCGCTCCCCCCCCCCTCTCTCTCTCTCTCTCTCTCTCTCTCTCTCTCTCTCTCTCTCTCATTAGCTAATTGATTCATGTGATGAACAATCTGTAACTTATTCGGGACGAAATTAGTCTTGAAATTCTCTCTCTCTCTCTCTCTCTCTCTCTCTCTCTCTCTCTCTCCATTAGCTTAATTGATCCATGTGATAAACAATCTGTAACTTATTCGGGACGAAATTAGTCTTGAAATATCTCTCTCTCTCTCTCTCTCTCTCTCTCTCTCTCTCTCTCTCTCTCATTAGTTCAGTGATTTATGTGATAAGCATATTCTGCAACCTAATCGGAACGAAATTAACTTCTAAACATCTTAATGACCCAAATTACTGATCGGTTTCTCTCACTCTCTCTCTGTCTCCTCTCTGTTGCCCAGATGTACGTCAAGCAAGGGTTCACCTCCCACGTCACCGAGATCATGCAGCACGCCTCCCTCAGCGACTGGTACCTGCTGGTGAGCCTTAGGCAGGAACATGGAGGAGTCGGTCTTCAGCGAGTTCCTCGCTCAGGTCGCCGCCGAGTACCGGAAGTCGACGGACACGCTGCCCATGGACGACCTTGAAAAGAAGCCGCTGAAGATGTGAGGGTTGAAAAACGTCGGTTACTGATAGACAAAACGTTTGTGTTAAGGATAAACGTTGTATTCAGAAGCAGCAGCAGCAGCAGCAGCGATTCCCAGCGGGGGGTTCCGCCAGAAATCGCGAAGTAATTATGAATTGCAAGTTAAGTGTTTTGGCTTGGTAGTGCGAACTGTCATGTGACGTCATGGTAGGTTTATATGATTTATCTTGAGAAATTTCTTAGAGATGTTTGTAGGTATATATATATTATATATATACATATCCATAAATATATTATATATATGTATATATACATATATATGCATATATTTATAAATGTATGTACACTCTGATTTAAAACTAAGGACTATATTTGGGTGGACCAACTTCCACCCTTTTCAAGTAGTGAAATGGGTGGAATTTGATCCACACAAATATAGTCCTTAGTTTAAACCAGAGTGTTTTAATGTGTGTGTGTGTGTGTATAACTATTTAAATGTGTATAGTATATATATGTGTGTTTGTGCACGTGTATGAAGGTATGTATGTGTAACAATAGATGAAGGTTCCCTGGGATTTGGAAAATGGTACCAGGGTTGGGAATCGCTGCTCTGTACTTAAAGGGAATCAGGGAATTCCGTATCATTCCATAGTTTTACCTTCCAGTTCTCAATAAATAGTGTTCAGGGATGAGGCTTTGCGTGTGACACTCTGCTCCAAATAGGAGCAGAGATTTATATTAGCAGTATCTAGTGCTTTTAACACTGTTGCCAACTCCAGTTTCAGAAGAATAGGTCTTCTAATCAATTCCATTTTAGAAATTGCATTTAGATGATCTTAGTTTATTCTCATTCCATACAATAACAGTGAAAAAAAAAAACTTTGGAAAACTAGTATAAGTGCCGGTGGTCACCCACCCAGTTAGTGACATCGTTCAGTGTAAAATGAGTCGTGGATTGTAGTTAGCTACGTAAAGGATCACTGTTATGGTACAATTCATTTGTTTTTTATTTAGGGTGCTATAGATTTAATGGAGACATTGGCGTTCTTGTATATTTCAGTAAATTCTTCTTCTTCTTCTTCTTCTTCTTCATCTTCTTCTTCTTCTTCTTCTTCTTCTTCTTCTTCTTCTTCTTATTATTATTATTATTATTATTATTATTATTATTATTATTATTATTATTATATATAGGTAAACCATTATTCATTTCATTTCTCTAACAACTATACACTTGATTGTTAATATTATTATTATTAAAAACTGTATGTTCATGAGTTTTACTGTCAGATAAGTTTAAGGAACACATTTCTCGTAGATGTAACTTTTACACCTATTTTTGAAAACCGGTTTTGTAAATAAACGCAAGAAACACCCACTCTACTCCTTCATTATTTTATTCTTTGATGACGTTGAAAATCTCGGTTTCGTGGATTAAAGTTGGGTCTCCTACGCGAGATGTTTTGCTGGAGCAAAGAGGACTCTGGAGGCATTCGATAATAATCTGAGATTTTAGGCAATTTTTAATGAAGATTGTCACCGATTCAATAGTCATTTTATAGCTGAGGCCACTTAAAGAAGATATCCACTGAATCAGTTGTAATCTAAGAATGCTGGTGCTATATTAAGGATGATTGCTACTAACTCAGTAGTTATCTGAGAATCTTGATGCCATTAATGATGATTGCTCCTAACTCAATAGTAATCTGAGAGTGCTGATACCATTTTAAGGATGATTGCTACTAACTCAGTAGTTATCTGAGAATCTTGATGCCATGTTAATGATGATTGCTACTAACTCAGTAGTAATCTGAGTGTTTATGCCATGTCAAGGAGGATTGTTATTAACTTGAGTGTAATCCGAGAGTGTTGATGCCATGTTAAAGATGACTGCTACTAATTCAGTAGTAATCTGAGTGTTGATACCATTTTCAAGATGATTGTTAGTAAACTCAGTAACAATCTGAGAGTGATGATACCATTTTAAGGATAAAGGTGATTGTTAATAGCTCAATAGCAATCTGAGAGTGTCGATACCATTTTAAGGATGATTGCTACTAACTCAGTAGTTATCTGAGTGTTGATGCCAATGTAAACTGATTCAGTAGCAACTGTGATTGTTGATGCTTTTTTTTAGGACGATTGTTACTGAGTCAATATTAATCTAAGAGACTTCAGAGTATTTTTAGGAATATTATCATTAACCCCAAATTGATCAGAGAGGTCAAGTGATTTTAAGGAGACTGTTATAGGGACGAAAAGCTTAAAGCTTCCTCTTGTTTTTAGGAAGATGATGATAGACTTGTGAGTCAGCTGGCCTCCGGGTCTTCGTATTGCAGCCGAAGCAGGTACCAGAACGCTAAGTAGCGCCTCAGTGGCGTGGTTGGTTTGGTGTTTGCTTCTCACCTCGGTGGTCGCGGGTTCGATTCTCGGCCATTCCATTGAGAAGCGAGAGATGTGTATTTCTGGTGAAAGAAGTTCACTCTCGACGTGATTCGGAAGTCACGTAAAGCCGTTGGTCCCGTTGCTGAATAACCACAGGTTCCATGCAACGTAAAAACACCATACAAACAAACAAAAAAAGAACGCTAAATCTTAATTTTAAGTTACTGTAGTGCTTCATCGGGTCTTCTTATGTCAAGAGTTGAGTGTCGCGTAAGTGTATGATAACTTTTCGTGGCGTTTTTCCTTCTTTTTTGTGACTTATTTAAGAGACTGTATTGCATGAGGTAGATAGAAAGATGTGCATCCCTTGAGAATTGGTTTGGATGCAAAATGCTGTTACTGCTGGTTACATTGTTATGTAAAAAAACAAAAAAAAAACAATGAAATAACATCTTTGATTAAGTGAATGTAAAGATGTGTGAGTAACGCATTTCTCTCTCTCTCTCTCTCTCTCTCGATTACAGCATTGCAATATTTTGTCAACAAGTTTGCTTTTCTTTCCTCTCTCGTATTATACTTTATTTATATATAATATATATATATATATATATATATGTATCTATATATATACATATATATATATATACATATATATATATATATATATATATATATAATATATATATATATATATATATATATATATATATATATGCTTAGATATAATTGTATAAGTAGGTAGATAGGTAGATAGATAACTGACCCCTTTACTCAAAAGGTTTTTAGTTTCATTTTATGTTTGTTATTGTACAATGGTTTAGAGAAATAACACGGACAATAATTAAAAAAAAGGTTTAGGTAAGTATAAATCTTTAATTAAAAATTGGTCAGCGGTATATATTAATTTACAAAGACGGAGGAGACGTAGAACAGATAAAAAAAAAAAAACAAGTTCATCATTCTGAAATATCAACATCAGAAATCGATCACAGGTTCATCGAAGTATAAGTACCATATTAATACGGCCGTTAAAAGAAGCTGCTTCAGCAGTAAGCCCTCATCTGGGTCCGGACCCTCATAGGAGGGCATCGGCGTAGCTACTATTTTTTTTCGGACGTCCTCATCGGACGGAGTCATCACAGTGTCACAATCCGTCGCCGGCGTTGTGCCGGAATCTGGGCGCCAGGTCGTCCCCTCCGGGTTTCAGGAAGGGCGTGTACGTCCCGTCGCTGATGGGCGCCGAGGGATCGTATTCCTCGACCGCGTCCGTGACCCCCTGCAGGATGTCCTTGAAGTTCAGGGCATCCACGTTGTGCCCGATGTTTTCCAGGAGACAGAAGTCTCCCAAGTGGAGGCTGTGGATCGTGCGCTCCATCTTTTCGGTGAGGCGGGACTTGCTGAGGCGCTCCAGCAGTCGAAGCCGGAGGGATCCGCTGATCAGCACCGCCAAGCGCCATATCAACTGCAAGGGCAAAGAAGTCATAAAACTACAAGTTTTTAGAGTCATTCTTAAAGGATTAAAAAAAATTATGATTTTCCATGTTTTGGCCATAGATTCAAAATGAAACGATAAACTTCTGCAACTGGATAGAGATACTGAACTACAGTTTTTTTTTTTTTGGAGCTATTTTTTAAAGAATAGAAAAAATTACAGTTACTGATTATATATTAATATATGTTTCGGCCATGAATACAAACATGAAACGAAACTTCCGTACTCCATTTGAGCTGCGATTGGAAAGGGTGGTTTAAACCACATTTTGGAGCTATTTTTAAGGGTTTAAAACAATCATAGTCACTGATTAAAGTCTCCTATATGTTTTGGCCGTGAATTAAAACCAAAACAGTAAGCTTCATTTTTTTTTTAAACGGTCTACTCACCCAAATCGCAGTGATGATTGCAAGGACAATGAACCACAGCCACATCACGAGATAGATCTTCTCGTTGACGATATTCTGTGGGAGGACGCAGAGGATGTCTTCGAGCATCACTGTTCCCGAGGGCCCGATTTTCCTGTAGTTGCACTTCGTCAGCCTCGGGAAGACCGTGATAAGGGCGTCGTACCTCTCGGCGTCGTCTGCCGTCACCAGGGACAAGATCTGTGAGAAGGAGAGCCTGGATTTCAAAATCTGGGAAGTCTATTTGGTGATGCTGTTTTAAAATGTTCCCCACTCCACCTTTTCTTCTTCTATCATTCCCCTTAGCTGGTTAGAGCCGTCAGTGGACCTCATGGTTGCACTGTAGGCATTACTGTAGGCATTACAGCCACCTTTGTTACTTTTACTGTACCTCCTTTCATAGTCTCTTTCTTCCATCTTACTTTCCACCCTCTCCTAAGGCTCGATTCATAGTGCAACTGCTTCGAGGTTTTCCTCCTGTTACATCTTTCGAACCTTTCACTGTCAATTTTCATTTCAGCGCTGAATGACCTCATAGGTTCCCAGTGCTTTGCCCTTTGGCCTAAATTCTATATTCAACTCAATTCAACTCAACTCTTCTTCTGTCATTCTGCTCAAAGAAGGAACACCGAGACGAAGACCTGTCTAATGTTGATAAAACAGCTGCCAAAAACAGATTTATGCTTTATGACGTTTTGGCTGTTAAGGTAAAAATAGGGGCACTTTCGGCTATTCAATGCTTAAGACGGTGGAAAGTTTAAGTGAGGGTGGTTGGACAGCAATATGGAAGAAAGAAGGGCCGAATGGAGGTAAAGTAAAAGGCTAAAGGGTGGGGTGTGCGGCTATAGGGCACGAAGGGACGCTGCAAATACTCGAGTAATGCACTGAGAGATTTACACCCAATAGGAGGTACCAAAAACTGGAAGACACTAATGTTCTGATGCATAAAAGTGCTCCTGTAACTGTTATGTTAATTAAAAGTCAACGGAACCAATAGAGACTGAAACAACGGTACTAAAAACTGGACGACACTAATGTTCTGGACGACTACCTGGTGTTCTGATGCATAAAAGACCCTGTAACTCTTATGGCTTGATTCAAAAGACCAGGACTACCAGAAACTGAAACACAACGTTGCCCAACTTATCTGAGACCATAAAGATGATAAACCATTATTACTTTATGAGCCTGAAATTACCATGATATCGGTGTGAAGTACTGCCGGCATGTTTGCCACAAAGACATGAAAGGATGTGGACCAATAAAACAAATTTACCGAAGGGAAAAAGTGTGAAATTAACCTTGATAAATGATAGTGTTAGAGGGATTAGAGAGTTGTTGAGACGCCCACTCACGACCTTGGTATGTCCGACATTTCGAGAACATTTATCAGTGTCGTAAGATTAACAGCGTGATGTGAATCAAAGTCTGAAGTTGGAGGTTACAGGGGAAGAAAAAATTGAAATGGATGACAAGGTTGATGTAGAGATTATTCGATGAATCTGTCAAAATAAGACCACCAGGGTATATCTGATATCTAGAGTTACCTATGCTCTACGTCTAAACTGCAGTAATGTTTTTCATTTGAAGCGTTTATGAAATCCAGTTATCATCGTACGAAAGAAACGAAGAAAAAGGAAAAGAAAAGACATTTCAAATGAAGATCAGTAAGAAGAGGAAATAAAAATAACACATGAAGATGAAACGGTGTCATGTCAAGTCAAAACCTCACCTTGGTACCATAGTCCCAGAAGACGCCCCCTAGAAATCTGTCCACAGAGTACATCTGCAGAAGAACGTTGGCTAAATTGAGAGCCTCACAGGCGTGGTATATAGCTGCATACTGCATGTTCAGACCCCAAGATTCTCGGACATAACTGCAAATAAACAAACAAACAAATAAATAATTGTAAACAAACAAAGAAATAAACAATTGTAAACAAACAAAGAAATAAATAATTGTACGATATTTAATCGTGTAAAGAAATCAAGAATTCTACGATATTTGAGTAAATAAATCGATAATTGTACGTTATTTCATCGTATAAATAACTCGATAATTGTACGATTAAATCAATGAACTGGTTAATTGTTGATTAATTAGCCTCTGACTGGAATGTTACATTTGTGTGATTTTAATATTCATTCGGTGGTGGCGAGAGAGAAAAAAAAATGAGTTTGAATAGATGATGCCGATGATGACTCAGTTTGTCGTTTTCGTGCACATCCGGTATAGTCAGTTTGTTCTACAGGCGTATGTTTCCATAATTATTTGGCTTATACAACGAAACACTGAATAAAAGGAGTCCACAAAAAAAAGCCCAAACAATAGAAAGTAAGTGCTATATTTCAGAGACTGAAGAGAGAGACAGCAGTCTCTGAAATATAGTACTTTCTATATTTTGGCATTTTTATGGCCTCCTATTATGAGAGGGAATTCTGTTGTAACAGAACATTTTTACCTGCCATAAATATATATATATATATATATATATATATATATATATATATATATATATATATATATATATATATATATATATATATATATGTATGTATATGTATATATATATATAATATTATTAATATTTATTTATTATATATAATTATATATATATATATATTATATATATATAATATATATATATATATATTATATATATTTAATATATATATATATATATGTTTTTCTTACTAAGTTGTCTGCGCGAGAACAAAAAGAGAGTAATATATATAGATATATATATATATATATATTAATTTTTTTTCTTTTTGAAGTGTCTACGCGAGACAAAAGAAGAGTAAGAATATTTAAATAGAAAAAACGGGACAAAGAGTATTAGTAGAGAACAAAAGGATGGAGAGAGAGAGAGAGAGAGAGAGAGAGAGAGCAAAGGGCCGCTTCCCTACAAAATAAACATACATCGAAGAATGATCATATCCTTACCTTATTATATTCTCCTTCTTCTTCTTGGCGTCCTCATCGAAGATATTCTTGTTGAGATCCTGAAGGAGCCGGTCGACGTGCTTTCCCTCGTACAACTTCCAGATCAAGTGGGGCATGTAGAAGAGGCATCCCTAGAAGGGGGGAAGGGGGGGGGGGGAAACATTACAAATCAGTTGTTTTCATTTCGGTCTCAATGCAGTCAACGGTCTCTCCGCTTGAGCTGATAGATGGTTTCATGTATTTGTCGATGGTTATTTATTTATTTTTCTTTTGTTAGCAGTTGTATGCGCTTGTGTTGTCATAATTCTTATTCGGAAAGGTATAAGACATATTTATACATATGCACATATATATATATATATATATATATATATATATATATATATATATATATATATGTTATATGAGAAACACATAGCCCGTATTGCTTACCTGGAAGAAGAGCACAAGGGGAACCCACTGGTAATAGGCGTGGAACCTCTGTTCGTGGATTTTCGGATCGTACCTGCCAACTCCTCTCATAGCTGAAAGAAGCATTGAGTTCGATGTTATATATATATAAATGTACGTGTTTTGTGAAAAAATGAATCGGGGAAAACAAAAATACGCGGGAATTTCAGATGATGAAAGTACTACTGTAATAAGAAGATAGCGAAATGAACAAAAAAAAAAAAAAAAAAAAAAAGCAAATGGAAGGAAGGTGGCCTTTCTAAGATATATAGATAAAGATAGAACAACCTTAGTATATGTATTTTTTATAAATAAAGACGTATCGCCAAAGAAACGATGAATTAAGAAGAATGGAACGTGTTATCCATGTAATTAATTAATGAATAATGAATTACAAATATACACTTATTTATCCATGATTCTTAAAAAATGGAAAACTATTTCATCGTTATCACGAATCAGGAATAACAAAAAATAAAGAATTGTAAACAAATGAAAGTTATTCATGTAATTAATAAATGGAGATATACAACTACACCTATTTGCCCATGTATAACGAAAATTAAAGATTCCTTTTTTTATGACGAATCAGGAATGAAAAAAATAGAGTCCATCCATACGATGTTTCGAATAAGAAAAATAAATTTCAACACTATAACAAATAAGGAATTAAAAAAAAATTAGAGCACCTTTACGATATGTGGAATAAAAAAAATAATAAAAAAAATTCCTTCATCTCTATGATGAATCAGGAAAAAAAAAAGCATCCTTACGATATGTGGAATTTAAAATAAGATTATTTTCATCACGGATCAGAAATTAGAATAAAAACAAGAAGTCAGCCCTTACGATATGTTGAGTTGATGGTGAAGGTCGAAGTGATCCAGCAATATGTCGTTATGGGCTTCAGGGCGTTGACGTCGCTGGTCATACACTCGATGGTCTCGCCCACGTACTCCTTGGCAACGACGAGGGCGCAGCAGGCGAAGCAGAAGGTGGCTGTCCACCGGTAGTGAAGGCGGAAGACGTGGCTGTCGACGGCCGTGAAGGAGTACCTCACTTTGGCGATCGCCGCCAAGGCGCCTAGGACTCCCAGCACCATTCTGAAGAAGCGTAAGGAACTAATGTTAACGATGAATAGACTTTCTCTCTCTCTCTCTTATTTCTGCGTGTTGACCTAAACACACACACACACACACACACACATATAAATATATGTAGAATATAGTAATAAATTACATTATTATTTTTAATATATACTTATATATATCATAGATATCTATAGATATCTATATAATCTAGATTATATATATATATTAAATGGCGTGTATGTAGTATGTATGTATGTATGTATGTATGCATATGTATAACTGAATCACGAAAGTTAGGAACGTGATAAATCCATAAATAAATATATATGCCACGAAGGAAAATAAACCGGAGTATCCGCGAGACCTTTCGACGTCCGAACGTTCTGTACTAAGCACGTTTGGACGTCGAAAGGTCTCGCCGATACTCCGTTGTTTATTTTCCTTCGTGGCATATATCTTTATTTATGTATGCATATATATATAGTGTGTGCGTGTGTATGAAAACGTTCAAGTCAAAAGTAACGTATAATCCATCTACACGTACTGTTTCTCTTTCTCTTGTGCTTTGTTGAAGCGACATGGCGAAAATATCAGTACCTTTTATCATATTGACTCAAAAGCGACAGAGCGAAAAGGGAGACAGGAAGAGTCTAAGAAAGAGAGAGAGACAGAGTGAGAAAGAGATAGAAAGAGAGAGAGAGAGATAGGGCCATTTCAAAGCATGTTTTATCAGTGAGCGCTATCAAACTGAATTAGCCAAGTATCGCACACATTGTCCAGTAGAGATTTGCTATAAAGCTTCCTGACTAGTAGTTTGTAAACATATAAACACACACACACACACACACACACACATATATATATATACATACATATATATATATATATATATATATATATATATATATATATATATATATATATATATGTGTGTGTGTATATATATATATATATATATATATATATATATATATATATATATATATATATATATATATATATATATATATAATATAATATTCTTGTTTTTTTTTTTCATAGGCAAACGCCTAACATTCTTTTTATTAGATTCACAACTATAAAGCCACAAATGTCACTTAACGATGACCGAGTGGCACTCAATGTTGGCGAATTCTGAGAGAGAGAGAGAGAGAGAGAGAGAGAGAGAGAGAGAGAGAGAGAGAGAGTGTGTGAAATGTGTGTATGACTAATCACACGAAGCATCCGTTTGGTTTTGGACAAATGGAATTCCCAGACTTGCACAGACTTACGCATTGAAAGACTATTATTGCCAACGGTTTTTTTCAACCTTAGAATTTTGAATTTTCTTGTAAATCTTTGACGTAATCTCTAATAATTGATGTCTCGAGGCTAAAAAGTCTATTTTAGGCTTCTGCTGAAAGACATGATTTGACCAAGGGAGTTGCCAAGAGAATTTTGAATTCTCTCTTACAACTCGTGAACTTCGAAATCTATAACCTTAACCGCGAGTAACTTTTTCTGACTCGAGTCAAAAAATTTATTTCAGGATATGGGACACGTTATGAAACTTCAAATAGGAAAATGTCTGCAGTGAATTCAGACGACTGTGATTTGACTTTTTCTAAAAACTAAATGATCAGATGTTATTAAAAAAAATGCGGTGGGAAAAATATCGTCAGATATTTAAGGTGCTCTCCGTGTTATCGAAAAACTAGTTTTAAAAATTGTGTGCAGTCAAAATGTATTAATACAACATAAAACGGAAGCAACCAATATAAAGAGGCCTTCTTGCTGTCAAAATATAGTATTTCTCCAGATCTGTAAACGATTTCGACGCTTCAACTTCTTCACTAATGTTGATCACTAATCTTGATATATTTCTATCGTTATTATGACAATAAACATGCGGACACATTCACGTGGAACGTCACCAAGTTAGTCACCATGTGAGAAATAAAAAAAAAATGTTAATCACTAAAAAAAAAAAATCACTACAAAGCGAATCAAAAACTGGACTAGGAGGATCATTCTCACCTTTGCCCTACAATTCCCACTTCACTGGACGAGGAAGAATGGAACGAAGACCCCCACAAGGAGAGATGTGCGATTTGCCACTTAATGGTCGAAACTGGGTAGCTGCGAGGGCGACTACCTTTGTTTTATGCCCTCTGGATGCCCATCCTATAACGTCTTTGCGTGACGCTGACGTCGTACGCACGGGAAGTGACGCAGGGACGCCGTTGTCGTTACTAAGAATATCCTATAAATGTGTACGATATTTTGAATCGTTCGACTTTTGATAAACGTGTTAAAAGCAGTTTTGTATTTTTGTGTCCTCTGTAGCGCAACACAATTAATATTTGGGTTGTGGCTCGTGTTTTCAAAGGCAAAGATCAAAAATTCCCTGCTGTTGTGGCATTTTGAAAGGATATGGCAGTTGTTACGTCATGCTTTAAGCAGAAATAGGGGGGTTAAAAGAACGCCCTCTGTTATAGACACCCGAATTCGTTCATGCCAGTACTGACGTACGATTGGTAAAATGAGAGCGCACGTTGCAAATATGTTTGTAGTCATACGTCATCAGGTTTTGATACGTTTTGGAGCTTTTTTGTCTTTGAATTATTCAGCACACAAGCACTTTATTTATAAGCAGATAGATAGAGAGGTAGGAAAAAAGACTGGTGAAAGTCTCTTTTCTTAATATCACAGATCCTCATTTGGTCGTAAAAATCCAGACGTCGTTCGTCACCACTTTCTTATGCGTTAGACAAGACGTAAATTAAGCGATACTCTTCATTCATTTTTATCATTCGTTATACGAATATTAGCTCGGTAGGTTGAAGTAGCCGTAGTTTCCGGGGAAAGTACAGAAACGGACCAAACATTACGTCAGCCGTGATGACGTAATGGTCTGTCGTTGACCCGAAAAAGTATGGAGGACCATGGGAACAAAGTCGAGTTAAAAAAAAAAAAAAAAAGGGGGGGGGGGGGCTGGTTCTGGTTGAGATGGGGGAAGGGTTATTTTTTATGGAACCCATTCAGAGGATGGATTTTCATAATCATATTGGTTCAATATAGTGGAGTGAAAAAAAAGGGGGGTGCGGTTGGTTTATGGAACCCATTCATATGATAGATTTTCCTAACCATATTTAGTCCAATTTGGTGTAGTAAAAAAAAGGGGGGAGGTGGTGGGTTTTATGGAATCCATTCAGCCGGTGGATTTCCAAAATCATATTTGGTTCAATCTAGTGGAGTAAAAAAAAAGGGGGGAGATGGGTGGATTTTTATTGGAACCCATTCAGCCGATGGAATTTCATAATCATAGTTAGTTCAATCTAGTGGAGTATAAAAAATGGGGAAGGGGTTAATTTATATGGAACACGCAGAAGCTGGACTTTCATAATCATATTTGGTTCAATCTAGTTTAGTAGTGTGAAAAGAAGGGACCATTACGCAGAAAGGCAGATCGTTCTACCAACACAGCAGGAAACTTAGTCACGTCCTTCCTCTGTAGGAAAGTCGCTGTGGACAAAGAGAGCTGGTCTAGGACAAAGTAAGCCGGTTTTGGGTGTTTCTAGAAAACCTTGGATGGCAAGGGTTTCTCTAGTGAGAAGAGATTGTTTTTGGAATAGAATCTTATTTTCTTATATATTTTCTTGTCTTCTTTTCGCGTTTAACTACAGAATAACTCTCGGAGTGGACTTTCCATAAACCTACTTCTGATAAAGACAGTATTTTTGAAAAGTGTCATACTTCTCTTCTCGTTAGTTTTAGAGCTTTGAATTTTGACAAAAGATGCCACGTTTCGTTCACCACAAAACGCTTGATTCTTAAGAAAAATAATAGATAAGGAATAATGTAGTAAGTTCACTTCACGTGGTATACTGTAGGCATTACTAAAGGGTGTTTGCAGTGTCCTTTCGGCTAATAACAGCATCCACTTTTGAGCCTCTTACTATCAGTCCGAGTTCCTTGCTGAACGAGTGGTTTTCGCGCCCGGCTGCCAATCCGGTGGTCCGAAGTTCGATTCTCGGCTCGGCCAACGCGGAATCAGAGGAATTTATTTCTGGTGATAGAAATTCATTTCTCGATATATTGTGGTTCGAATCCCACAATAAGCTGTAGGTCCCGTTGCTAGGTGACTAATTGGTTCCTAACCACGTAAAAAAAAAATATCTAATACCTCGGGCCAGCCCTAGGAGAGCTGTCAATCAGCTCAGTGGTCTGGTGAAACTAAGATGTACTTTTTAACTATCAGTCCGTTTTCGCTTCCTTTCTTCAGTCTTGTTGTTAGACACTTCTGGATGCTACTTCTTTGTTACTCCCAGTTCACCTTTGGATCCTTGTATTTCATCGTTATATTTTAGGATCTCTTTATCTTGCAGTCCAGCCACTCAAAACTCCCCAGTTTTACTGGCTAGGGAAGTGATTCCCAAAATTTTCCAGTACGTGACCTCTTTCAATAGTACCAAACCTACCATGACCACCACCTTTATAATCCCTCTGAAAATGTACTCATTCCCAAAAGGGCACGCAGATGCATTTTAAACATTAAATTAAAGATTAATCACAGCAGAGAGAGCTACAACAACAAACAAAATTGCTTATTAATGTTTATTAACAAGGACTGATTTAATCATGTATTTTAATGAGAAGAATGTGTACTTGCTTTTTTGATGTCCTCCGTGACCTCCCAGGAAAAGGCTCATGACCCTGTAAGATACAGGAACATTTCAGCCTGCTTTTCCTGTGCGGCTCAAGGTTACGTGATAGCCAATGCCCAACCCCGCTGTATTTCCGGGCATCTCAAGGAACAAGTGCCCGTGCCAGAGAAAGCTTGGCTTAATCTGAGGAGGGGTAAAAAAAAACTGCATTTATTTTTTTATTTTTTCATATAATAGAAAAACCTTTCTGTTTGGCTTCGTGTAGTATTACCTTGCACAGACACGAAGGTTAGATGTGAGCACTGAGAGACATGTTTGTTGTGTCTTCAGACACCAAAAGATATCTTTTGCATTAGAATATTGCCCTCATTGGTGGCCTCTCTCTCTCTCTCTCTCTCTCTCTCTCTCTCTCTCTCTCGTTTCTTCAACTTATTACTAACACAAAAATACATTACCACATCCATTGTCATGGCTTCAGACACCAAAAAATATATCTTACTCTAGAATATTACCCACATTGGTGGCCTCTCTCTCTCTCTCTCTCTCTCTCTCTCTCTCTCTCTCTCTCTCTCTCTTTAGTTTCTTCAACTTATTACTGACACAAAAATACATTACCACATCCATTGGCATGGCTTCAGACACCAAAAACTATAATTTACTCTAGAATATTGCCCACATTGGCGGCCTCTCTCTCTCTCTCCTCTCTCTCTCTCTCTCTCTCTCTCTCTCTCTCTCTTTAGTTTCTTCAACTTTTTGCTGCTAATACAAAAATATGTTACCACATCCGTGGGTACTTTAAAAGCTACCCAAGGAAATCATTTTCCTGGGCGGTTGACACAAAGCATGCGCACGAATAGTAAATGAAAATGATCTGAACAAAATGAAAATGCTCCATCATTTGGATCGCTGAAGCCATAAAAAAATATACAGGTTGTCAAAACTTTGACAATACCATGCCAGCTGGGTGGGCGCTTCAATTTACCATCGGCCAGGTACATTTGATCGTGTTAAAGGCTTTCATGAAGTTTCGTTTCCACCATCGTAGTACCTCGCTTCTCTGGCCTCCCAGTTTTGGTGATTATTGCATAAGAAAAAGCTTTTGTGCATCTCCCAGCCGTTTGGATAAGATGGTAGATTTATAATATAATGAGTATTATATATATATAATATATATATATATATATATATATATATATATATATATATATTATATAAAACACGTATATATACATATAATGATACATATAGTTTTATATGTAAGTATGTATAATATACATTACAGATGTATCGGTTACCCGGATCCATTTCAGCAGTGAAGTAAATACTGAAGACATCGCGGATATCCGCAACCGCAGAACGTCCGCCCAGCTTCTTTTAACATCCGGATCCTTTAACTGTCCGGGATCTGAATTCTGACATCCAATATATATATATATATATATATATATATATATATATATATATATATATATATATATATATATATATATATATATATCCAGTGTTTTTTTCAGGCATCAGGATTAAATTCTCCTTTAAGGGGGGTTGGTGCTCTCAGTTCACCTCGTGTGCGGAGCACTGTATGCATGTACTGCGGGTTCTTTCTATAGAGTCCCTTGGGCCCGTAGCTTCCTTTTTACTCTACCTCCATTCATATTCTCTCTTGCGTTTTACTTTCTACCCTCTTCTTGCAATTGTAATTACATTGTTCAGCTGCGAGGTTTTCCTCCTGTTTACACCTTTGTAATCTTTGACTCTCATTTTTATTTTTCAGCGTCGAATGACCTCATAGATCCCATCGCTTGGCCTTCGACTTAAATTGTATATGCTATTCTATTATTCAGAAGGAATGGATGAAATACTGCAGAACTGCTTTAGTTATTCATTCCTAAGCTGACAGCTGCTTCTACTATCCACGGTCGCCTTCCGGGCTAATCTGATGTTTAGTAGAGTTTATTATGGCCCAAGAATTTTTTTTTTTTTCATCGGTTGGTTGTAATTCTTTCTCCTTAACCTTTCCTCCCTTGGTCGTTCCATATGTGGGATTATTATTAAATCTGACCACAATTGGTTTATTAAGCCAGACTTCAACTAGTTTCAACTTCTTCTTTTTCTGCATCTTTTCCCACTTCTACGTGGGAGTCGATGTTGCAATATGTAAGATTAAATGAAAGTAAGAGAATAATAAAAGGCATGAAAGATTTATTAACTAGGTTTATTTAATCACAGAAATTTATAAATAACGTCATCCGATTATACAGAAAAGATTAGATGATGAACTAGCAGTGTAGAGAGACACCATTCCAATTCATTCTTTGAAGGTAAATACAAGATGTGGAACTGCGAGAAAAGCTGAGATCCAGTGTCGTTGGTCGGTCTATCCAACAAGAAAATGTTTATTTGGAAAGTAATGAAGACATTTTGTACAACTATTGGCTTCTGCATTGTTTAATTGTTCTTGCCCTTCTACATCTAATTGTTGTTGACAAATGAACTACGGAAGTCCTTCTCAACTGAGCAATTATTACTCTCTCTCTCTCTCTCTCTCTCTCTCTCTCTCTCTCTCTCTCTCTCTCTGTAAGTATGCATTCAGCTATATACTTGCGTAAGTATCACTCTGACCGCATTTATTTTTTAAATATAAGAAAATCACACCATAAGGTGATAATCACAAGGCATTATAATGTCAAGATTTTTAAGTGTTACAGATCATTTTGTATTTATTAATTCTGTATGAACGAAACTGATTTAAGTTCCGTTTTTTTTGACTCGTTGAGACCGTGATGCGGATATCAACTTCGAAGAGTGGAACAGCATGTTATCAAGCTTGGGATACGTCCAAGGCCTATGGATACGTCATGCCAAGAGCCAAACGTTGCACTCCATAACGTATTCCTCATTTATTTTTCTTCTGAATGCAGAGCCAAAGAATCAAAAAGAAAAAAAGCAAGAGTGAAGAAAGAAGAGGGTTGAGGCTTAACCACAAAAGAAGCAAAGGACCGACTGCCTATATCAGAGGAGGACAGGTTTTAGCCTTTAGGCTAAACGGAAGCAGGTAGGCGTTTCAGAAACTTGTGGTGATGGGTATGAAGAAACGAACGATCGCCGTTAGCGGAAATATCAGAAATATATCTAGGATGTTTTCTCCTTTAATCTTTGGGGGGGGGATGTCCAGTTACAAGGACGTCTCGTCATCCTCCATTTCCATCCTCTTCTTGCGCAATGCCGGATCCTCTTCGTCGGCGTCGGCGTCGTGCCCAAGGCGGTTGTAAGGGTTGCCGTTGAGATCGTCGGCCAGTATGGCGTCCTTCAGGATATCCTTGAAGGTGATGGCGTCCAGGTTCTTCCCTAGGATACTGAGGAGGCAGAAGTCCCCGAGGGTCAGGCGCTGGATGGCCTTTTCCATCAAGTTGCTGGATTCCAGCTTGCCTCTCTGTTCCAGCACGTGGACCCTCAGAGCAGGCGCCAGGGCGATGACCAGGCGGTACACCAGCTGCAGAAGAGAAACAAAGATGACTTACAAGTTAACAAAAAAAAAAAAAAGTTACTTTGCACGTAGGACTCGCCTTCCTACTTCCGTTTATGCTAAAATTGTTACATGTCTCCCTTTGATAGACGAGGTTTCAAAATTCGTTGACCTTGTCACATGGAAGATTTATCTCGGTTTCCTTTTGGTTAAAAATGAGACACCCTGGTAGGCAGAGACGTTAGTGATCAATTTGCTGTGAAGTTAAAACCGAACAATTGTTCTATTTATTAGTTCACTCAGTTGTTCGCCGTCGTTGTTTGGAGATTAGTAGAAAATAGACCTTTCGCTCATTGGGTCAAGTGTACCTGTCACTTTTACTAAATATATGGATTGCAATAGACACAGTAACCCGGTAATGTATTTGTATTCTAACATTTTTTCGTCGGTTTCAATGAAATTCTGGAAATATTATAATAGACACAACCCTTAATGTCTCTGTATCCTGATATTTTTTTCGTCGTTTTCAGTGAGTCTTGAAATCCGAAAGTAAATTACCAATTAGTATATGTATTGTAATTGACTAGATGACCCGTTTATGTCTGTACCCTGATTATTCTTGAAGCGTTTCGCTGCAAGTCGTGAAAACCGAAAGGAAATCGGTAATGTAGAGAACGTCGTCAATTTAATCTCACCTGCATGCTGGTGATGGTGGCCAGGATGACGAACCAGAACCACAAGATGACGAAGACCTTCTCGTTGAGGATGTTCTGCGGCAAGATGCACAGCGGCTGCCTAAAGGCGATCGTTCCAGAGGGGCCGATGTACCTGTAGGTGCATTTGGTCAGCTTAGGGAACCGGGATCGGAACGGGTCGTCGAACTCGGTGTCGTCGACGATGTGGCTCAAGACCTGGCGAAGAAGATTAGGAACAGTTAATAAACTTACTTCTCCAGTGGGTGGGAGGGAGGGGCGGGTTAGTGCTATCAGTACACCTCACGCTGCAACCCCTTGCATTTCTCTTACTGTACCTCCGTTCTCATTCTCTTTCTCCCATCTTACTTTCCTCCTGTTATACCTAAAACCTCTTTTACTCTCAGCTTCCCTCTATACGCTGCATGACATCATAGGTCCCACCGTTTGGCCTTTGGTCTAAATTTTATATTCCAGTTCCTACACCAAAAAGCTTCCTTGAAACACTTCGTTAAGCGAGGCAATTGAACTACGGAAATAATAATAATGATAATACAATTGTTGAAAAATATGCACAATTATAGAATATAGAAAAATATAGAACAAAGACTTTCGAACACCTGAACGGTGTTCCTCATCAGTGTAACGTTAAAATGATGAGGAACACCGTTCAGGTGTTCGAAAGTCTTTGTTCTATATTTTTACATAGAAATATATTTTTAATATATAATTTTGGATATTTTTTTACAATTTGTTTTCACGAAACTGTGAATTTCTCAGCAATGATAATAAACTTACGTCGGTGCCGTAGGTGGTGAAGGCGCCGTTGAAGAAAGCGTCCAGCAGGATCATCTGAACGATGACGTTGACCAGGTTGAAAAACTCGCAGATCATGTAGGGGATTCCGTACTTGTAGTTGCAGGCGCTGGCCTTCTTGGAGACCTTCATGTACCTTTTGGAAATGGAAATGAGGACGTTTGAGATTTTGACACTTTCGTGGCATGGAAGAGATTTTGACACTTTCGTGGCATAGAAGAGATTTTGACACTTTCGTGGCATAGAGATTTTGACACTTTCGTGGCATAGAGATTGACACTTTTCGTGGAAGAAGACTGGGGTCCTCTACGAATGAATAATACTCTCAAGTGATGAATGTTATATCTGCGAGGCAGAATCATTTAAAGGAGATACTTATTTATTAAGTGAGGCCGAGTACATGTATTAAAATGGAAAAGAAAATACTTTCCGTGATCAGTGGAAGGAAGTTAATAAAATTGATAGAAGAATAAGAATTATGACGCTGGAAAGATGTAAAGAAAGTAAGTAGAAACATAAAAGTGTCTGTGGAAAAATATAAACAAAGTCTATGGAAGTCAGTGGAAAGATGTAAACAAAGTCTGTGGAGAAATATAAACAAAGCCCGTGGAAAGATATAAACAAAGTCTGGAAATGTATAAACAAAGTCAGTGGAAAGATGTAAACAAAGTCAGTAGAAAGATATAAACAAAGCCAGTGGGACGTGGAAAGATATAAACAAAGTCAGTAGAAAGTGAAAAGCTTTAAATAGTCATTAGAAGGTGGAAAGACAGAACAAAGTCAGTAGAGAGTGGAAAGATATGAACAAAGTCAGTAGAGAGGGGACTGATATAAACAAAGTCAGTCGAAAGTGGAAAGATATAAACAAAGTCAGTAAAAGATGGAAAGATATAAACAAAGTCAGTCGAAAGTGGAAAGATATAAACAAAGTCAGTAAAAGATGGAAAGATATAAACAAAGTCAGTCGAAAGTGGAAAGATATAAACAAAGTCAGGAGGAAGTGGAAAGATATCAACAAAGTCAGTGGGAATACATAAACAGTCAGAGGAAATACGGCCTGAAAGCCATTGAAATTATTTTGAACGAAATGATTATAAAACCCCATCACCCACTTGACGATGTTGTCTCTCTTTGAAACGACGTCCGGATCCATCGTGTGGCGGTGGAGTCCCTGCAGGAGGAGCTGGACGGTCTTTGCCTCCATCCCCTTCCACAGGAGATGGGGAAGGTAGAAGATGCATCCCTAGGAGAAGAAAGGGCCCATCATCATCATCATCGTGGATTTTATATCCTATATGGCTACCAGCCATCATCATCATTAATAAAATCATGAGATAATGACTTCATTCATTCCTGGTGCATCACTATCATCATTACAGCCGTCATTTGAAATACCATGAGATAGTGACTTTAATCATTATAAAGCAAGAATGACTTGAAACACCATGAGATAGTGACTTTAATCATTATAAAGAAAAAATGACGGAAACTGTATATTTCTCGGTGTCGGAGAAACGTGAGATTTTAGATCATGGAGGATGAAAGAGCATAATAGGAAGCTGGCATTTTCATGAAACGTATCAGGGAGCATGATGGAGGATAATGAAGACTGGTGTTTTCATTATACGTACCATGAAGAAGAGCACGAAGGGGACCCACTGATAGTACGCATGGTAGGTCTCTTCGTGGAAACCAGCATGATTCCCCAGACCAGCTGTTTAAAAAGAAAAAAAACTGTTAGTTATCATCAGCAGAAAAGCCTGTATCCATCTTTGCAGCGTCCATGTTTTTTTTTCTTTTTGCGTGATCAGTTTCAATCAAGAATTGTTTTTATCAAAATTTTTGTCTTATACATCAAAGATGCAACGCATTACCTTGAAACAATTCTCCTTCGTATTTTGATATAATTTAATTACATTTCTTGTGCATCAAAAATGCAATGCATTATTACTCTAGAACGGTTCCTCTCGTATTTTAATACTTTACTTGCGTTTTATAATTTTTTTTTATCAATTTTTTCATTTATATTTTTCTTTTCTAATTACTGATCTCATTTTTTTCTGTATTTCCCGTTATCCTCTGTAATGGCTCTTGTGAGCTTGTTCCATATGAATAAGGTTCAGAATAATGATAATAATAATTGAGCCGATATTTGAACTCGTATAATCTATTTCCCGAACCTACATTCCAGTCCCGTCTGGTTTCTAAAAGAAGGGAACTGCAGGTTTGACCCAGCACGACCTAACATAAACTGCACATTGATTTTCCACTCAGTATGATTAAGTAAATAAACTTGGACTTCGTTTGGTTACTCAGGATTTATACTTCATTCTCATTCATGATATATCGTGACATGCCAGGCTTTCGTAGCCTATATTGCTTATTTATTCTATCGATATTTATGTTAAGATTCAAAAATTGATTCAGATTAAAAAAGCGATCGTGTAACATGATACATTTCCGATATTACTTAGTATGTAACTCTCACAAATAATATCAAAATAATAAAACGTTGGCCGGAAGGTAGTCAATATAGGTCATTTTTTTTTCGTAGAATTCGCTGCTTATTAAGTCTTTGCTCTGGCTCACACATTATTACATTTATTTGATTTTATCCGTCACTCATTGCATCATTTATTCATTTATCCGCATTCAATTGTGAGACGTCACAATCCCACAGATATGTGCGCGAGTCAGGAGCTCAAAAGTCGATCAGTTTGATCCTCTCAGACTATTCACTTCCAGACTATGGAATTCCAGACTATGGAATTCCAGACTACTCACTTCCAGACTATGGAATTCCAGACTATGGAATTCCAGACTATGGAATTCCAGACTATGGAATTCCAGACAATGGAATTCCAGACTTTTCCATTATTTCCCGAATCACGTGACCAGTCTCCTTGCAAAGTGATACATTGTAATGGTCATTTCTTCTTGACGAACTGGCCTGAATTTGGCTAGAAATAAAATTCACTTATTATCCATAAAAGTATGTGAAATTTAATCAGCTCCCCAGCCCAACAACTTACTTGTGGTCAGTGGACCTCATGCGGTGCACTGTAGGCATTACTTAAGGTTCTTTGCAGCGAGCCTTAAGCCCCTATATAGCTGCAACCGCTTTCGTTCCTTTTACTGTATCTCCTTTTATAGTCTCTTTCTTCCAACTTACTTTCCACCCTCCTCTAACGTTTGATTCAAAGTGCAACTGCTTTGAGGTTTTCCTCCTGTTACACCTTTCCAACCTTTTACTGTCAATTTTCATGTCAACGCTGAGTGACCTCAGATCTCCCAGTGCTTTCTTGCCCTTTGGCGTAAATTTTAAACGACACTTTACATTACTCTTACTAATACTTAACTTTCTAAACTATTCCCTACCATGGTTAGCTAGCTAACTGTCCTCACTCTTCTTTCACCCATCTTACCTATCGGCTAAAAAAAAAAAAAAAAAAAAAATTCAACTCGACTCAACTTACTTGTGGTATTGATCGTAAAGGTAGGAGGTGATCCAGCAGTAGGTATTGACGGGTTTATCGACGGGCAGCCCCCCGTCCAGGCACTGGATCGGGTCTCCTATGTACTCCGAAGCCGCCACGAGGGCGCAGGCGATGAAGAGGATCGAGGTCGTGACCTGGTAGTGCAGGCGGAAGACCGGGCTGTCGATGTCCGTGTGGGAGAGCCGGAGCTTCACCAGCCCCGCGATGGACGAGAAGATAGCCAGCACCATCCCTGAGGAGTTACAAGGAGTTATAAGGATTAGGATGTCTCAAAGACTTGTTGTTAATCCATCCGAGGAGACGTCGTGTGCTCGTTTACCTCTACGAGCAGGTTTTACTGTTCATTCACAGTGTCCTAATGATTTTGTCTAGCTTTCTTTTAAACTTTTCCACATTGTTGCTGTTTACGACTTCTGGTGGCAGTTTATTCTATGTGTCGGTTCTGAATGGCCTGTTGGGAAAAGAAGAAGAAAGAAGAAGAAGAAGAAGAAGAAGAAGAAGAAGAAAAATCCGAGCATCTTTAATGAAACCAAAGCCTGATCTTTGTAAGGTCCTCAGGGTTAAGAAATAGTCACCACCATTTTGGTATCACGAGTCAAAGGATTTGAGCTTAGATCTCAAATGCATGTACATGTATGAATGAATGTATGTATCACAGGTGGTGGTGTTCGAATGTGTCCAAACTCAAAGATATTCGGTGTGTGTTTCGTGTAAGCGTATTTGCGTTTTATGACATTACACATAAATGTCCTGCTTCAGTGTGGTTAATACAATCCTTTTCGCTTTTCTTTTCATTAGCAGCAAAAAGGACACCGCAATTTTCCCCACTTTTTTTCACTTTGTTGAATATACATCATTCGTCTTGTGTCAGTGGCAATAATGGTCTACAGGTTGTGATTCCCTAAATTCTCCTACAAATGCAAAGACCACCGTGAGATAATTTTAAGAAGTTTCATACCGACGTTATAATGAATACCAAAGCGACATATGTATCGCTTTCCACATTATTATTTTTATATATTATTTCTTAGCAGCATTCTGACTAAAATCGCCAAATGCCATTAACTTGAGGGAATATTCACTAAATATATGGTGGCCATTTGTGAAACAGGAGAAAACCCACGTGAAACAAAGTAACTAGAAGTGAAAGTAGCTACAAATCAAGAAACAAATAAGTATTTGAATAAGTGACTTATAGCTATAAAATAATAAAAGTCTCAAGGTATACCTTGACAGCCTGCTCAGAATGTCTGCGAATGTCCTGAGATCACTGACTGATAAAACCTGCACGATAATAAATGATAGAAATAAGTGTTAATCCAACATTGAATAGAAAATAAGAAGATTAAAATGAGTGACTAACCTCTTCACCCAGAATGTTTTCTTTTTACGGAAAAAAGCTACACCTCCAAACGAGATCAAAACGAAGACCTCCAACAAGAGCACCTGCCGTCCGCTACAGAGTCCCTCTACAGTCTGGCACCAACGCCCAAAAGCTGACACTGTCCAACAGAGGGCACCACGTCCTGACGATTCTGAGAAGAAGAGTGGAAATGGAGAAAACAATGACATCATTTGCTAAGAAATCGAAAACACTTTTCGGTTGGTTTCTCGAACTCGGCGGTGGATTTCAGACTTTCTGTCACTGAGGAAGGTGGTCAGTGTTGTGATAAATGTTTGTAATATGAATTGATTTGGCACTGGCCTCTTTTTTTCGGATTATCGCGATAGATAGAAGAAATTGAAAAAAGAAAAATTGTCTGGCGTAATATCCTGTCAGGGGGAGCTTCCGGTCCCAAGTGGTTTGATGTGCTTTGCAGCAGTTACATCTGCTCCAACTATCGTTAAGCTTTGTTTTTTTTTTTTTTTAAGTTAGGTTATGTGTACGATACCAAAAGCATTCTAAAGAGCAAAACTAAGATTTTTATTTGACCATATGCACATCGGACACCATGATCAGGGTTCTGGTCAACATTCTCAAATGACCAGGGTTCGCTCAGGTGAAGATGTATCGAAAAAATATTTGAATAGTAATCTATTCAGTTATTTTTTTCTGAACGAGAATGAAGTTAAATATTCTCATGTTTAGGTTGAGTGACTGAGCTGCTGTGACATGGGTGGTGTATCTTGAATTATATTTTCGTTTTTAGTCGGGTTATATGTTCGAAATTGCCTGTTTTCAAGATGGCGATGCGGAACACTGAGAAGGACAAAATGAGAGATAACATGAGCAATGAGCAGGACGGGATGTGAGGAGTTTGGGTGAGAGAAAGGCAGAAAATAAAAAAAATGAAAAAAAAGGCAACCTACAGTATCCTACGATAGATCACAGTCGATTTATTTGCATCGACCGACAAGAAAGAGAGAAAGTTATCATACTTCTCCGAGTCCTTATCTCAAAACTAGGCCCTCATACCTTCATACCTGACACCTCGTTGCCTCATCTTTTCTCATTGATCCTTTTCGTGGACTTTTCAGTGATGCGGAGGACCTCCAGAGAATTTTAAGGACTCCTTTCTGTGAACTTCAGCATTTCTTGTATCTGATGCAAAAGGATGTGACGACATCAAGTCTCCGCTAGTTTTCTTCATTTTCTCGAGAGTTCAATTCAAAATTTCATCTTTATAACATTGTCAATAAATCATTTACATTTACCTGTAGTGGGGAAATTAGAAGCACCTCTAGAGAAGGGACTTCGTCAGAAAAATGAACGAAAACGCTCAACCTTTTGGTAAAGTGACGTCACCTATAGTGGTCCCGGTCCCAAGAAGAGGTCGAGGCGCCATGTAGACGTCAAAGAAGAAGACTCAGTTGCATCTTGGCTGACGACTCACGTAGAGGCAACTGCCATCTCGTGAAGGAGGAGGAGAAGAAGAAGAGGGGTTTTTTTACATTTTGGGGGGAGAAGTCCCGTAGCTTCGAGGAACTCACTGGACGTCTGGAGCGAACCGGGTCACCTGTTGTCAATTAGCATTACAAGGAAAGGTAATCTGTTCCTTCCTGTTTCTTGACGCTTTCGTTGTCTCTATCTCCCTACTCCTACCCCTCCCCCATTCCCCCTTCCCTATCTCCTTGGTAGAGCATGGGATCCCCACTGGCAAACCTGGTTCATTAATGATTAATAGATCCAAAAGACTATATTTATGAGACACTTGTTACCGCTGTTGGCTTCTTCTATGGTACCTTGATTAGATGATTAACATCGACTGAAAACCATACAGTCGAGGATTTTAAACCTTGGGCTTTGCCAGGGCCTCCTTAACATGGCGTTCTGTAGTCTTGGGTTTGATTTCCCTTTCTCATTGGTACATCTTGACACATTTCTGTATTTTAAAGTATGATTCTTGGATCTGTTTCAGCCCCAAAAAGCAAGCAACTTATTTAGGTAGCCAAGTCTTTCTCGATCCTGTTGGGCGTCCGTTTCGTTTTCCAGGATCTTTCTCGTGACATAAAGAAAGTAAAGAAAGTTATGAAGTGAAACCCTCTTTTCGGGAAATTCGTCTGTATTTTTCCCTGTTTGATCGAACGTATACGAATCTTGAATGAAGAAGCCGCGAGTCGAGAATTATAGTGTCTGTGATTTCCGTGATTTTTGATTGACAGGCGCAGAGGATTTGACAAGATGGTGCTCGCCGTCGTGGGTGCCCTGGCAGGCATAGCCAAGGTGAGGTATTCGTACACGCCCGTCGACAGCCACGTCTTCCGCCTCCACTACCGGTGGACGGCCACGTTCTGCTTCGCCTGCTGCGCTCTCGTCGTGGCTCAGGAATATATAGGGAACGCCATCGAGTGCATTGTCCGCAACCCAGAGGAACTAAAGCCTGTTACCACCTACTGCTGGATCTCTTCTACTTACACTCTGAACTCAACTAGCCGTAAGTCAAATTTTCTTATTTTTGATTGCTTGATTTCACTAGTACGCCAACTTTTTCCCACGTGCACGCCAGGAAATATTCAGATATATTCACTCACAAATGTGTATATTATATATTATATATATATATATATATATATATATATATATATATATATATATATATATATATATATTGTAACAAACCTTTATCACCTTTCGATGTGGAGAAAATTAAGCTGTGATCTGTCTTTCACAGCTGTCGCGAGAGGTGTTGGACGGTATGATCCACGTGTCCACGAACGTAAATTCCACTCTTACTACCAATGGGTTCCTTTGGTCCTTTTTTTACAGGTAACGTGTTCTAAGTTCTCCAAATTGCCCTAGCACCTTTTAAGTAAAATAGTTTATGCATTCTGGAATCAGCTAAAATCTTTTCTCCTAATTTCTCTGTTCATATTTTTTCTTAAACTTAGATCGCACAGTAATGGGTAATTCAATCAGTAATATCTTCCACTTTCTGGACACCACCTTCCACTTGCCCTTGAACATCTCAGTGCAGGCCGTTGCTGCTTACAATAGATTGTTTCAGTTAATTTGTACTTCTTAGGGCATAAGTTTTGACTCAAAGCAAAACCCGCTTCATTTACAGCGGTACAAATTTCAAGTGAATTGCGTGTCTGTGCTGGCCACACAATAAGTATGAAGTATAGAAAATGGATGCTTTTCAGACCATATTTATAAACACTTTCAAACTACTAATACACTTCCACATGTAAATATATATAGATAGACAGATTGATAGATAGATAACAGTCTGGTCTTTCTACAACAAAACCCATTTTCAGGGATGCCTTTTCTACATGCCCCATCTGATCTGGAAATGGTATGAGAACAAGCAGTTGGATTCTCTCCTGCAAGATCTGAACAAAGGCATCTTCCACATCGATGCTGACAAGAAAAAGGAGAACATTTTACAGTAATTATCACATCGGCATCACTGTTGCTGTTTGATATGTCATTAAAATGGTAAATGCTTTTCTTGGGACCCCTTGACCTTCAAGCAAGAAGTCTTTGACCGTTCCAGGCACTTCCAGCGAAAATTGACGCACTTGATTTCCTCCTTTCATTGCAGGTACATAAGAGAATCTTGGGGCCTTAATACCCACTACGTTACCGTCTACCACATATGCGAGGCAATCAATTTCATCAGTGTTCTCTTGCAAATGTATGCGATGGACAGATTCTTTGGCGGCATCTTCTGGAACTATGGCCCAAAGGTATAGAACTTCCTTGAGGTGTGAAAATTTTAAAAGGGTCATATAAATATCACTAAGGTTAAGTCAGCTTGGAAAGCTTGCTATTTACTCGTATTTACTCTGGTGGCTTCCAGACTTCATAAATGATTGCCGCTTGCTCTAGAATCCTAATGATCTGTTACAAGTTTCAGTAATATTAGTGGTTTTTATTACTGAATATGTTCTTCTTTTTTTTCACATAACAAAGGGGTCATTCCAGTGGCTCTTACCCTGTTATATGGATGGAGCTTGAGAAATAATTAAAAAAACTGAAATCCTATTGTTTAAATCTATTACTAGCGTGAATTACTTAACTGGATTTAAGGAACAACAGGGCACGAACATTCCCATGACTTGAGAATCACTCGAAAATTCAAGTCCTTTTCTACAAGTCTCATATAATTCACGCTGTTCACTCAGGTGCTCGACGTGCTCGGAAAGAGCGACACTGAGAGACACGACGCTCTCGTCACGGCGTTCCCCAGGGTGACAAAGTGTGACTTCTACAAATTCGGACACTCTGGAACCGTCGAGCTTCTCGACGTCCTCTGCGTTCTGCCGCAGAACGTCGTCAACGAGAAAGTATTTCTCGTCTTGTGGGTCTGGTTCGTCTTCCTGGCTGTTATCACAGGGCTTTGGGTGAGTAATAGGATCTCGCGTTTTCTTGGATTCTGAAGGAAAAGTTAAGATTGAACGTTGATGTAGCAACGTTGAAATAATTAGTAAGTATTGTAACCAGCTGGCATTTACAAGTGATATACATTATCATTTCCCAGATTCATTAGTGGATATATGCTGTTGGGCGTTATTTATTTATTGATTTGTTTCTTTCTGCAATTCAGGCTGAAAGCCTTTTGACAATATTAGTCAGTAAAAAAAATCAGTAAGTGTTGCAATGACGCATGAATCAAGAAAAATAAAAAAAAAAGGATTGGAGCCCAAAGAGCGCCTACCCTTGTATGTGTTTGTTTAACATATCCAATCTTTACTCCTGCAGCTGATCTGGAGATTGGTGGTGCTGTACAGCTCTTCCCTCAGGCTGCGCCTTCTGCAGCAGCTAGCCAAAGGCAGATTCTCCGACAGGATCGTGAAAGCGATCAACCTCCTGAGCCTGGGTGACTTCTGCCTGCTGGAGAACATTGGCTACAACCTAGACGTCGTCAGTTTCAGGGACATCGTTCGGGGTATCCCCGACGCCGGCGAGTATTATTCGCCAAGCGCTCCGCTAGATTCTGGAACGTACCGAAGATTTCCCACTGTTAGCGAACTGGAGCCCCACCCTAAGAGTCTTCACTTTGATGATGCTCACTAGGGCCAAGATAAACTCCTCTGGGAATCCTCTTCCTGCTTCTGTTTCCTGTCACTTTTAAGGAGCAGTTCTACCTTCAAGTTTTAAGCCTCACCTGTTTATTCTCTCTTCCCGGTCATTCCCCTTTTTCATTGTGGTCTGGGCTAATAAAGATTGGGTTACTTGTGCCATTTAGCTTTTACTTATGGAAAATGGGCAACCTCTTCTGTGTAATGGGGGCTGATTCTGTTAGATCATTGCATAAAAATTCCATAACCTAGATGTTGCACGTATATCAAGCACAGTTACTTATGCTCAGCTGCAGCTAGGAAATCATCTAATTACAGATTGGATCCCACAACCCTAGATTGCAAGAAGATGACATTGCAACTTGATCAGTAATGTGTAAACTATATAATAAAATCATTACACCTGTTTATGGCGTTGTATTTTTATACCCAGCAACGGACACAATCAACCGCCTAATTTAACCAAGAGGGAGAATCTGAAACATTGAGAAGAAAGCTGCCATTTTGTAGGAGTCGGAATTAAGTTGTTGCAAAATTGCTGTTTTAGTTAACGCTTTTTATTATTCATGCGTAGCTATCAAGAGGCGACTTTCCACGAAGTTATCTCAGTAAATTATTTACACTTCAACACTGCTATTTGTGCTGTTACAAGAGAATAGATGAATTATGAAGAGAAGAGACACAGAGGCAGAGAATTTAGCATGATTTATCATAACTTCGCCTTGGAAAGGCCAAACTAAGTAGGATGCCATATCTGTCCGATTTGACATCATACAATTCTGACATCAACATCATTAAGATGTATTAGTTTTTGTTTTTGGGGAAAGGATGTTCGTAAGAATGGAAAAAAGACAATTTTCGACAACCAAATGATAATATAATACTATTCATAATGCATAGAGAAAACCATAGAAATTGAAAATGGTTTATATACGAATGTAATGGTTTGCGAATAAGCGCCTCGGTGGCGTGGTTGGTTTGGTCTTGGCGTGCCACCTCGGTGGCCGCGAGTTCATTTCTCGGGCATTCCATTGAGGGGTGAGAGATGTGTATTTCTGGTGATAGAAGTTCACTATCGACGTGGTTCAGAAGTCACGTAAAGACGTTGGTCCCGTTGCTGAATAACCACTGGTTCCATGTAACGTAAAAACACCGTACAAACAATGCAAACGAGATCTCGCTACGTATGTAGTCTTCTGATTCATTTTGCCCTAATATGACCTTGCTTTAGAATTTTTAGATGGTTCCGAAGGGTCTTTAAAACGCTCCTCCGGCGTAAATTCTATTGCTTCCAACCTTTTGATAATCAGCCGCTCCCTTTGGTCTCTTCGTACTGAGCTGTCCAACTTCTTCAACTTTACATCCCACTTGAAAAAAAAAAAAAAAAAGTTTATTGGGCGAACCTTAGGAGTGTGACTTATTGATCTCATAAGGCTAATAATAAACATAATAATATCATCAGCCGCTCCCTTTGGTCTCTTCGTACTTAGCTGTCCAACTTCTTCAACTTTACATCCCACTTTAAAAGAAAAATCCATCGGGCGAACCTTAGGAATGTGACCCATTGATCTCTGTAAGCTAATAATGATAATAGCCCACATTGCTAAATTTATTTTTGCCTATCAGTAGTTAGATACTGTACCTTTGTTTTCTAAGTACACTTATCTGTCTCTCTCTCTCTCTCCTTGTCACTAGATGTGGCACTTTATGCGTGGGCCGATGTGAAAAAAAACATTCACAGGATGTCACTCAACTGACAACCTTATGTAGCAATGTGATAACGACTGCTTTCATCATCTACCATATATGTACAGATGACTTCAGACGCCAATTTGCTCGTATGCCCAAATGATCAACTCAAAGAGTCTTTTGTATATCTTCATGTCTAATTTCTATTCCTTCGTTATTTTGATTTTGCGTATTCACTGATTCATCTCTTTACGTTTTTGTTCCACATACTGGTCATTTCGTTTTGTGAAATGTTTGCCTAGTGCGAGGTCATGGGTCTCGGTAATTTCGTGTTGTTAAAAATTACCTATAGGGAGGCCATGGTTCTTGAAATGGTTCTACTAATGCTCGTGATTTTTTTTGTATGTGAATCATTCGCTCTTTTTCAGACCAAGAGCTTTTTCTAGCAGCTTTTAGTGAACTCGATTCACAACATAATTGTGAAACGACTTTCAGACTATCAGCAACTGAGGTGCTTTTGAATAAAGAATGCTCATCGGAAAATTTTTTTTTATTATCTCGACTCGGTTAATCTTACATAAATATATAATACAACTCCTGTTAAGTTTCATCTTATTTGTTTATTCATATTTATTTGTAGTTATTGTTATATAATGAAAATGATTCAGGCATGATAATATAAAGCCCTTTTTCGCTTGACTTTCTCTCTCTCTCTCTCTCTCTCTCTCTCTCTCTCTCTCTCCTCATCTCTCTCTATATATATATATATATATATATATATATATATATATATATATATATATATATATATATATATATATATATATATATATTATATATATATATACGTATATATATATATATATATATATATATATATATATATATATATAAACAAATGTATATCATACGAGTATTTGTATTGAAGATGCTCATACATAAATGCATTCATGCATCTGATTGCGCGCACATAATTATACATATGATGGTCTTCATAACTGTCGAAGCTGTTAAACTTCTCTAGAAGAAAATAGGGCGAGAAAACTATTTCTGCAAGATCTTGGATATGTGGTCCCCCCCCCCCCCCTCCCTAATTTAGTCGGGTGAAGCCAATGGGCTCCACTTCATCGGGCGAAGGGAGCGGAGGATAGAGTCCGGTGTTCGGCTCGTGTTCGTAGGACACCAGAGTGTCCTTCAGCACGTCCTTGAAGATAGAGGCGTCCAAGTTCCTGCCGAGGATGTCCAGGAGGAAGAAGTCGCCCAGGTGGAGGCGCTGGATGGCCCTCTGCAGGCCATCGGTGACCATAATCTTCCCGCGCTGCTCCAGAAGGCGAACCCTCATGAATGGCGAATAGCAGATCACGAGGCGCCACACCAACTGGAGGAAAGAAAACGGGAGGAAAGGAATTAGCCTATTTAAGAAAACGGACATAATACGTTTACTGTACCTATGTTCATATTCTTTTCCTTCCATCTGACTCCCCACCCTCTCTAAAAAATTGTTTTATTATGTAACTGCTTTGAGGTTTTCCTCCTATCCCACTTTTCAAACCGTCTTACTATCCATTTCCGGTTTCAGCTTTGAGTGATCTCACAGGTCCTAGCGCTTGGCAAAATTTGGCCTGAATTCTGTATCCAAGTTTTCTGTTCGGATGTTTTACCTGCATGCCAGTGATGGTGGCTAGGATGATGAACCAGAACCACAGGATGATGAAGACTTTCTCGTTAAGGATGTTCTGAGGCAAAATGCACAGCGGCTGCAGGACTTCCACGCTTCCTGACAGACCGTACCGTCTGAAGGTGCATTTCGTCACCTTGGGGAAGATCGTGCGGAAAGGGTCCTGCTCGGAGTCCTCCAGGGCGTAATTTACCACCTGCAATAATTGAGTTAATAAGTTTGCCATCACACGATGAAGGAAATCACTGCATATTTGGTCTCTTTGGTTTCGAATATGGTCAAACGAGGATCTGAATTTGCTTACGAAATCTGTCAAAACTCCCGTCAAATATAGTCAAGTGAGGATGTAAATTTGTTGGCAAAATCTGTCAAAATTCCCGTCATCCATCAGGAGTTATAAATAATAAACTTATCTCTCTCTCTCTCTCTCTCTCTCTCTCTCTCTCTCTCCTCTCTCTCTCTCTCTCCTGCTCTCTCTCTCTCTCTCTCTCTCTCTCTCTCTCACCTCCGTTCCAAACTTCAGGAAGGCTCCACCGAAGAAATCGTTCAGAATGAATATCTGTCCGATGACGTTCACGAAGTTCAGTAACTCGAAGATGTGGTAAATCAGAGAATATTTCCCGTTCTGGCCTGCCGATGCTTTCAGGTACCTGGGGGGGCTGGGGGGGAAATACAGAATAAGAAGTCTAGTGCCTAAGATCCATTAGATCCCGCTGGAATGTGATATTCATGTTTTTACTATCCTAAATTCCTAACAGCTTCTCATAATTGTGATCGTTGATACACCAAGAACAACGCTTTCTAGAAATATCTCCATTAGGCCAATAGCTGCAATACTGTAGACAATATAAGCATTTCTCCTTCTTACCCCACTCTCCCCTATATATATATATATATATATATATATATATATATATATATATATATATATATATATATACATATATATATATACATATTATATATATATATATATATAATATATATATATATATATACGTATAGATATATATTATATATATATCTATATATAGATAATATATATATATATATATATATATATATATAGATATATATATATATATATATATATCGATAGTATATATATATATATATATATATATATATATATACGTATAGATATATATCATATATATATATATATATATATATATATATATATCGTATAGATATATATATATATATATATATATATATATATATATATATGATATATATATATATATATATATATATATATATATATATATATATATATATAATATATGACACTAAAAATTAAAAAATTATAGATTAAAAAACGAGCTACGTTTGACAAAAATATCACATGGCTATACAAAAAACAGTATATATATAATTTGTATCTTTTGAATTCGTGGACAGAAAAGAAAGCTACATCTACCCAGAGCACAGTAATATCCTATCACGGTTAAATATCTAAGATCATTTAGAGTGACAGATGGCAAAGGGAGATTAAGTCTGAACTCTGGAATCCAGTCATCCCCTTACGTGATCATATTCTTCTTCTTCGTTTCCATGTCCGGGTCCATGCTGTAGTAGTCCAGGCCCTGGAGGAGCGTGTACGCGGTTTTGCGTTCTACGGCTTTCCAGAAGAGGTGTGGCAGATAAAACATGCATCCCTGAAGGAATTGAATTGCATATAAACGGTTAACATTGCTTTATCCTATTTATAATTGTTTGTTTATTTCGTTGATTGTAATCGTTTCTATATTATGTGTTTTGGTCAGCCCTGTGGGAGCTGAAAGTCATTTAGGGGCCTGGGTTAAACTATTCAATAATAATAATAATAATAATAATAATAATAATAATAATAATAATAATAATAATAATAATAATAATGTGAATTAAGTATCACCCATGATCTTACAGGACCCGAATTTCAAGATTTTAAAAATTAAATTTCATATGTATATATATATATATATATATATATATATATATATATATATATATACATATATAGATGATGCTGTATGTAGTATGTATGTATGTATGTATAAATATGCCTGAATATGTATGTACACATTATATATATATATGCGCACATAACAAGTACTATATATACATGGTTGTATTTGTATGTATGTATACACAGTGTCTAGTTCGCCAAATGATCAAATAAACATCAATGCATTACCTGGATGAAGAGAACGAATGGTACCCACTGGTAGTAAGCATGGTATGTCTCCTCGTGGCCTGGTAGCTTGTGATTTCCCAAACCTTTAAAGATTCGAAATGAGGAAAAAAAAATTAAAGATGGAAAATCCTTTGAGAGAAAATAAATAATGGAGCTGCCTCTTGATGGAGGGACGGTTATATGAATTTTGACTAATAGGTCACAAGGCACTTGAGTACTTGGTTCGTGTAATTACGTCATATGTATGCGGGATCGATCGCTATCATTTTTACAGATAATGTAATTATAGTTTAGATACACGCTGCGTGTTTATTCTCTCTCTCTCTCTCTCTCTCTCTCTCTCTCTCTCTCTCTGTACCCATGATCGTTCCTGATGTAGAACCATACTATACGCCTCGCTCTCTCTCTCTCTCTCCTCTCTCTCTCTCTCTCTGCTCTCGTACCCAGATCTCTGTACCGTATAGAACCATATATCGCTGTCTCGCCCTCTCTCTCGTCTCTCTCTCTCTCTCTACACCCCATGATCGTTCCGTTGTAGAACCATTACTATATGTCTCTCTCTCCTTCTCTCTCTCTCTCTCTCTCTCTCTCTCTCTCTCTCTCTGTACCCATGATCGTTCCTGATGTAGAACCATTATATCGCCTATCTCTCTCTCTCTCTCTCTCTCTCTCTCTCTCTCTCTCTCTCTCTCTGTACCCATGATCGTTCCTGATATAGAACCATTATATCGCCTATCTCTCTCTCTCTCTCTCTGTACCCATGATCGTTCCTGATGTAGAACCATTACTATATCGTCTCTCTCTCTCTCTCTCTCTCTCTCTCTCTCTCTCTCTCTCTCTGTACCCATGATCGTTCCTGATGTAGAACCATTACTATATCGTCTCTCTCTCTCTTTCTCTCTGTACCCATGATCGCTCCTGATGTAGAACCATTACTATATCGTCTCTCTCTCTCTCTCTCTCTCTCTCTGTACCCACGATCGTTCCTGATGTAGAACCATTACTATATCGTCTCTCTCTCTCTCTCTCTCTCTCTCTCTCTCTCTCTCTCTCTCTCCCCGTGCATAACACACAAACGATTCGAACTAGAAAATTGAAAAAAAAGAAATTCGTCCTACCTGTCGTCGTATTTATTGTAAACGTGGAGGAGATCCAGCAGTAGGTGTTAATGGGAGGATCCACAGGATTCCCGTCGGCGGTACACTGGATGGGCGCCCCTATGTACTCCGAAGCCGCCACCAGGAGGCAGGCGATGAACAGGATGGTCGACGTCAACCTGTAGTGGAGCCGAAAGACGTGGCTGTCGATGTCGGTGTGAGAGACGCGGACCTTCACCAGTCCTGCCAAGGCGGCGAAGATGTGAAGCACCATCCTGAAGGAGGAGATCGAAGGGCTTGATGACGTCACTGTTTTTGGGGCGTCGTCTGAAGGGCGGGAATATGAAACTTACGACGCGGGGTCAAGAAAAAGTTAGCTCTTGGTTTTCGGAGGAGATCGATAGGGCTTGATGACGTCACTGTTCTTGGGGCGTCGACTGAAGGGCGGGAATATGAAACTTACGACGCGGGGTCAAGAAAAAATTAGCTCTTGGTTTTCGAAGGAGATCGATAGGGCTTGATGACGTCACTGTTCTTGGGGCGTCGACTGAATGGCGGGAATATGAAACTTACGACGCGGGGCCAAAAAAAAAATAGCTCTTGGTTTTTGGATGACGAAATTTCATCGGGTGAAGATGAAAAGATTATTCAGGAAAACACTTAAAAATAAAATGAAGCGCTTGCATGAAGATGTGCAGTAAATTATCCATAAGTCTCGCATCTAAGAATTACAAGCATAAATATAATTCTTCCCCTTCTGGTTACATTATTCATGATGGTCGGATAATTCCAGGCATTCGGCAGGTGACTCAAAAAACAATTATCAGTAAACAGATATGAAACAGTGATGCAACATTGCATAGACTACATCACAAATGCCTAGAGATGACCTTTGCTTATAATGCTTATTAGAAATATATATAATAAGAATGTATGATTCTTGCATACCGTCCATTCAGCTATTCTTTACTCTTGACTGAAGTATAATACAGACAGTGTTATCCACAGATTTTTGGAAACTCCTGCTAATTGGAAAATTATGGGTAAAAAATCGCAACCATTTTGGAATATTCAAAAAAACTATTTTTTTTAAAGAAACATGATTAAAGTACTGTGGAAAACCTTAATTGCACTTCAGCCAGTCATTAACGCAAATTGCACTAAGAAATAATCAGTAAGACGTCGAACGCACCTTGCTCTCACAGAGTCCTGTTGTCGAAGGGATGGATGTCGAGGCTTCTACCACTGCACTGTTTGTGCCACCACTGACGTTCGCCGTCCGCTGCCAGGGGCCAGAGTACTCAGGGATTCTCAGAAATAAAAAGAAAGAAAGAAAGAAAGAAAACCGTCCAATGTAGCGTTTTTCAGTCACCTTGTGTAGGTACTACCAACTGCTTTCGTGAACCGGAAAAATAATGAATTCAGATTCTCTGATCCTTCTTTTCGGGAGCTGCTGACTTATTGTGTTGAGGCCAAAATGGGCAATAAAATCGAACAGAACTCAGCCTTCGTAGCTCAACTGGCTGAAACTGAAAATAAATGACGTCATATCCGTATCCTGCATGAGCCAGTGGGTTCTGTGAGCGATATGATGTATACGTAGCTCACGAAGTGAATAAAGTGAGGTAAATACAGAGAAGATTAAACCTCTGATGCCATTATGCATTATTTTTGTATTCATGTGTTGAAGAGCAGTAGACTATTAATTTATTTGCTGTTGGTTTATACGTATCTTTCGCCTACTTGATCTATAGGAATGCTCCTTATAAATATTATTATTATTATTATTATTATTATTATTAATAATAATAATAACAACAAACCAATGCACGGACAATACATGAGACAGACTAAAGAACTAGCCAGCGATGACAATTGGCAATGGCTACAGAGGGGAGAGCTAAAGAAGGAAACTGAAGGAATGATAACAGCGGCACAAGATCAGGCCCTAAGAACCAGATATGTTCAAAGTATGATAGACGGAAATAACATCTCTCCCATATGTAGGAAGTGCAATACGAAAAATGAAACCATAAACCACATAGCAAGTGAATGCCCGGCACTTGCACAGAACCAGTACAAAAAGAGGCATGATTCAGTAGCAAAAGCCCTCCACTGGAGCCTGTGCAAGAAACATCAGCTACCTTGCAGTAATAAGTGGTACGAGCACCAACCTGAAGGAGTGATAGAAAACGATCAGGCAAAGATCCTCTGGGGACTATGTATCAGAACGGATAGGGTGATACGTTGCAAACAGACCAGACGTGACGTTGATTGACAAAGTCAAGAAGAAAGTATCACTCATTGATGTCGCAATACCATGGGACACCAGAGTTGAAGAGAAAGAGAGGGAAAAAATGGATAAGTATCAAGATCTGAAAATAGAAATAAGAAGGATATGGGATATGCCAGTGGAAATCGTACCCATAATCATAGGAGCACTAGGCACGATCCCAAGATCCCTGAAAAGGAATCTGGAAAAACTAGAGGCTGAAGTAGCTCCGGGCCTCATGCAGAAGAGTGTGATCCTAGAAACGGCACACATAGTAAGAAAAGTGATGTGGACTCCTAAGGAGGCAGGATGCAACCCGGAACCCCACACTATAAATACCACCCAGTCGAATTGGAGGACTGTGATAGAGCATAAAAAAAAAAAAAAAAAAAAAAAAAAAAAAAAAAAAATAATATAATAATAATAATTAATAATAATAATAATAATAATAATAATAATAATAATAATAAAATAATATTTTGGCACCTGAACAGAACTGCCGGACGGTGGCTCCTCCCGAAGGATAATCTCATCGGATGGTCAGGTGAGTAAGAACATCGGGGGTTTTGAATGCTTAGTTTAAGATTTTATTTGTTTTATTAAAAACACCAGCTTTGTATGCCATATGATGGATGATTGACATAGTAATTTTTAGATGTTGACATTTTTTGGTATTTTGCTATGAAAGAGGACTGCTACATTGAAGGACAGGTTAAGGTAACTAAAATCGGAGTTAATGATGAAGTTAGCCGTGGGTTATAGACTACTTTACCAATATGGTCAATATCTGAAAACAAGGAAGAAAATTATAATTATTATAGTTAGATAGGACTATTATGATTTCATTAATATCCACCCCCATCGTGTGAAAGAAATAAAAGACGCAGCCATGATTTTCATATTTATTGATTTCAATACATTACTAATGCGTGAGCCATATATACAAATCATTTAATGTGACTTGAACTCAAATAAAGATTGTTAACATATAATTCTAGTGTTTCGAGTCCGGTGTAATTCGAAAACGATTACACAATTTTATCATATCTTAGATACAAACCAAAGGCCCTTTCGGCTATCCTTATCTTTCAACTACTTTTGCTACTGCAGTTTACTAATACCAACTGCTTTTCTTATGCAAAACCCTTCCTGACTTGAGCTCACGGCGGTCTCTACGGGGTAAGCGGAATGAACAGTATTTCGCAAACTGATCTGAGGTCCCCGACCTAAGGAAAGAGACCTCGGAGCAGGCTGCTTTTGACATTTGCTGTATGTATAAGGAAGCGTCACGTCGGGGATTACAACTATTAGGACATTTTCGGAAACTTCTTCCTTGAAACTCTATGATGCCTATATACCATCTTAAACAATTGAGGACCTTCATCGTGGTACCATGTCGTACCATTAAAAGGCAAAAAATACTTTCCCAGACGCATTCCTGCTGCCCTTTCGTAAGGGATTACACGAACTTGTTGAACCGTCGCTTCAAAAACTACGGCACCTTTAAATGTTATTATCATCAGAGTTTTATGAATAGGAACTGATTTACGCAGAGATCGGAAAAAGCAATCTGCTTTGTTCATGTACGTGTCAGGTGTTATAAATGGTTACCTCTACTTTTTTCAGTAATATTTTATATTTGTTTCCATTTTTGATGTTTTTTTTTTATATTTTGTTAGTTTTTTATGAGGCTTCTCCACATAACTAAAAACAAAATGTGGGGCTTGTGTGTATGCGGTCGCATTTATGTGTGCATACGTTCAAACGCATTTACGGTAATCACTCTATGATTGCGATTCCCTATAGCTGATATAATTAATTACTAAAGCATAGTCCTTTACCTCAGTACTACTTTTTTTTTACTTGAAAAACTATAGCATTACCAATTTAAAATTAAAAAAAAGTTTCTTAACTTCTGTCAGGTTAAAAGCAACCTAAGATTACCTAGAAATTTTCATGAATTTCTTACACATTTGAAGAATCACTCCTCGATCAACAAGTATCACCAATGTACAGAGTATTTTAGTATTTTTATCTACCCTGTTTAGCAAATCTTCAATGAACACTTGAATGATTATCGGAGATAATCTTTCATAAGCGAGACAATTATTAATTGCGCGAAAAAGTGTTTTATAATCATGATTCCCTCGACAGATATTTCTCGTATATTTGAATCATTAGCAAAAATAAATTCTTCCGATTTTAGCTTTTATGGAACGATGTTGATGTGTTAAAATTAACTATTGCCTGAATTTTTTTTTGAGAGGAGTAGATGTCCCTGTACTCGATTATTTTTGTTTCCTGTCTCATTTTAGTTGGAGCTTTCTGCTAGTTATCAGCTTCTTTTCTTCTGTACAAGTAATTGCTATGGTGGGATGCGTTACACTGAAGGTCATATTAGCAGTACAAAAAAAAAAAAAAATTTTGGGGGGTGCAAATCTCAAAATTCTGTTTCCGTCATTTTCCAGTAATCCAAATGTCACCAATGGCAGGCACGAGATATTTTTTGCAGATTGCTCACACCTTGCCCCTTAGATCGGTATACAAGAACGACCCTTTTCGAGGATAGTTTACAAATTCGACGTATAAATTCCACCATTCACGCATTTTTTTTTTTTAAGTTTTCCTTTCCCGTACGACATTTTCATTCAGTCATTGTTTGGCGGTGTGCTTTTTAAAAAGGACCTCAGTCGTCAAGATTATGTGCTCAGAATACTACTGCTCTTTGGTTGGAGGAAAGTGAAGAAGTTAATTAAATTAAAAGTTAATTAACTTTTAAAAGTTCATTAAATTTTAGATTGATTTTTCTCAAAACGCGTTTTCCGTGAATTCAACTGTATTGAAGCGTGAATGATTTTCGGTATGGTGGTGAAAGTTTAAAACGAAACTTTGAGAAATTCAATTTGCATTTTTATTTATTTATTATTTTTTTGTTAGTATAAATTTTAAATAATATAAGCTTTTATTTAAGGAATTTCAAAAACTCCGCTCTATTGTTCATTGAGAGAAAAATAAACCGGGAAAGGATAAAAATGCACAACGTTCATCATTCATAACATCAGTGAAATTGAAAAAAATTGTATAACTTAAAAACTGCCAAATTATTTGAGAACTTCTGTCAAATAATCATTTGATACGTCAGACATCCTCAGAACATTTCTGGAATTTCATTACAACATTTCGCATATGTGCGTCAGATATAATATGACCTCCTGACAAACCGCAGTTCTTTTTCTACTTGACACTTCACCCATACATTAACCAAGTTCCTCAAGCATTTGGTACAATCGGTGTTGCTATTGTTTACCTTTACCACACACCAATACATCTGAAGAAATGACTATCGTTACAGCTAAAACTAGGGAAATGCCCAGAAAAATTTAAGCCATTTGTATAAAAATATACACGCACACACCATCCTTAGTCACCTTAATGCTAAAATCCAGTTAACCTGTCATTATGACAGAAACATAGTAGGTCAACAAAATCATTTTTATGTCTCGAGAGAAACAGCAATTCCTTGAATATATTGTGGCCCGACAAGTTCATTTCTAGTTTAAATAAATATAACATAACATGCTCAAAACATCTTACAGCTATTTCCACCTAAAATTAATACTGTACACTAGCCTCGACCATCTCACCATAAACTGGTAAGTATGCAAATGAGTAAAAGGAATTCTCTTGGAAATTCTGTTCTGGCCTGATGGACAAAACCAGTTATTGTCCAGAACTGATTCTTCTCCGTTGGTTGTGGGAACTACAGAGTCAGTTTGCATCGCCAGTTTCCTGTCTGTTGCTCATCACTTTATATATAAAGTGCAATGATGAAAGTTCCTGTCACCATTAAAAGGATTAATCTTACTTCTCTGTAATAATAGGTCATCATTAATTCAAAGGAAACATACGAAATATAATATATACTTGTATATCAAGAACACCATTAATATAAATCAATTATTTATGTCACTTCATTTATAATATGCATATAGAATTCTGGGTTAGGTACCATCGAGGTATTCATTGCAAGATGTTAAAAAATACCAGGGGTATTTTTGCTTTGAGATTCGTTGTTGCCAGTGCTTTCATGTCATAGCTTTTTGCCTGTTTGTGGCTATTTTGTAAAACCATCTGCCAAAACATGTTCTCAGTGTGAATGCAATGTCGTGTTGAGTTCATTGCAATAATTTGCGAGAAATATCCCTCATGGATCTGTGCTGCTGCATTTGGTCACAAGTACAATATCCATCCCAGTGTATCAAATGCCTACCATTGAGTAGTTGAAGCCTCCTCTCAGAAAAGGTGCAACATCCATGTAGCTATCGATACTCAGATTACTTTCTCTTAACTTAGAATTGATTTTGACCCGGTCATTATTGCTAATGGGCATGTACATCCAAAAGGTAGCTCCAGCCTGTTGACAGCTGCTCCCTCAACATGTAGAACGATTTGCTTGCTTGTTATACTCAAATTATTCGAGCAAGAGAACAATCTCAACTCTCACGGTACCAGTATCATATAGATGAATATTGCGTACATTGTGAAGGGGGACACTTAGACAATTTTCTGATCTCGCAGATGATCACACTGAGAACAGGCGTGTCCCGGCAGCAACAGGTGTCACGCGTGCTCATTGATCAAGTGAAATCGCTCGGTACTGGCAGGGGGAGCTGAGACCTCAAGGTCAGGGTGCACCCGACGAGTGCCCAGCCTCGCAACAAATTCTTCGATCAGAGCGCTGAAGGACAAGAGCTCGAGGTTCTTGCTCAAAAGGTACAGCAAGAAAAAGTCTCCCATCTGGAGTCTCTTCGAGACAACGTCAAGTCCGGTCTTGTAGTGCAGTCTCGCCCTCTTCTGGAGCAGCCCCACCCTGATCGCAGGAATGCACAGGACTATGAGGCGGTACAGAAGGGCAAGACCGCTGATGATTGCCAGGATAACAAACCAGAACCATAGGAAGACGTAAATCTTTTCGTTAATGATGTTGAGGGCGAGGACGCACATGAGGTCGTGGGTCTCGATCGACCCCGAAGGGCCGTACATATTAAAGTTGCACTTGGTGACCCTTGGGAACACCACAATCATAGGATCGGTTCTGTCTTCTTGGTTGGTTTCTGTGAATCGGAGGACGTCAATGCCGTAAGTGAAGAACATCCCCCCTAAGAACTCGTTCATGAACCAGATGTTGAAGATTGAGTTCCCCAGATTGAGGAGTTCACACAAGAAGAACTTGATGGCGTAAAAGTTGTGGTGGTGGATGGAGGACCGCAGGTAGTCGGCCAGGAGCTGGATCTTCTCGTGTCGCTCGTCTTTGCTCATCACAGGTACTGAAAGACCCATCACGATAGACTCGAGTTTCCCTCCCTCCCAGGTCTTCCATAGCCAATGAGGTGCGTAGAACATCAAACCCTGTGGGAGAAACACAGGTCGATATAGATAGATAGATAGATAGATATTTTATTGACCATTCTCCACAGAAACATCAAATACAATATTATGAAATTACACAACGGTCTAAATACATAAAATCATTTCACGAGTTACATTTCCTAAAAAGAAAAAAGAAAATTAAAAAGAACTGTATTCAAAACAAATGGCAACAATAATATACATGTTGTGTAAATTAGTAACCACCGGTCAAAACTAATAGACCTTTTTATCTAAACGCACTCAAAAGTCGGTTTCTTATTGAGAAGACTGAATGAAAATGAATGAACTATACAATAAAATGTTTTCCAAATATTTATCATTACCAAAAATAAAAATATGTAGAATCATTCTACAGATTTCTACAATACAGAGATTAGATGTCCATCTGTAAAGAAAAAGAATTGCTTTCATAATAAAACGATGTATGTATATAGCTATTTCTATGCTTTCATACTATATTAAGAGACATGAAATGACATCACTCACGTACATCTTTTTTCGTGCAAGAAGCCCAAATGACATCATTGATCGCAGAATGAACGCAAGGAGCTCTCACTGGAGACAGAATGAGTGGTAGTCCTAATTGAGCTGACAGGCTAGTTAGCTTTTACAAAAGATAAAGATTATTTCATTGCAGGCTGCGATCTCTCTCTCTCTCTCTCTCTCTCTCTCTCTCTCTCTCTCTCTCTCTCACTACAAAAACACAGCTTCATCAAGGTTGCATTTTCTGCCCATAATGCTACTCTTATTTCAACGTATTCGCGTGCCAAAGGTATATATAACCCGTTTGCCAAAACTTAGTAATCACAGGGTAGTAGTCTATGTGATAGTTTTCTCCTTTGTAATTTCTGTTATTCCTAACTTCAATGGCACGTGCCTTGTGGTCGACCTTGAAATAGAGGCATTATATAGTTTCAAGTACAAGTAATTGCAAGTAATTAGATATCTGGAAAGAGTTCAGCACTCCAGATCTCGATTTAGCCATCTTATGATGACGCTAAATCCCTTTCAAAGAGGGATTCATATAAGGTTATGGTGCAAACCACTGTACTGATATTGTTTTGTGAAACGTGGTGGTGATTCAGAATGGAATCACATGGGTCTAAAGAAGAATGAGAAAGGCAGTGTATTCCACTACTGAGTATTCATTTTTTAATGTTTACAGAAAAAGCCCATATCAACAGACTGTTGGTAAAGTTTTAGATGAAGAATAAGGATAATGTCCAAAGAGAATATGATAATCAATTCCTTGTGACTAGTGCGCAAAATTCCATGACATAAACATGAGATAATTTGAACATTTCAGGCACTGCGGTGTACTCTGAAGTAGAGTGAATAATTCCGAAACTTTTTATGTATCAGTCATATAATAATAATTTTGCTCATTTGTCCACTACAGGAGAATCCAGAGGCCATGTATCCAGATGGACCCGTGAAAAATTACTGTCAACGCAGGAATACATGAACAATTGGCATACTTACCAGTCAAGAGAATTATGCCCAGACTTGCAAAAGAGAGGTAAGAAAGTTCTCATTAAATACAACACTAATAAACACCTAAATCAGTTAAGGATGAAAATGTAAGGGGAATGGTGTCGTTGACTGAAAGCCTTTGCATTTCTTTTTGAAATTAATAATCCTTAGCGAAGCTTGGAGAAAGGCAGTATGTATGAACAGCATCTACTTAGATGATCCTTTCACTTATGCTTGTGATTCCTAGTCCAATATATCTACATGCACCATCCCATTAAACGTTATTGTACTGTAAGTACATAGTGGTCAATATATATATATATATATATATATATCATATATATATATATATTATATATATATATATCTTATAGAATATATATATTATAATATATATATATATAATATATATATGTGTGTGTATATATGATATATATATATATATAATATATATATATATATATATATATATATATATATATATATATATTATATATTATAATATAATATGACGTAAATAAAAAGTTTCCGCATCTTAAGAAAAAGCGCAGCGCCCCAATTAAGCTGCGTAAAAAAGTACTCCCAGTGAGCTTTTCCTAAAGCTTATCATTGTCAGAAGTAGGAAAACAGAATTTTCCTATAAAAAAAATTTTTCACAATTACCTGGGGCAGAAACAAAATATTATCTATACTTATTCTGTTGTGGGATGATTCTTCTTAATAGAAAATTTAGTATCTATACTGTTTTTTTTCCATCTGTCCATCCGCCTGTGGTGTTTGCGCATGGTAACACTGCCTCCCGGGCTTTAAATAACATCCTATTTCGAATATCAACGGTGTAATCCGCATACAGTAAATTATTAAAACACTTTTCAGTTCCAAATGTACACCCAGATATCCTTTTATTTACCTAAAACTTACACATAGCGTAACTATTTAAAAGCCCGGGACGCAGTGTTACCATGCGCGACCACCACAGGCGGATGGACAGATGGAAAAAAACAGACGATAGGTATCATCTCGTAATAAGTTGACCACCCGATTGTCCAACATGACAGTTAAGTGAATGAACGGAGAATGAATGAGTCGTGTTTTTACAATACGTGTTAGTAGTATTAGGTCATAAACAATGAAGTCTGGATGAATGGAATGGAATTCGTGTATGGTAAATTTCTTCATAACATTCATACAAATCAGGCATAAAAATGTCCAGTACTTCATGTAAAAATGTCCAGTGCTTCAGTCACTGCTATGGTTTGTTTTCCAAGAAGGCAAATCCACTTTTAACATATGCTCATTATTTGTTTTACCATTCAAGTAAAATCAAACGGTATACTATTCAGTCTGACATTCATAAAAATGTCCAGTGCTTCATTCACTGCTATGATTTGTTTTCCAAGAAGGCAAATCCACTTTTAACATATACCCATTGGCTGCCTTACCATTCAAGTATGTCAGGTAAGCCATCCAAATTAAACGGTATACTATTCAGTCTGAAGTGGAGACTTCATCATCGACTACGGCGTCAATAACCTCGTCGTCGCGACGCCAATAAGAACTAACAAATCAATCCATCATAATCGACTAACCTGGAGAAAGAGGACGAAAGGTACCCACTGGTAATAGGCGTGGTAGATTCGAGAATCGGAAGAAGTATGCGGCCCCACGCCAGGGTATACGATACCCGTCCCTGAAATTGAAGAGATAGGTCAGTATAGTAATATATTTAGAAATGCATGTCACTGGGCATACTTATATTTGTTCCTGTAAAGCAGTGGTTCTTAACCTGGTGGCGTCAGCAATTTCCAGGGGAGGCGAGAACCCTAGGGAAAAATGGAATAAAAAAATCTCTCATTATATTCGTTATTCCCTTAATAAGAGTGAGGAACCAATATTCAGAAGTTTATGAAAAAATGCAAAAGTATCCCCTTGCAACGTTACTTTCCTAGAGTCTGTTACTCTAGTTAGGCTCGTTGCGCTGACCATGTTTTGTTATTATTGGCCTCCCTTCCTATCTATCCCTCGAAACCCATTCTCTTTCTCATTTTCTTCCCTTTAAATCTGGGAGGGAATTTTACTCAGATGCAAGGGGGGGGGGGGGGGGCGTTGAAAGAAAGACCAACTCTTAGAGGGGGTAATAAAAAGGTTAAGAACCACTGCTGTAAACTTAACAAATCCCATAATCCCTAAGAATAGGTAGAACAAATTCCAAAACTGTATTTATTATCTGTACATTCAATCGTTCAGGCGGGATAGATTTGAAGACTTCATTGGATATCTCCTCTCACTCATTCTGACTTCTAGAGCCTGAGATTTCGTATAATTTTCTTTAAACCAATTATTATTCTATCTAAGGTGATCTGCTTTGGGCAAACGCAAATGCTTATACATGATGGAATGTTGCTTATGTGAAAAATAAGATCGAAAACTCAGAAGAAACCTGATGAAGTTGCCAAGAGAAAGCAACAATGCTGCATGATGTCTTAAAGTGTTCTAGAACCTCGGCATTAAAAAACTTCCGGGAAAATTCATCCTACGATATTGCCATCAAAAGGACGGAAAGGTTTACGTACTGGATAATGTGACAATGTGCCACCTCAACAGAATGCTGATGCATAATAATAACCAATTTTTCATTTGCTCCATGTCCAAAAAAATGATATCACATGCAGAAATCTTTTGGGTATCACTCCAGTGACACTGACAGGATACATAGGAATCAACAATACTTAATTCATAGGTTCCGGGAACATTTAGAATTGATAATCATCCGTACTGGCTCAAGTGAAACTAGGAGAAAGGGCTGCACTAAATATTATATAAAATATAGAAATATTGATGGATACCGTAATGGGCAAATAGCCAGTTGTGAGAGATCATTCTTTAGTAGGGTGGTCATGAGAGAGAGAGAGAGAGAGAGAGAGAGAGAGAGAGAGAGAGAGAGAGAGAGAGACGTACCTTTGCCGTATCCCTTGTCTATGTGCCTGGGGAGAGTGAAAGTGGTGTGGATCCAGCAGTACGTGTTGACGACTTTGTCCTGCAGCTTCGGGTTTTCATCATGGACACAGCTGAAAGAGGATATTGGAATGAGCTGTCGTTGTCTTTGGTTAGCAGGATTCCTGGAATGCGTCCTGTCCAAATTCCCGGAGCAACAACCTTAAACAGTGCAGTGAATCCTTGCATATATACTGCGCTGAAGTTGCAAGAGGTGAAAGACATTATTTCATTAGGGACGTTTTTGAAGCGACTGACTTTTGGGTGAAGTTGCCCCACAATTGACATTCGTTATAAACACCATCTGACTCATTATAAAAGTAATGTTTGGTGGTTTAGATATACTTCACTTTCGAGGCGCTGAATCTGGGGTATTTATAGCAAGCAATGATGACATTCCAAGTAATGCTGACGATATGGACACTTCGTACCGAAAAAACAAAAGGTAAAAAAACAAACCAAAAAAAAAAAAAAAAAAAAAAAAAAAAAAAAAAAAAAAAAAAAAAAAAAAAATAAACCGTTAGAAAATTGGCAGAAAGTGATTAAAAAGCAAGAGTATCTTTAAAATATTTGTTTACTTAAAGTGCCAAGATTTTTGGAGACACTTCGTCAGCTTTAGAATAAGCTTTGATATATAATTGCCAACACGCGGAAGATGTAAATGTCAAATCAAATAACAAAAGCGTGACGGGCGACTTCTTTGCTAATTCTGTAAGAAAAGCACACTGGATAGAAATATTCTCTGCTGTCATTTTCGTCAGTACGGGAACCGACGTGACACCAAGATTTAAAAGGAGTAATTCTCCAAGCATGAAAATAATCATGATCATAGCAGCTTTACTTCTTGGCCTTGTCATTTCGGCTCTTGATTAAAAGGCTCTTGCACATGATGTAGTCCCTGCTTACTCATTTATTTAATTCCTTCCTGAAAAAATGTTCTAACCAGTGGAAAGTCATTCGAAGTATTGGTAAAAGTTGAGCAGTTTTCAAATGCCCGGGATGCTGTGTTCATTGCATATCTACCTTTCTTGCATGGCAACTAACCTCGCGATTCAGAGAATCGCATTGAGTACTATTTACAGACTTTGATGTGATGTCTTATACAGAATAACAAAAATCTTTCAGAGACTGAAATTATGATAATTAAATGTAGACAATTGTCTACCAGGGCATTGGCAGTTATACGAAAAGCAAACATTCTCACACTTAGTATACAGGATCGCTAACCAGGGTGATGATTACTGATGACAATTACAAGGAGGCAGAGACTGTTGTGCTTGGGATCGCCAACCAAGACACTTCTAGTATATGCCAAAAGCACAGTACTTAATGCATAGGCTCGACCACCAGCTTGTAATTATTGTATAAAAGCTTTTGTTTCGCCCACCAGCTTATTGGCAGTTATAAGGACCCCAAAACTGTTGTAATTATTGTACAAAAGCTTTTGTTTCCA
>NC_061096.1:61969876-62049876 GCF_015104395.2 Macrobrachium nipponense
GAGTTATAAAAAAAAAAAAAAAAAAAAAAAACACAGGGCCACACCAGGGAGCACAAACACACATCCTCCTCGTCTTAAGGGTTCAAAGCCTGCGAATGAGATCCACATGTGGGATCGTTCAGTTCAAGGAGAGTTCAGACCTTCGGAATTAAACCAGTTTAGTTATTGGGGGCACGAGGGAATAAAATCTCAAAGTCCACTTTCTCTCAGAGGGAAATATATTTATATTTAAATGCACGCTGCATTTTAGGACAGCAGTAATATGACGTGAATTGCTGTGTCACGTTATAAAACATGTGTTCCAAAAGCTTTAAATATAGTTGTTTTATTGGGCTCAATGACTATGTTGGATAAAAAAAAATAAAAGATAGGACAAAGAACTTTTTTATTTTATTGCCTGGTTACAGATAATGAATGCAGAATAGATAAGAATGTCTACTGGATAAGAAGCAAAATACAATTAAAAATTCGAATGAAATCTTCATCTTTATCAGGAATTTATTATTATTATTATTATTATTATTATTATTATTATTATCATTATTATTGTTGTTGTTGTTGTTGTTGTTGTTGTTGTATGCTGGAAGTAAACCCTCTTTTAAACATGTTTTATTAAAAGTGATTGCTGCCTCAGCTGCATTAAAAAATAGAAAAATAGAGAAGAACCTTATAAAATTAATGCAGCTGAGGCAGCAATCACTTTTAATATAACATATTATTATTATTATTATTATTATTATTATTATTATTATTATTATTATTATTATTTATTATTATTATTATTATTATTATTAGAAATAAATGTATTACATTCATTTGGATAAAGGCTAAAAAGACGGACTTGAGAAGTGAAAGTCTCCACCGACCAAAACTTCGAACTGGGGTCATGGGGAATATTATTGGTCCGTAGACATACCTCCACTTTGTCACGTTGCATGGTGTATATAGCAATATATGCGAAAAAAATACACGTATCCATGCATTTAATATGTATAATTACTCACGTGAGTTTATAGTACTTTTTATGTACATTACAACGATGGACAAAAATACAATAACCAGTTCACCCTGAAGGGTCCATTATAACATACAGGGTGTCCATAAAGTCCCAGTACCATTACAATAAATAAATATTTGTAATGGTACTGGGACTTTATGGACACCTTGTATTTACATCTCTTTACAGCAAAATGAACACGACTTGACAAGGCCGTCGCAGTCACGCTTGCGGGTTCATTGCCTCTCTCTCTCTCTCTCTCTCTCTCTCTCTCTCTCTCTCTCTCTCTTTCCGAACCGGGAGTACAATAGGATTCACGGCAATCAGTAAATCTCATTGACTGGTGACTGGTGACTCGGCCATTTAGAGGTCAGTGACCTCATAGTGGATACGATGTCGTATTAGTAGTATCTTGTGTCGCTTCGTCTGTCCTCGTTTTCTCTCGCTTTTATTCGCTGTACTAGATTTTCATTTATTTGCATGTTCTAGGGAAAGAAAGAACGAATGAAAGAAAGGAAAGAATATTGTATGGAATGTATGTATAAAAGGAATAGATAAATAAATAAATAAGCTAAGGAAAAAAGGCAAGAGCAGATTAAAGACGTAAGTAAATGTAAAACTGATTGTGTAAGAAATATAAAACAATATCTGTGACCAACATCTTTCAACTAAACAAACAGTAATAAGATAGATAGATAAGTAGACTTATAGATAAACAGATAGACAAACAGTCACTTAGAAAATGATCAAAGGAAATTGTTTTCAATTGAACCATCAAGCAAAGAAGCTGAACTTGAAGCTCGGAAAGCCATAATACAGAGGCTCCGTCACAGACAGAAGCATGACCTCATAGATTTACAAAGTCGCCACCAGGTGCAACCCCAGCGCCTCAGCGGCGTGGTTGGTATGGTATTAACGTCCCATCCCACCTCTATGGTCGCGGGTTCGATTCTCGGCCATTCCATTGAGGAGTGAGAGATGTGTATTTCTGGTGATAGAAGTTCACTCTCGACGTGGTTCGGAAGTCACGTCAAGCCGTTGGTCCCGTTGCTGAATAACCTGACTGGTTCCATGCAACGTAAAAGCACCATACAAACAAAAGCAAAACCAGGTGCATCCCAGAAGTGAGCTTCTGGAAGAGACACAACACCTCCTCCAACCAAGGTCTAGACTTCCCATGGCTAAGAAGGAAGAGAGGAATAGTGCAGACAGACGGTCCATTGAAGACGGTGCTCGTTAACGCCGAGATACAGGAGAATCCTCTTTTCGCTTCTTCATCTGTTCCCACTTGGAGAGGCGGAATCGCGTCGTAACGAAGGAAGAGGAAGAATCACGAAACAATGGCGCCCCGATGACTGACGCCCTTGTGAGAGGGGGGGCGGGGGGGGGGGGGGGGGGGGGTAACGAACAAGGGAGGTTTACACTATATCGAAGGAGGCGGTTCGTGTGTTTGTTTTTCCAAAAGGGTTGTTTGGATTCGAGACTTCACTGCGTTTATGTTGAGATTAGGTATTGTTAGGAAAGTAATTGAAATAAAAATAAGTGATGGAAGGGAGACGAGCAGGTATAAGATGAATGGAAAGACGGCTTCACCATAGCGAATACAACAGTAGGAGAAGAAGAGAGAGAGAGAGAGAATTTATTAATCCCTTTTATCAAACCAGATATGTTTATCTTCAAGAATCCAAGGTTAAACGTAGTATTATTGCTTATTTGCAGTTTTGGATATCATCAGTATGAGAAGAGTATATTGACGGCAGAATTGTAATTTTCAACGTCTTTACATTTCTCGAGCTGTAATTTCCTGGGTCAAGTTAGTTTTATTTTTATTTATCTTTTATTTCTCTCCTATATTTGTGTTCAAATAGAACCTGTTACAGCTGAAAGCTGTCAAAAGCGGACACATTGATACTGAAAGCCATAGTTAAGAGGATCTTAGGGGTCATATTAAAACCAGAACCTAAGATTACATATTGACTCCTTTTTATTTCCTGTGTTCAAAGGGAACCTATCCTCTTATCGGCATAAGACTGAATTTATCTAGATAGAAACTATCTTGACAAAAAATAAATAAATAAATAAATCTTTATTAAGGGAAGTGGAGAACTAAAATGAATATATAAAGAGTAAAGTAATATTAAAGTCTTGAAGTAAAGGAAAAGAAGGGATAACGAATAAGCCTTTGCAATCCTATATATCAAAGTCAGATTCGCTAAGCAACCAGCAGAACCGACGGGTTAGTAAAGGAAGTTCTAAGCGCCTCGGTGGCGTGGTTGGTATGGTGTTTGCGTCCCACCTCGGTGGTCGCGGGTTCGATTCTCGGTCATTCCATTAAGGAGTGAGAGATTTTGTATTTCTGGTGACAAAAGTTCACTCTCGACGTGGTTCGGAAGTCACGTAAAGCCGTTGGTCCCGTTGCTGAACAACCACTGGTTCCATGCAAAGTAAAAGCACCATACAAACAAACAAATAAAGGAAGTTCTGAGTCTCTTCATTAGCAGATAACTGGTTTCTTTGTAAGACGCCACATGAAGGAAAGAAATACCTTTTATTAATTAGAGTTATTAGGTAACCACTTTCAACAGCGCAAGGATCACGGCAGGAATATTTATCTCCTCTCTTTCACGTTTATAGGTTCATGCACAATAAAGCTGAGCTGACATCAGGTGTTATGTAATGGCATAATAGAGAGCTGCACCATTGTTATTAAATTAAACAGTTGTGTGCTTGGAGCTGTTGTTAGCTGAACAGATCAGTGAAACACTTTGCAGGTATATCCTGACTTCAGATTCATCTGTATGATAAGGAATATCATAACTTCACTGTGGCATAAATATTTGGTGTATGAAACATGAAGTTGGTTGCTCTTGTAAATCTTAATGATTTGGTGGACCCAGTTAAGTGGAATCAAGGAAATGTTGAACGATAAATGCAATTCGATGTTCACATAATATGCATAATGTATTAAGTTACACTTTGATTAGTAACCAACCGTTATTGGTAAGAAATACTGTAAAGAAAATACGGAAGAGCACTTTAAAATTTGAATTAAAGTCGAGCAATTTGAAAGGAAGACAAATCTAGCTACAAACGGGCATATTTTGACGAACGAATCAGCGGAGTAGATAACACACATTGTATTCTAGGAAGCATAGGATGAGAATACGGCTATGAGTAATAAGAAAGATGACCCCAGATGCTTCAGAGAGCGATCGAAATAGATCAAGGAGATAAGAAGGAGATGAGGAAGATCATCTGAGAGGCTGAGGAAGGTAGCCCTTGAAGGATCACGATGAAGAGAGAGAGAGAGAGAGAGAGAGGTGGAGAAAGCCGAGTAGAAGAAGTGAAGAAGTAACTTAATACTCACGCTCTCTCCTTCCTTCCTATTTTTTCTACCTCTTCATATTTCTCCTATTCCTCCCGATCCTCCTCCTCCTCCTCCTCCTCATTCTCAGCCTCCTCCTCCTCCCTCCTCCTCCGAAAACCTCAAGCCTTTGTCAGCTGAAACTAAACCATCCCCACACACGGATCATCTTCCAGCGCTTCCGTTTGCCTGCCGATGTTGCTTTCAGTCACCAATCACAACTCGCCTCTTCGGAAGGAGATCCTCTACCCAGGATTCTCATTGGTGGATTGGCTTCCGCGAAGTACCGTGAAAAGCTGGTCTCGGGGATGAAGGGGCAGCTTCGATAAAACCATTCATATTCGCCTCCTTTTGTGTTCTCCAGCCAAAGAGGAGCTTTTATACACCAAAGACGTCGTCTTGTGCAGTTACGCAAATGCACGTGGGAGATGGGATCAGAGATCCCCCGTTCCTCCCTCCAGTGGGAGGTAGGGTGATTGGAGCGGTAGGGGTTTTGGGGGGGGCGGGGGGGGGGGGGGGGATTCGGGGGGGGGGGGGGAAGCACAAATCGACACCCTTTTTAATGATGAATGCACAGCGTTCACAACTCCCTTGCCACTCAAACCACCCACAATCTCCCTCAGTCCCTATGATGATTGAATACTCGGCTATACCGTGTATATACACGAGGTATCTCGCGGCACGAACCGGTAATAGACTCACGGGATGGGCATTTCCCTACCCTCTTAGATGACTAAGAAGTCTTGCTTTGAAACTGGTGAAGCATCGAAAGGATGATGATACCCAAAGAATCTTCTCTTTCTTCTTCTTTTCTTTATCTTCAGCTTTTCCCATCTTGATATGGGGTCGCTGTTTATTAGTCTTCTCCATCTTCTGCGATCATGATACCCAAAAATACCCAAAGAATAAAGTGCAGAATACTCTCTGAAGACACTTCATAACTACTTAAAAAGAATAAACTCGTCCCTTCTGAATAGGATGGGACAGAACCAGTCCTCCTCCGGATTACGAATCAGGTACTGGATTAGTAGCCTATTGAGTTGGTAAAGTGAAAACTAATTACTTCAAGTGAGAAGAGAACAGGACTCACTTGCCATAGCCGGCGCTGTTTAACGCTTATATCTTTGAGGTTGTTGATGTGGCTCTATTAAAGGTCGTCGAGCCAGATATATAGATAAATTTTCTTATGGTCAAGAACCGCGAGATGGGCATGGATGCCCAAACCAAGCTTCATCACTGCAAGAGGATATTGAAAAGGGACATTCCTCGTTGGACGAGTGGTTTACGTGCTCGCCTACCGACTCGGTAGTCCCGAGTAAGATTCCCCGATCTGCTGACGTGGAATCAAAGAAATTTGTTCATCGTGATTCGAAATTAATTTCTCAATATAATGTGGTTCGGATCCCACAATAAGCTGCAGGTACATTGCTAGGTAACCAATTGGTTTTTAGCCACATAAACCTATCTAATCCCTCGGGCCAGCCCTAGGAGAGCTGTTAATCAGCTCAGTGGTCTGGTAAAACTAAGATATACTTAATTTATTGCCAAGGAAGTTCTTCTGTACTGAGAAACCTTATGTAGTGTCAAACAGAGAATTCTATATTCTGGGAGTGAATGCATTTTAATCCCGCTCGATCGAGATGACTCTCGATTTGGCAACTTCCAGGAAAGACAAAGGAAGGAGCTAAGAGTAACACAACCTTCTGGTGCTAGTGAAACCCGCTATAGGCCTTTCAGAACGATTAAAAGAATTTCGTAAACCGTGACTCGCCAATCAATTCCACGAAGGCAGTCGTCCCACGCCGTTGCTTGCTTTTATGAGACGTTTATTCATCCGCTGAAACCGTTGCCAAACTTCATAGCGTGTTAATTATGTCTCGGAATCATAATATCCTCTTTGTTAATCATCTAAATCATCTAATAACATACGACAACCCGTTGAATTGGTACTTCATTGAGCACTGTTAAGAAATGCCATTACGTGTCTGGTAAATTAAAAGAAAATTATAGCACGGGATGATCAGGACTTAAATCATTTTAATTGCTAGTCGACGATTAACTATATTTCGGACATTTGAATATAGATTTTTCAGAATTTAGACGCACGAACGTGGCCTAATTAATCAAATTCTATAAGAGGAAGTAAACTCAAGTTCTTTGCTGTTATTGGAATGATAGAAGTTTACTTATTTATTCCTTTTTAAACAGCTAAAATTGAATCTCACAAGCAATGGTGAGTAGCTAAGTAAGCGAAGTGGTGGAATACTTTCACTGACACCATTTGTGAACATACATGCATTTGGCTCTTAATACTCCTTCTGGTATATATCTCCGCGTAAGATTATGTATGCAGTATTAGATATACTTCAGTGTTCCATCTAAATATAAACCGATGTGCTCTGGATAGACGAAAGCCTTTAAATGGGGACGATGTTTTCGTAATACAGTGCTAAAACTCTTTAAAATGTTTGGGTGATGCAACCACCCTATTGTGGCCTAAATGGTGGTATACTCTGCATTTAAAATAGTCCCTTCTCTCTCTCTCTCTCTCTCTCTCTCTCTCTCTCTCTACTTGCAAGAAACGAAGGAAAGTGAAAACATACGGAATATACGCAATGAAACGGTGAGTCCATTAATGTGTTTGCAAGAATGTTTAAAAAAGTTACCACGAATTATTTTTGCAGGACAATTAAGTGCTTTTGTTTTGCATTTTTTAAAAACAGGAATGTAGTAAAGCAAGACTTTTTTTTTTACTTTTTTCATTGAAAAAAAAAGAAAGAAGGAAAAGAAGTACGTTCGTGTGCTCATCTTGTGTTCGTGTTCCCCATCTTGCGATTCATCTGGGTAGCACGTTTTATCCAGCGTGACCGTAAAGATTCGCTCCGACCAATGATTGGAAGAGAGATGAGAGAGAGATTAAGGAGAAGCGACCGAGCGAGAGAGAGAGAGAGAGGAGAGAGAGAGAGAAGAAGGAGGAGAATACATTTAACAAAAGACAAGAATATTTGTTCATGTCCAGTTTCCCTTATAGGCATTCAAATTTGTTTAAGGGATCAAAAGAGATCATGAATTATTATTATTATTATTATTATTATTATTATTATTATTATTATTATTATTATTATTATTACTACTACTTATTTTGTCTATCACAGTCATCCTATTCGACTGGGTGATATATATATATATATATATATATATATATATATATAATATATATATATATATATATATATATATATATATATATATATATATATATATATATATATATATATATATATATATATATATATATATATATATATATATATATATATATATATATATATATAAATATATATATATATATATATATATATATATCTATATATATATATATATATATATATATATATATATATATTGCGGGGTTCCGGGTTGCATCCTGCCTCCTTAGGAGTCCATCTCCTTTCTCACTATGTGCGCTGTTTCTAGGAGCACACTTCTGCATGAGTCCTGGCGCTACTTCGGCATCTAGTTTTCCCAGGTTCCTTTTCAGGGTATTATTATTATTATTATTATTTTTTTTTTTTTTTTTTTTTTTTTTTTTTTTCTTATTTTTTTTTTTTTTTTTGTTTTTTTTTTTTTTTTTTTGTTTTTTCTCTATCACAGTCCTCCAATTCGACTGGGTGGTATTTATAGTGTGGGGTTCCGGGTTGCATCCTGCATCCTTAGGAGTCCATCACTTTCTTACTATGTGTGCCGTTTCTAGGATCACACTCTTCTGCATGAGTCCTGGAGCTACTTCAGCCTCTAGTTTTTCTAGATTCCTTTTCAGGGATCTTGGGATCATGCCTAGTGCTCCTATGATTATGGGTACGATTTCCACTGGCATATCCCATATCCTTCTTATTTCTATTTTCAGATCTTGATACTTATCCAATTTTTCCTCTCTTTCTCTCAACTCTGGTGTCCATGGTATTGCGACATCAATGAGTGATACTTTCTTCTTGACCTTGTCAATCAACGTCACGTCTGGTCTGGTTTGCACGTATCACCCTATCCGTTCTGATACCATAGTCCCAGAGGATCTTTGCCTGATCGTTTTCTATCACTCCTTCAGGTTGGTGCTCGTACCACTTATTACTGCAAGGTAGCTGATGTTCTTGCACAGGCTCCAGTGGAGGGCTTTTGCTACTGAATCATGCCTCTTTTTGTACTGGTTCTGTGCAAGTGCCGGGCATTCACTTGCTATGTGGTTTATGGTTTCACTTTTCGTATGCACTTCCTACATATGGGAGAGATGTTATTTCCGTCTATCGTACTTTGAACATATCTGGTTCTTAGGGCCTGATCTTGTGCCGCTGTTATCATTCCTTCAGTTTCCTTCTTGAGCTCTCCCCTCTGTAGCCATTGCCAACTGTCATCGCTGGCTAGTTCTTAGTCTGTCTCATGTATTGTCCGTGCATGGTTTGTTGTGCCAGTCCTCTGTTCCTCTGTCTTTCTCCTGTCTCTGTATATTTCTGGGTCTTCGTCTGCTTTTATTAGTCCTTCTTCCCATGCACTCTTTAGCCACTCGTCTTCACTGGTTTTCAGATATTGCCCCAGTGCTCTGTTTCAATGTTGACGCAGTCCCTCTATACTAGTAGTCCTCTCCCTCCCTCCTTTCGTGTTATGTATAGTCTGTCCGTATTTGCTCTTGGGTGTAGTGCTTTGTGTATCGTCATAATGTTTCCTGGTTTTTCTGATCTATGCTGCGGAGTTCTGCCTTCGTCCATTCCACTATTCCTGCGCTGTATCTGATTACTGGCACTGCCCATGTGTTTATGGCTTTATCATATTTCCGGCGTTGAGTTTTGACTTGAGTATCGCCTTGAGTCTCTGCATATATTCTTTCCTGATCGTGTCCTTCATCTCTTGGTGTTTTATATCTCCTCCTTCCATTATTCCCAGGTATTTGTATCCTGTCTCATCTATGTGTTTGATGTTGCTCCCATCTGGTAGCTTTATCCCTTCAGTTCTCGTTACTTTGCCTTTTGTATGTTGACTAAGGCGCATTTTTCTATTCCAAACTCCATCTTGATGTCCCCAGATACAATCCTTACAGTCTGGATTAGGGTATCTATTTCCTTGATGCTCTTACCATACAGCTTGATGTCGTCCATGAACATCAGATGGTTGATTCTGTTGCCTCTTTTCTGAGTTGGTACCCTGCTCCACTTCTGTAGTACTTTTGTCATGGGAATCATGGCTACTACGAAGAGTAGTGGGGACAGTGAGTCGCCCCTGGAAGATACCCTCCTCGATATTAACCTCTGCTAGTCTTATTCCAGAGCTTGTAAGTATTGTATTCCACAGTTGCGCATTGTATTTTGAGGAAGCTGATGGTATTTTCCTTCTGCCCCATATATTTTCAGGCATTCTATTAGCATGTGTGTGGTATCATGTCGAAGGCTTTCTTATAGTCTATCCATGCCATGCTTAGGTTGGTTTTCCTTCACTGTTCTTCATTACCATTTTGTCTATCAGGAGCTGGTCTTTTGTGCCCCTACACTTCCTTCTGCAGCCTTTCTGTTGGTGGGGGATGGTGTTTGTCTCCTCTAGGTAGTTGTATAGCCTTTCACTGATGATACCTGTTAGTAACTTCCACATTATTGGTAGGCAGGTGATAGGCCTGTAGTTACTGGCTATATTTCCCTTACTCTTGTCTTTTTGTACTAAGGATGTTCCTTCTGTGGTCATCCATTTTGGGTGCTTGGTGATTGAGATACAATGCTGGAGTTGTTCTGCTATTCGTGGGTGGTAGGGCCTTGAAGTTTTTGAGCCAGTATCCATGGACTCATCAGGACCTGGGGCTTTCCAGTTTGGCATTTTCTTTAGTGGTGTCTGACTGTGTCTGTCGTGATGTCTGTGAATCTTTGTTTTATTCTCCCTGTTTCTTCTTCCTTGACTTCCTGGAGCCATGTTGCATGTTTGTTGTGTGATACCGGATTGCTCCATATGTTTTCCCAGAGTCTCTTACTTGGTTCGGCTTCAGGAATTTCTGGGTGGTTAGTCTTCCCTCTTAGTTGGCTGTCTAGTCTTTTCTGGTTGGTTCCGAATAGTTTGTTCTGTTGGTATCCCTTATCCTGTTCATGTACCGTTGATCTTATGTGCTTTGGCCTTAAGCCTCTGTTTTACATCTTCTATTGTGTTGTTTAATCCCCTCTCTGTACTTTGTATTTCTCGTGAGTTCCTCCCTTGTTTCTTGCTCTTAGCCTTTTTTTCTGCCATCTCTTTCAGTTTACTCAAGTCAGATCTCATCACCATGATTTGCTTTTCCAGGCGCCTTTTCCCAAGGGGAGGTTGCTGTTTTGGTTTCTGTTGGGTTGGTTGTGCTGGTGGTGTTGGTGTTCGAATTCCCATCAGTTCTGCTACTAATCTTGCTCCTGCATATGTCAAGTTATTTGTTTCTGTGATACTGGTGGTGTGTATTATGCCCATTATTTCATTGCCTCACTTGTTTTCTCCCTTAATTTCTTGGTGTTGTAGGCTTTCATGGGAGGGGATCTTTGTTCTCTCTGTATCTGGCTCCATCCAATTTGTCTAATCCTTTTCTACCCATTCCGCCTCTCGTTACTTCGTCGGTGTTTCTTCGTGTGTCGTTGTTTGATACCTCATCCTCCCGGTCGTCTTTCTGTGGCATCGCTCTCAGTTCGTCTTCGTGAATTCGTTGTCGTGATTGACATTTCCCTTTCCAGTTCTTCTCTTTCTGTTGGGGAGAGCCAGTTCTTTTCTTTATGTTCCTTACTTGGTCTGCCAGCCTCTGCTCTGTTTGGGGGGGTGTTATTCCTCTCATCCAGATGTTGACCAATCTTCTATATCCTCTCTCCGTCGGGTTGCTTTCTGAGTAGCATCTCCATATTTCCTTATTTTCTTCTCTTGTCCATTTCTTCCTTTTGCCTCTGTAGCTCCAATCTCAGGCTGTGATTATTGTCGTTGTGGTGAATCCGTTGATGGATGACGTACTCAAGTACCGACCGTCTTCCCCTCAATTGGTTGAATACATGGTTGCGACAAGCTCCTCCGTTGCCAGAGGTTCCATTTACGTCGTTGTCGTTTAATCATTCCTTTCTTCCATCATTGCTGAGTTTTGCTATTAACCCATAGCTGGACCTACCCCATCAGGGATAGGTACTCATTTACCGATGAGTCGACTGAGGAATTATGGTAAAGATCCTTTCCCAAGGAAATCAACGCGAGGAGAGCGGTCACCAGCCAACGACTGACCAGAGCCAATGTTGCTTAACTTGACTTAAAGTCTATCGAAGACCAACCACTTCCTCCACAGCGCTGACATTATTATTATTATAATTATATTCTTATTATAGTAGTATTATTAGTATTATTATCTATATTATTTATTTATTATTAGCTGAAGCGACTCCATAGTATTCCCATTGGTATCCAAATTTATTTAAAGCACCAAGATAAATCGTGAGAAAAACTGAGGGCATCTTTATACATGAAACTCGGTCAACCAATGAAGGGAGGCATAATCAACAGACTGAACGAACGAACGAAAGGGCCACAAATCAAACGGAATCAAAGCGAAGGAAATTGCTTGATTGCGCGCGTGCGCGATCGTGGAAGGGCGAATGAGCTGCCAGGAGACTAACTATGCTGTTCTATTGTAAGAATTTGTGGTAGCTGGAGTCTTGGGCAGATGGGAAATGCGAATAAGAGACTGGAAAGATTTTAGAAGGTAAGAGTTTTTTTCATCGCATTGTTCAGCTCAGACAAAAAAAAAAAAAATATATAGTTTTTTCTTTTCTTTGTTTGGTGAGTTATTTTTGCTGGATTTCATCTTCCGATTGTATGACTTTTTTCCTTCAGTCTTCTTGTATTTTTTTTTTCTCTCTTTTCCTTTTGTTGCTTCACCAGACGTTTACGTATTTAGTTCCTGATTGCGTTGTAGTTGTCGTCGACTTATTTTTTGCTACATTTTCTGTCTTTTGGTACTTTATTTGTTGGTTTTTTGTCTGTGGGTGCTTATCGAACGCCTATTTCGTTCTCGGTTGCATTGTAGTTATTTGTCGTTTTCATAAGGTTTATTTTAAAGTCGCATCACGTTCTTAAATTGATGTTTATCTACTCCTTCACTCACTTTCTTTTCTTGCTCTTATAGGCTTTCGTGTCCTCTCTGACTGTGATCCTTCCCGTGTGGTTTCATCTCCATTATTTCCATAATATAATTTTCGTTCTCTATTCCAACTTTAGCGACCGTTCAGTCCCACACAAAGAGAACAAACACTTTCTTAGGCTTTAGGGTGTAAGTACCTCTCAGAATTTTGTTTACCTCGAAGAGGAGAACATAGATAGCTGAGCTCCTTGTTTTCAGGGTTGCTGCAGAACAGTAGGAGGAGTCTCTCTCTCTCTCTCTCTCTCTCTCTCTCTCTCTCTCTCAGTCAGATTAATCAACAGATATCACAAGTTTAACATACGACTAGAATTTGAGAAATATCTAGAAGTGTCGTGAACTATCGGTGATAAGATTAGTGGAAAATAAATAGGGATAAAGCGTCTTCTTAAATTAGTTTAACAAGTGTAATACTGAAATCAGAAAAGATGGCAGTAAGTTCCAACTGTCGGGAAGAGGTAGGCCTTAATTTAGCGTGGCTTGCGGATCGCAATACGATGTAGGTAGCAGAGAAGGGAACTGGCTTCTCAATCTATTAAATCAGCAAACAGTCCTAACCAAAAAAGATACAAAAAGCATGCATAGATTATTAGAAGGACATAATCCTTCAACTGAACAAATCTTAAATGAAAAACATCTTGAAAATATGTGAAGAAGTCCAAATAAAATCCAAGTGGTCAGAGATCAAAGAAATATACAAAAAACACATATTCCTGACAAAGAAAATGGAATAAGGTGAATTCTGTGAATATCCAATTGATGCATTAGGAAAAAGAATGCCAAAGCATGCAAAACTGTGAAGGTTGGTATAGCATAGTCAATCCACCAAACTAATCAGAAAAGTGCTGAAGCAACATTCCGACCCATTCCACAGTGTGCTGAGGTAATGGCAAAGATTTTTTTGAGAAAAGATACAGGAATTTTTGTTACAACATGTCTATCATGGATAGACAATGTTATTAAATCAAGATTGAATGTACTAAATAGTTGAGGATGAAGAAGAAGAGGAAAGAAGAAGAAGAAAAAGAAGAAAGCGGAAACACGGAAGAAAGAGAAAGTAAACAAAAAATGAAATGACAGAAAAAAATAAGGAAACAAAGAACAAGATAAAAGTATGATGCAGAGATATCATTGATACTAAATATGAGGAAATAAAGCAGCATACCTACGAGGAAATAAATTACGATATGACTAACAGAAAAGCAATCCCGAAGAGGCTTACCCAGCAGATCTACCACCAATGACGGGAAAGAGAAAAAAATAGACAAGAAAGACCCACTCTGCAACCTTTTTGAAAAGAGGGAATGCAGATTTGGAGAACGATGTTTACTACAAACATCCTAAAGGTTGTCAAAACTCTGAAATATATGGTAATGTGCATACTTAGATGGCTATATGGGATGATTGCAGAGATCTGCATCAAAAATATGTAAAAACCTAAAAGACAGGAAAAGGATGTAAGTTCGACAAAAAAATGCAATATATGCACCCTGTAGCCATGAATCATAATCAAATAAATAACCAACCAAGTAATAAAATCCAAAATAAGAAAAAAACAAAAAAGAGAGAAATCAAGAATAGAAGGTAAAGAGAAAAGCAAACCACCAATAGAGATATGCAGATGTGTCAGCAAAAAATTTCAAGCATCAGCTACGAAATTCTACTCAAGAGATAATAACTGTATGTATTATGCAGAGGGATATTGCAAGAAACGGAGCAAATTGCATATTAGACACAAAATGCATATTGTTATGATGAAGGAAGATCAAATATTATGGAAAAGTTGGATTTTTGAATGTCAGAATTTCTGGAAATGAAAAAAAGAACAACATCCCAGAACAGGAAAGAGAACATTGGGGAAAAATCCTTATTACTACCAATATTAATAGAAGAGAAAACACGCAAACCATCTTTAGTGATGAATGCGCAGTGTTTAGTTACGAGTAACTGAAAAGAGAAAAATAGGAAAGTATAGAAGTAACTAAACCAAATGAAAAGAAAATAGATTATAATGAATATAGTGAACCTGGTATTCCCAAGATGACTGGGAATGATGATCAAATAAAAGGGTTCCAAAAACTATAGATCAGATAGAAAAAAATAGAATCAAGGGGCACCGCAATATATGGGAAAGAACAAAAAACAAGGAAAAACATATGGAGAAATATAGTAACTCAGAATGTGAAACTAATAGCGGTTAGAATCGAATCTGAAAAAATTTATGTAAAACATAGTAATATTAGAACTGCCATACTAAGAGTTGACGTAATATTGCAAAAATGGATGATATATCGTATGAAATCAAAAGGAACTGGACATTCTCCTATTGGATGACTTCAACTTTTCCTTTCGTAGAATGGAAAGAACGAAATAGGAGGACTGGAGTTGTACTTATACATATAAAAAAGAGAGTAATAGTAGTGCAGAAGATAAGAGGCAATTGAAAAGCTATTATGATATGCTACTAGAAATACACCATCAACAAAAGAAATCACCTGCCAACAAGAAAGGGAAAATTACTTTAGGACCTAGTATTTGTGAACGAGATGAATTCTGGTTAAAGAAATATAATAGTTATAATGCGAGATTTCGATCATAATATCATAGAATTAACAGTTCATTCCATAGCAAGGATGAACAGAGATAAGCAAGAATGAAAAAGTGGGCGAGGATATGGAAAATACAACTTATACAGTAAAAATATAAAATGGTCAGAAATGAATGAAGAATTAAAACAAAGATTGGGCTAACATTTTCGTAAGTGATGACATAAGGGTAGATCCGGAGATATTATATAAAATATTATTACTGGAGAAAATTAGTGGATAAATATATACGAAGAAGAAAAAAGTAAACATAATTCTGCGATACCAAGAGACAGAAGGATCTTGTTCAGAAAAATCAGAAAGTGGAAAAAAGGTCTTGCAAAAGATAAAAAAATGTATGGAAAAGTATAGAACTAAACAAGTAAGATAGAAAAGGCCAGAACAAAAGATTATACAATCAAAAAGAAAATGAAAAAACGGACTTGGAAGAACAAAACCTATTAAATATCAAGCAAAACACCTCCAAACTATTATACTCATATGTGAAGAAGATGATTAACAAGAATGAATAGAAAATAGGCCTCTGAGAATTGAAGGGGAGATAAGAATGAAAAAAAAGGAAATTGTTTTTGCAAAACATACTGGCAGAACGATAATAAGAGAGAATTCACCACTAGAATAGAAATGAAGTAATGATATAAAAGTAAGGGACCGAAATAGTGAATATTAGCTGACATAGAAATTAATGAAGCTGATATTGTGCAGGCAATTAAGAATTAAAAAATGGAGCTAGCTGCAGGGCCGGATGGAGTCCCGATATTTTTGTTAAAGAAAGTAGTTCATTCTATCGCAAGCCCACTTGCCAAAAAAAAATTTTTTTTTTAAATTTATTTTGAAGAAAAGTGTAAGATACAGGCAAGATTATGATTGAGCACAAAATTAGCAATACCAACCCCTACTTCAAAGTGATCAAGACTAGAGGCAAGTAATCATAGGCCTGTGAGTCAACTATCAAGTATAATGAAAAGGTATGAAAGGGTAATGAAGAAAAATATATGAAACATTATATAAAAATAATTTGTTTAATATAGGACAAAACGGTTCGTTACCCGGAAAAAGTACACAAACCCAACCATGTTAGTCACCGTGAGAACATATTCAAACAATGAAAAGCGGAAATGAAACAGATGGGTTTATCAGCTCTGCAAAAGCTTTTGACAAAAGTAGACCATAATATATTAGCAAAGAAAATTAGAAAAACCAATAGTAGATAAAGTAGAAGATGTTAAAAGAATTTTTACAACAGCAAACAGAAGTATTGCAAACGATGAAGAAATCGGATGAAACAAGGTAATATCGTGTGCCACAAGGTACGGTGCTTAGCTGCAATATTGTCGTATTATGATTGGAAGACATTCAGACAGATAATGTTAAGGATTCGGTAGTGAGTAGTTTCCTGAGGACACAAGAATACGTAGAGGAAAATTACTTGTGATGAAGATAGGAAGCTCTTACAAAGAGACCTTAAAACAAAAGTATATGATTGGGACAGAGGGTAAATAGGATGGTATTTCACTCTGTATAAATTTGAATCAATAAATTATGGAGGACAGAGAAGAAAGCATAGCATATAGGGACCTAATAATGAGACCATCAACAAATAGGAAGAGTAAAAGACCTTGTGATGATGAATAGGACATGTTATGCAATGTCAAATAGCCATTCTGTGGCAAAATGTAAAGCCAAAAAAATGGGCATGTTGTTACGGCACTTCAAAACAAGAAAAGCTGAACACAGATTATGCTTTATAAAACATAGTTCGTAGTCACTTGATATTGCAATATGATATGTTACCACACTATCAAAAGGAATGCACAAATAGAGAGTGTACAAAGGTCCTTTACAGCAGAAATAGAAGAAGTTAAAGGACCTAGACTACCGGGAAAGATACAATCCTTTAAAATTATATAGTCTAGAAAAAGGAGAAGAGAACGCTACTGAAATTCAGTCATGGAAACTAGATAGATAGAATAAACAGGAAAATACATGGTCACTAAAAATATCAGTAAAGAGCAAAGCAGAGGGTAGATATAGTGCCCAAAACCTATACCAGGAAAAAATAAGGAAAGCACACAGAAATTAATCCACTACGCACCAGCATCGATAATGCAGTCGTCTCATTCAATGCGTTGCCCGTTCATCTGAGGAAATATCAGGAGTGCGCGTAGATGTGTTAAGAATAAGCTCGACAAATATCTAAACTGCATCCCACAGACCATCCAAGATTGGAGATGCAAAATTATACCGGAAGATTGTATAGCAACTCTCTGGTAGAAATAGAGGCGCCTCACACGACGGGACCTGGGGGCAACCCGAACGAACTGTAAGAGTTTTTTTCCTTTGTTAAGGGCTGTAAGGTTCTGTCTCTCTCTCTCCGTGGTGTGTTTTAAATCTCAGAGACGTGCCTCAACACATAAGGGGGATTAAACGACAGTGATGACAGTTATGATGGCCAAAGGAAATTTAATTGACGAAGTCATATTAAATATATATATAGATATTTACTATATATATATATACATATATACATCATATATTATATATATGTAGATATTATATATGTATATCTATATATATATAATGTAATATATATATATATATATATATATATATAATATACATCCTCCCGAAAAGCTAGTAGTGATTCTAGAGATGAGTAATTATAGGAGGATTTGGCAGATCTTCAAAGTGTACTGGCACCTGCTGAGTATAATAGGTAAGGATAAGTGTATATATATATATATATATATCTATATATATAATATATACATATATGTATACATATTATTACATATATAATATATATATAAAATATATATTATATATAATCTTTGGTGATTTTCATAGCCCCCCTTTTTCTCTATAATAGTTACGACCGCAAGAGGTACTAAGAAATAAGGTATTACAGGGTTGGAGTTAAGTGAAAGGAGGCTCTCTCTCTCTTTCTCTCGTTCTCTCTCTCTCTCCTCTCCCTAGAACACTAGAACACATACACAATCTACATAAATTCACACACGTATTATATATATATATATATATATGTGTGTATATATATAACATATAATACACACCAATTATATATATATATATAATATATATATTATAATATTAATATATAATAGATATATATTAGGGACTGTGCCTTTGTATTAGTAAGCGCCCTATGACGGTATGTCTAGGACTAGCGATAATCTTGACGCTAATCGGTTGGTATGGCACTTCCATCCTTCAATGGAGTGTCTGGGGTTGTTAGATCATTACGAAGTCGTATATCTTGTTGGTTATTACGACGATGTGTTAAACTCATGGTGAGGAAGGTTCTGTAGAAAACACGAAATATAAAACTATATGTATTCTTCTGAAGTTTTACATGCTGAAGATCAGATATCATTGTAATTAGTCTTCTAATAACGATAGCTTGATCGCTTCTGCCAATGATGATGGCTTAATCTATTCCTCACATGATAAAGCTTTAGGTAAAAGAGCGTATCAGGCCCTTCTAATGACGATAGCTAACTCTGTTCTGCTTGTCTACCATCTTCTTGTTAAAGTTATGAAGGAGCAGACAGAGTTCGAACATATGGAACATACATACAAATGGAAATAGTTTCATACGAAAAAAGAACATCACAAACAAATGAGGACACGCGACACGATCAACGTAGGCCGTTTGAATCATAGGTCGGGGTAGTTGTACTCAAGCAGGGCGCTTGGACTAATGTTTATAAACAATTGAATGGACTCACAGGTGACGGCAGGTTATCTTAGCCTCACATACTTATTGTATACGTCATCTTAGATGCCTCTAGTCGTGACACATGCCTGCAAGAAATTTATATATATATAGGACTAACATTCCATATTTTATATTAAACACTTAATCAGCTCGGTCAGCTACCAAAACCAACTACTGAATATTACTCAAACTTGGACTTGCACTTTTGACTTATAGGGAGTGTTGAACAGACACTATGTGAATATATATTATATATATAGGATTATACATATATATAGATTACTATATATATCTCTATATATCTATATATATATAGTAAATAAAAATTCAGGTGTACATGAATGATTAACGTAATAAAATATAAAACAAGTATATTAGGTAAAATAATATGATCACGTGATCTATAATGATACAGTTTTTTCACTTCATCTCATTAAGTATACACATATGTACTAGAAAATACTAATTGTACTCTGACAACTGCATAGAATGAAGATTAACATGATAAAAAATCATCATTAACTGATAAAAAATTTCAATAGAATTGATACATATTATAATGTATGCTAACTGTATATATCTGATTCATAAAGTCAATATACTAACTCATATATAACCGCAGAATGGTAAGTAAAAGGTAAAGATGACGATAGGCTAACAGGATGTGTTTCGATTAATATGTATATGGATCATATAATTTATGACAATATCTGTGCATTTAAAATAAGATTCCTATTGCGTACCACGCAAAGATATATTTCGATTCCGTTAGTTTGATCATCTATATAAGAGATTCCTATTGCGTACACGCAAAGATAATTTCAACTCTGTTATTTACTGATCATTTATATAAGAGATCATTTATTGCGTACTCGGCAAAGATTATTTTCAACTTCTGTATTTATATGATCATTTATATAAGAATTCCTATTGCGTACACGCAAAGATATATTTCGACAAGTTAATTTATGTCAATTATATATAGGATACATGATACTTTATATATATAGGATACATGACGAGGTCTACTACTTCACTGTTAACTAACGTCGAACAAACTTTCGACCATTACACAAGTTCAGAAAACCACCTATAGCCCAATGTGAAACGGCCTATTTTCACAGGGTTAAAAAAAGGGGGAAATATTGCCTGGGCGGGGTCCACGTTCTATTTGTCGTCATAACTATTCTCTGCATCCTAAGCTACACGATTACGTTCGCGCTGAATAAAAAAAACATCCCCAGACGAGTCCTTCGCCAGCAAGTAGAGTTGAATATCCTTCGGGTCGTAATTGTCGGAAGTATGTCCCTTTCGTAGCGATTTCCGACAGAATCGCGGAGCGTTCCGCATTAAAAAGAGATTAACGACGAGATAACGGTTGTCGGTCGAAGAAGTCCATGAATTCCTTTCACATTGTAGGCGGTGAGTGTTACTTGGACTGTAGTCGTCCGCTGCGACGAAACGATTTTTGAAGTAGTTGCGTGTGAAACTCTCGTACTGCAGGAGACTGTAACAGTTCCAATTCATCAGCTGCAAGTGAAATTATACTTGCACAAGGGCAAAGTAAATTCAGACGACATCCAAATACAGGGGAGGGAAGAGAGCCATCTAGACCAGACTTAACCAAAGGATAATTCGCCGATATTTTCGGAATTCAAAGGTCCGCTGTACAAACTTTTTATCCATGGCATTTAACATGAGTGACCTATCCAGGCTATGCATGACTTGTAAAATATCCATAATTATAAAAAATTAAATAGATCATCATTACGAACTAAAGATAAATTCGATATTACTGAGTAGTAAGTACTAGACAAAGAAGTGGAAACGGAGCTAATTGTAAGATTGCCCAGGCAACATAAGAGCAAAGAGAAGATTAATCATGATTCTATGTGCCATAACAAAAGTTTCATATAAATTTTCCGTGCGCACCTCTGAGGTTAACTTTTAAAACATTATTAATAGGTAGGAGATGCAAACGAAAAACCCACTATGTAACTAAATTTCTATATGAACTTTGGGTTTCAGAAAATGTAAACATTTTCCCATGAATGTGATTTACCGGGATGTAATAAGCTAATGTTGCAAGTAAAAATCCCATATCCCATATCGTGATACTTTAACCGTCTAGAGGTTCAGAAAAAACTGAATTCATTTGAGTATAGAAAAAATGACCATATCCCTCTCTTTGTATTAATTTTAAAATGATGGCAAGTGCATTGCGCATACCGATAGACACTTGTTAATAAGTCTGCCTTGCCATGAAGAAGTTCGGCTAAGCATTCCATTTCTCCAGTCAATCTGCTTTTGCAAGCAGAGACGACACCACAGATGAAGCATGTGTAAGCAGGATTATTGAGGTTAAAAGGAACAAATGCTCGATCGGCAATCGAGACGTCGTCACTTGCAGGAGATGCTCTAGCCAGCTAAGAGTACGTTACTTGCTGTAATAAATACGACTTTAGGATAAATTTTGGTTTTTTAATACTCGACCCACATTGAGAAGAATGTATCGAAAAAAAACAGTACCAAAATGAACAAAAAAATTATTAGTTTCATGTTGGAAAACTGCATGGATTATGTAAATTAAATATTCCCTATTTCAAAATGATAGGAAAAAGGTTCCATACAAATTCTATATATATTATTAGCCCTGTATAAGATCATATAGGGATTATCCTAGATAAGATTTTCACTTCAGACTTCCTGACGTAAAATCTCTTTTATGTATTTATTTATTTATTATTTATTAATTATTATATATTATATTCATTTTTTTTTTTTTTTTTCATATGACTACTGTATTATAAGATTACCGGACAGGACATATGTCAGTAGGTTTTGATATGTGTTTGAACTTTTAGATTATTTGTCATTACAAAGCAGTTAAGTTAGAGTTCAAATCTTACGCATAATATATTGGATATCAATATCTATGGTTACGTTCGCTTATTGATTTATCGTGATTCCTTTTTTATTATAATTTGTAAACCCTTCCGAACTTCTTACGTGAGTGTTATTATATGACTCCACTTGGTACCATATTATTTTATTTTTTCAATATTTATTGATATATTTTTTTAATAAATATTTGATAAAGTAATGGTTGGCTTGAAATGTGGACAAGTGGTTCTAGCGAGCGTACCGTATAAGGCTACTTGTGGCCAATCAAGTTCTATAGTATACAAGACGATAAATGATTAAAGGTATTTAAAAAACCGCGAGAACCGCTATAATCCAGTTCGGACCAATATCACGAGTTTGTAACTCGTAAGCCATTGACACTCCTATAATTATTCGGTATTCTACCAAACCGGATGACTCTGGGTGAGAAAAATATATATTGGTTTTCTTCAAAGGAAAGGAATCCACACAACGTGTTAGGAGGATTATATGATTTACACCACCCGAGTCACAGATTATATGTGTTGAATTTCCAGTATTACTGATTTAGCACTCATAAATATTCCAACGCCACTCAATTGCGGTGTTGTTTTAGTGCTATTAATTCTATATAACGGTCAAGGAACTCTTTAACACTAAGAAGTGTTTATTCCTCGGTCAGACTCGTAATTTGTAATAATTCTACGTTATATTCTTCAAGGATTGATTGGCACAGGATAGGCACTTAAACTGACAGGTGTCTTAGTGTGTCCGTTGTTTTCAATCGACAGTGTTACAATCAGTTATGTGCTTTTTTATCTTAAGCATTGTAGCCAGTAAAACAGTGATTGGCTTTCTGTGAATAGGAAGGGAAACCTGGTGACGGGGAATGCAACCCAGTTATGACATTGGTAGATGAGAGATTACTACTACTACCTGTCGTTAGTCCTCGCTGTGTTTTCGGGTTTTCCCGTCACGGACTACATATAAATTACATTTGATTACATTATTTCTGAACACATAATTTAAAATATACTTGTGCTTAGGTTTTGGCTCGAAGGTTTATTGTTTTTGCTTCAGCCGTCTGGGGGGACCGTGTTTCCGTCACGAAGTGTATGGTTTTGCTTATTGCTGCTGACTCCGTTTCCGGTTCGAAGGTTTATTGTTTGTTTTGTCTTATGCCTCTGCTTTGTTCAGTTCTGTAAACAGTTCTTCGCTAAACCAGATATTCAATGCGCGCGAATCTTCTTAGGGTAAAGAATATTTCTTGTTAGTACGGTTTTAACAATAGGCACGGATGTTTTCTATATCTTTAGTCCAATAAAGGTTCTTTGCTGTTAGGTGCGTGATTGCGGATAATGCGTTCAGCTATGATAATGCTTTCCCAAGGAGATATCTTATCTTGGCTCCGAAAGACCTGAATGATCATTGCACCGAGTTTCTTTTGGACTGTGATTAAAGCCTTGAAAAAACTCGGTAAAGGACTCACGTTCAGTAAGGACTTTATAGGATAGCCATAGATTATGAAACGTAAATATACTAGTGAGTTAAAGATACCTGGGCCTTCCTTGCCTATACTGTATATTTACTTCAGGAGGGCTGTAGTTACGTGAATAAAAGCTATAGGGAAGAAAAGCTGTTTCATTATTACTGAATAGTACCCCTATTCCCCTTGGTCTGAGGCGTCTGTTGCAATAAAAAAAAAATTCCTTATTTAAAATCAGAGGATTTTTTAAGTTAGGTGAGCGGAATATTCCGCTTTTAAGATATCAAACGCCTGTTGATGACTTTTTTAGACCATTGATAAATCTAGCTCTTCTTCGTAAGATCTGTAAAGGAGATGTCATGGATTGAAGAGTTACAATATTTACATACGATTGTAATACACTATGCCAAAGTGCTGTATCCCCCTTTAACCGTAATAGGTAACCGGAAAGTCTCGGAATCAGCCGACACCTTAATGGATACTTAAGACTTGAATAGCACATAAAACCTAATAAACATGGTTCGGTTTAAAAAACCACATGAGATATTTACTCGGAGTTATTTGTCTTTGTCTCTGTAGCACTAGCTCTAGTATGTGAATGTACTTCTAAGGTATTAGAAAGGCATTACAAGATCTCAATATAGCTGTAGGGTATCCCCTAAAAAGTCTCCAAACACCATTGTAATTAGGGATGGGAGGTGCAACGTAAAGCGGAGGAATACGGTAAAAAAATTGATTAATGTCCCCTGAGTGATGTGACAAACGGTGTATGAGGGTACAATCACTGAGGTCAATGGTATCTGGTAAAAGCTTTTAAAGTAAGTCCAAGTGGTGTTGAAAAATTTATTCTAACCTTAAACAGAGAGAATGATGTCTCGCACATGCACTGGAAACTATCGGGAGTCGTTCTTGTTTAAGCGACAGAAATCTACGCAGATACGCACAGTCCGATCTTTTATGGCCATGACGTTTTTAGGGAAAATTATAGGGCTATTTGATTCCTAATGGTCCTATTACTAACATATTTCAACTTCGTGTCATTTACTCTATTTGGAAATTGCAGTGAGAGTCTATACGAAAGGTACGTATATAGACTTTATGTTGTCCGTTAGACCGATTTTTGTGTTAAATTACATCCGTTTTTCCCAGAGATCACCGCTAGCTGGAGAAACTTACTGGTATTCAGGTAAAAGATAAAAAACAATTTCTGCTGAAATCACCTCTGCTTGAATGGACTTTACTGATAATTACTTTAGATATAGTATCAGAGAAGATTCATCCACGATGGTTAATGGGCGGGAACTTAAAAGTTAGCAACAATAAAAGAAATGCGATATTTAATATGTATAGGTTTTTGTGGATACTATATTAACTGTTTGCAGCGGGAGTCAACCGTGTCTAGGGCCTCTCTTTGTTCGCGGGAAATCGTCTATATGTTCAGTTGTCGAGGAAGGATTAAAATTTCATTTCCCGCAAAGTCTCTTGACACGCCACTAAGACAGTCGAGGGTGCATGTTCTCGAAGATTTGGCGGGCAAAGTGCGACCTGCGTTTGTGGGAGAATTCTGTTGGGTAATTGAACAATGTTACGAGTTATGAGACAAATGATATAGTTCCTTTATATAAGTTACTTATTTGATTAACTGTCCATTTTTGTTCAAACGGATTTTAATATGTTTGAAGGTTTCTAGGATTTCCCTTTGATAAAACACGCTCTATTTGCAGGGTTGTAAGATAACAGCTCGGTATAACCCCTAGATGAATCTACAATTACACTAGATACAAGATCTAATGTGTTTATAACTAATAGAGGTATCTGTTAAGCGTGCTTATCCGGACTTCTCATTAGGGAAGTTGAACAACAAGACGGTGAAGTGCGTAAATACAGGATATTACGTGTCCTAAAGAAGTAAAACAAGATATTCTAATTTTTAGGCGCGTACAGCGGGCTTTATCCACCACACTATTAATAATAAATTACGTATATAAAAAAAAAAAAAACGAAAACCTGCTGGATACTTTAGACGGTCGTGTTGTTTCATAGGAAAAATCCTTTTTAATTCAAAATAGATATCGGTATGTATGAAACCAACACGCGTTTCCCACTCTGCTAGAGCCGCTTATTGTATGGAATGCTAGCTTTGAACATTCGGCAGTTTTTGACTGACCGTGAGCCGCTTGACTAGGTGGACAGTCACCGAGTTTGCTTGTTTGATTCTGAAACGGGCTACTGTTTCTAATTTTTTTTTTTCTTGTAATAATTAAGATCCTTCTCTTTATTACCACGGAAACGTCTGTGTGTTTGAGCATTATGTTGCTGGTTACGTATTATAAAGCAATGAATGACGAATATTAGGAACTGAGCGATTACTAATAAAGACAAGTTATACACTATTGCATTCCATATAACTGTTTGTACTTCATTTCTTTGCTAAAATTTGAAATAGTGAGGGATCCTGGTCAAGCGCCATTTAGCCTGATGAAAGTTTTTTCCAGGAAGTTATTCCTTGCAATCAGACATATTTTTGTAAAGTTAAGTTGAGTCATTGAGGTTCGATATTTATATAACTCAAAAAAAATCAAGGCTAAAACTGCGACGGGACTGCAAAGGAGCATTATTGTCATGCCCGAAATAGGTTACCTCTAATTGATAAAAGATTGGACGGGTGTTTCCACTTGTTTTTTGTGTGTTTTCTAATCACTAGGTGCTTAACGACCCTATCCCTGCATCTGTATAAAATACAGACGTCCACTGCGTAACGCATAGTCACTGTTTAATATGATTTGTTACGTAAGGGATAATAATCACCCAAAATGATAAAAATTACAATAGTATTGATATATATTTAGTAGAACTTCTGGAGGAAACAGACACTCAAAGATAAAAAAGCTCGCAGTAGCGAAATCTCAATTTCTTGATGTAGATAATCTGTAAAAAAGTAAGATAAGAATTTCTCGTAACTCAGCCACTAGGAATAACGAAATTCGACCTGCAATGGAAACACTCAAAGTTTACTCCAAATGAATAAAAAATTGTACTTAGCTTGCTTTGTGGGAAGTCACGGTGTTCCGATAACGACCCACGGCCTTGGTCCTCCTTCTTATTTAGCGGAAATGATGGTTTGGCTCAGTTTCCCCCGTGCGCGTTTGTTTCGATGAATTCGAGCCCTTGAAAAGATCCGCGCTTGGCTATCTCGCTTTTCATTGTTCTTTCGTGGCAAAAAAGCTTTATTTATATTGTATAATAAAAGGAGCCATTAAAACGCCCAAAAACTGTTAGCAAGTTAATGCCCATATACGGAGAAAAACTTTCTTCAGGCAGGTAATTCACTGTCATTATATCTATATATATAATCTATAATAATAATATATATATATATAATATATATATGTATACATAATATAATGATATATATATATAAATATATATTAGTATATATATATATATCTAAAGTTTAGTGGGTATGAAGCACACGGAAAACTTTTAGTTTAACTGCAAATAAAGCAAGAAGGAAATAAAGCGTTTCCGATCGCATATGTTTTTAAAATTAAGGGCATCGTCAATGAACGTCATCAGGTGATGAGTAAAGATGAATGACTATAATGAAAACGTTAGCCATTTCCAACTTCTGATCCAAAGAGTCACTAAAAAAAATAAAATAAAAAAAAAACTAGGAATAAACAGTCGCATGTTAAGGGATATACTTCAACTTATAGAAGAAAGAGAGAGAGAGAGAGAGAGAGAGAGAGAGAGAGAGAGACTAAAAGCAGTAAGTGAAAATATGAAAAACGTATCCGTATCTATTACTGATAACTACCGAATTCTAGTAATTAAAAGTTAAAAAAAAAAAAAAAACTTGTAGTTTTTAGCTGAGATGAATCATATATTGGAAATGTTGGTTTATATATAGCGTAGTTAACAAAGAGCTTTGAATAATTATTCGAGAATTCATAGTGACTAGAGTTATGGAGTAAACTTGTTCCTTGAGGAGCAGATGGTAATACCCTATTAAGTGTAATGCGGCTTTGTGGTCGTTAAGCACTTTATATTAATTTATGTAAGCTTTTCATTATTATTCCACACACATGTCACGCATACATGCACGTGTGCGCGCAGAAGAACACATATATAACCATGCGAGGAAGAATGTACACCCACAAACATACTCACATACATACATACATACATATATATATATATATATATATGGTAATATATATATATATATGATATATGTATGTGCGTTTGTTTGTGTATTTACATTTTATTTATATTGTATAATAAAAGGAGCCCATAAAACGCAAAATGTAGCAAGTTAATGCCATATCACGGAGAAACAACCTTCTCTTCTGGCAGGTAATTTCACTGTCATATATGTATATATATATATATATATATATATATATTATATATATATCTATATATATATAATCTCAACCGGAAAAGGTTCTGAATTCTATTCCTGAGTTTAAAAAAAAAAAAAATCAGCACTTTCAGTTAAAATCCCTTGGCATGCTAATGTGTCTTGATGAGTGAAATAGGTTAAGTACCTGGTAATTAGTCGACTTTGGTCGTCACAGCCAAGGTGTTCTTCAAAGGCTGGGGCTAGAAACTTTCATCCAAGATACCATACCGAAAACCAACAGGGTAGCCTATTTTACAACATCACCTATATATATTATATATATATCTATATATATATATATATATATATATATATATATATATATAATGTGTGTATATGTGTGTGTGTGTGTGTGTGTGTGTGGTGTGTGTGTGTGTACAGAGAGAGAGAGAGAGAGAGAGAGGAATCTAAGTACCATGCCTGGCTATTAGTCCGTGTTAATGAAAGTCATCGAAGGGGAATGAATGTATAACATGCAGTCATTTTTAAATCATTTCCTTCCCGTGGCAGAATTTCGTAACAAATTTTAAAAATTAGGTTGATTCGCACTGACATATCGGTAAAAAAAAGCCTGAAAAAAAAAGCTTAGAAGCCGAAAAAGCATTATCTCGTGTCCCATGAAGAATGTACAAACCTTAAAATATGATAATTAGTAATAAAAAGATGGAGGAGAGGACAAAGACGATAACAGAATTGCAGAAGTGACTGTACCCGAAGTAAGGCTTCAGGATCCTTGTGGGTGAACCAATGCAGTGAATGCACCCGTGAAGAGAGAGATATCTTAGTTTTACCAGACCGCTGAGCTGATTAACAGCTCTCCTAGGGCTGGGGCCCGAAGGATTATATATTTTTACGTGACCAGGAACCAATTGGTTACCTAGCAACGGGACCTACAGCTTCTTGTGGGATCCGAACCACATTGTATCGAGAAATGAATTTCCATCACCAGAAATAAATTCCTCTGGTTACGCGTTAGGGCCGAGCCGAGAATCGAAACCCGTGAAGAGAAATAGTCATCTAATTTTGTTCAGTTTTGATCTACTCATCTAATTTTGTTCAGTTTTGATCGACCGTTTACGGTAATGCAGTGCTGTTATACGTTCTAGAATAGAATAGAATGTGGGATTCAGACCAAAGTCCAGGCCCTTGGACTTATGAGGTTATTCAGCGCTGAAACGGGAACTGGCATTGAAAAGAAGGTTGAAAGGTGTAACAGGAATAAAACCTCGCGGTTGCTCCATGAATCCAATGTTAGAAGAGGGTGGAAAGTAAGATGGAAGGAAGAGAATATGAAAGGTGGTACTGTAAAATAAATGAAAGGTTGCAGCTGATGGCCGAAGGGACGCTGCGAAGAGCCTTAAGCAATGCTTACAGTGCACTGTATGAGGTTCCCTGACGATACATATAAGAATTATAGTGCTACTCTGTTTTCCTTATTTCGTGTGGGTTGTAAAATATTATTATTACTAATATAATCGTCTTAACCTTCTTGTTTTATGCTAAGAAATTTGCTGTACTGTTTTATATTTAACACGTGGCAATGCTTTACTTCGACGTTATGTTGAATTGGATTCTTGTAAGCTCATTTTAATAAATTTGTCAATACGCCTTGTACAATATTGATAATAACGTCTTATGATTGGTTTACAGGAATGACACGAGCTTCCCATTCGAATTCGCCTGTACGAAAATTTTAAAAAATCACTCCTCTGCTGCATGAACGCCTAAGGCAGTATAATGAGGTATGAGTTTATTTACATAGTCTTCATTTTTGTAGTAATTTTAGCCATCACTACGTGTTTATTTGCCTTCATTTGTCAAGGGACGTTTGTAGCCTGTTGGCGTCGATAACCACAGTTGTAATGCTAGGTAGCTTTATACCTATAAATAAGAAATAAAAGCCAGTTAACTGTTTAGTACAGAAGGTCAAACGATCTACATCTTATTTGAGAGTTGTCTATCTCTCGGGACGAGGTATTCTCTTATCATTAAATTGGACCAAAATAAAATAAAATAATAAATAAATAAAAAAAAAACCTCCTACGCTTATACTTATCAAAGATTTTGAACTACTTACCCGCTGATAATTAGTATTTTTTTAAGTGGTGTTTGTTTAGCAAATGTTATGACTACTAACGTATCTGGCGTTCAGTTTGATATAATTACTTTGTTTATACTTCCTTAGGAGAGGCCTAGTTTTTGTGACAGAAAAATACTCTCGTCGATCAGTTAAAAAACTAGGGATTAGCCTACAGTTTCAGTAGTAACTTTATTCTGAACGAGGCTCAAGGTCGGTGGTAGTAGAGACAATGAAAGAATTGCCACTTATTTTAGACAATTATATCGCATGAGTCTGATGTCAGTTTTCGAGTTACTATACCCCAGAATAAGTCGAAGATTGTAGGTCCCTTATACATTCTCTTTAACAAATAGCAAGATGCTGTGTGGTTGTAGCAGAGTTTCCACAGCTGAAAGGAATTAAGAACCTCGATAAGACAAAATACCATTTGCCATGGCTGAGAGGTTTATTTAAGAAACTATAACGTCCCGTGCAATCAACAGTAGAACTGATTACCAAAGCTTTATTAACGATGAAAACCTGAAAAAAAAATCTCAAACTAAAGAACAAATATATTTAAGAAATCCACATACATTTTCGTAGCGTCATGCTTCCTCTGCAGGGAAGAAAATGTATACAAATAAATATTGTGCTTGTTAAACAATACAAAACAATTATTTCTAATAGAATATAGCGTATTTACTTTAATTTTCATAGGTGAGACAACGCAATATTGGTTGTTTTTACGCGTGTGGTGAGACTCTTTATATCCCTGATTCCCTTATTGAAGTCTGACCTTAGCTATCTTTTAAGGGGATTGTGCCTATCTCTGTAACGTACAGCCTGCTTCAGATTTATGAATTCATATTTCTGAATTTCAAATTTCTGAAATGTCATTTAAACGACTAACTTTCAGTTATCGGACAACAGGCTGTCTTTCTCCAAACGTTAAGATCAAACTGACTCCCGTTTGATTAGAATATTCGCTGCTATTGAAAAATTGCTCCCCGGAATTTCTGTGCAATATTCATTCAGACCTTTTATCTTCATTTTGCCATTCATAACTATTAATCAGAATTTTTTTTACTTTCTATTAAGTCTTACTTGAATATATGTATTGTAATATTGCTGTAGGAATGCTTGTATTACTCACGCGGCATAATATCTAATTATTCGTTGTAGACATGTTCATGGAAGTCGGCGATGTAAGATGTAATATTCTGGTGGCAATGTTAGGCTTCCTATGAACTGCTGCCATCTTGTACATAGTGCACGTACGCACAGCGAATCACTTCAAATGACATATTTCGTTTGGGCTCAGTCTAGTTTCTTTCATGTTATATTGAACTTGTTAAAAAAAAATAATGTTCAAAATTTCCCACTTTCTCTTACTGGGTGTTTCTGCTTCTGCGCATGCGTGTGAATTTTGCCTTTACCTTTCTTTGATTGGGTAGCATTTTTTTTTTTTGGGGGGGGGGGGGGGGGTGGGGGGGCCGGGTGTGTAACGTGAATTAGTAACTTCACTTTCCAACTTTCACGATAAAAAAAAAAAAAAATTTAGATGTGGAGTCCCGAAGACTAGTGTTTGGTCCTCCTCCGTTTATATGCATTTTAGCCCACCCAAATAAATAACACTTAAAACTTTGGTTAAAAACGTAGCATTTTCTGAAAGAGAGCCAATGACACCCGCGAATGTCATAAAGCCGGGTTTGTGGACATTTATGGTCGTTTAGTCACGCTAAATGGTGAGAAAAGATTTGGCCTTGGAGGAGGAGGAGGAGAAGATAGTGACCGAGTGAGTCTCTCTCTCTCTCTTCTCAGTGAGCAGACAAAGAGGAATTCAGATTTTCTTTGTATATGTTTATTTGATTTTTTTTGAATTTCCATTTTTCTTTATTCAATGAGAAGAGAGACTCTATTGCTATCTCTCGTTTTCCCAAGGCCAAATCTTTGCACATCAAGGGACGTGACAAAATGATATTAGATGTGTACCAGCATAAATCTAGATTGGTTGAAATTTGCTATGATATATATATATATATATATATATATATATATATATATATATATATATATATATATGAACTCCGTCATGAAAATGAGGGAGGAAACAAGAGAGGAAGAAAGGAAATACAGGTCTTCATTTGTCCCAGCCGCTTCGCCCCGTATGAGGTTTATTCTATACTAAGGCTTATATACCTTGTCCTGTTTTTTGCAGAGGCCTGATTGAAGGTGATGAAACTTCTGTGGGAAATTAAGATCATAGTACCGCTATGTTTATTCAGTCCCAATCTGACGGCTGTTTGAACCATCCCTATATAGATTCTGGATATATAACATGGTAAAGCAGAAAAATGATCGAAAAAAACAAGAATGAAACGTGGACATTTATAATTTTTAAAAACTTGATGCAAGGTTCATAGTTTTTAAAAAAATGATGAGCAACTTTCCCATTCTACAAATGCCTCTTGATGAATACCATGGCTCCGGAGAGTTTCAGAAGTCTGAAACTCAAACTGAAAGTCTTCCATGCCTCACCCGAATTGACAGCTGTCAAGTAAGCTAGTCACACGCTCGCTAGATAAACCACCATCACTAAGTCAGCCATCAGTGCCCCAATGTTCTTCATACTGGGAAGCTTTCCATCTCCTCTGACGTCAAACTTGCAGACTGAGGAGCTGGTCCAGACTTCCTTCAGTCTCCCAGGAGTGACGAGGTTCTCAACACAAGTCATTCCACATCTCTCTGGGTTTTCCATGCCATTCCACATTTTTTCCATGTTTTTTCTTCGTTTTCTTCAAGTGCTGTCGCACGTCGGGTTTCCACAATTCACCTGCAAAGTCTGAAATACCTCCAGTGTTTTTTTAAATCTTCAAAGATGGATCAACAAAGCAGCTGCAGTACTGCTATATTTATTTATCCTCAAGTCGATGCCTGTATCAACAATCCATGGTGTTCTTCAGGTCTGCTCCAGATTACAAAGGAACCACGGTCTAATTTAAAGCAGAGTAAAGAGGAGAAAATGATTGAACACGAAGAATTGAAAATTAAAATATAGAAATTTGAAAATTCAATGCAAAGTTTTTTGTTTTGCAAAATAACGAATTTCCTGATTCCAGAGACGAAGAACTGAAAATCAAAATAAAGAAATTAGAAAATTCAATGCAAAGTTTTTTGTTTTGCAAAATGATTAACGAATTTCCTGATTCCAGAGAGAGCTCCAGAAATCTCTAGCCATCCTGGAGCTATAGAAGATTCACATCAACCGTGCATTTGATGTCTAGACCAGTCCCCTACGACGCTCCTGATTGGCTGTTGATAAGCCAATCACAGGGCTGGAAACTCTCAGTCTCTCTCGAGAGAGTTCACATAGGCAGGATGTATGTTCCACCTCTCCTGAAAGACGTATACCTCAGGAGAGGTGGAACATAGATCCTACCTATGGGAACTCTCTCGAGAGAGACTGAGAGTTTCCAGCCCTGTCATTGGCTTATCAACAGCCAATCAGGAGCGTCGTAAGGGACTGGCCTAGACATCAAATGCACGGTTGATGTGAATCTATTGTAGTACAGTTCGCCCTCAGAGGCTTCCACGCCTCCTCAAAACTGACTTCTGTCAAATGAGCTGAATCACAGACTCCTTGGATCTCCCGAAGGGGGACATTGCTCCTATCACAAGGGCGGCCTTCAGCGCCCAAGTACTTCATACTGGAGGCTTTCTATCCTTCCCCGAAGGGTCCCACCAACTTCCTTGGATGTCCCTGGGGTAACGATGTATCCCAACACGAGGGTGGAAGTCAAGTTTGAGCGTTTGAAAACTTCCAGCAACAGATCTATGTCTAAGTAGTCGTGATATCTCTCATTCCATGATGAAGTCACGTGTATTTAAAGAGAGAAGAGAGAGAGAAAAAGAAAGGGAGAGAATAAAATGCTACCATTGTATATAAGAAATGAGAGCTTCGGGTTTATCATGCTCCCAAGGGCAAACATGCCTTGGTTATTCAAGACTTTGGGAGAACCAACAAGAGATATGTGCTTATCGTATATTTGTCTTGGAAGAATACGTCCCACATTCTGGGGGGCTTGGTTTGCTCTGTCGTTTTACCCCCAAAAGAAATATTAATATTTATATTTCTTTATTTCGCATAATCCTGATTGGTTTGAAGGATTCTTCTCTGGTCTCCATAGTTATTATTCGTATTTTTAATGTTCGGCATTTGCTTTTAAGGCAATATTTAAGACAGGCCATAAACACGTACACAATTAGCATCTCCAACCATCAGTAATGTCAGATATCTCTGCAATGCTAAAAAGAGAAGACCCATTTTGAAACGAAAATCGAAATAGACAATAAGAGGACTTCCACGAAAGATCTGTGTGACAAAACAAAACAGCATCTGAGTGTTCAGTTATCTAGGAGAAACGTAACCCTCTAGACCCTTGTGAAACTCTTGCTAATCCTCCTACCAGATGGAGGAGAAGGCGAGGAGAGAGAGAAGAGAGAGAGAGAGAGAGAGAGAGAGAGAGAGAGAGAGAGAGAGAGAGAGATGAGCAATGACGTATTCGTTTTCCTGAAGGTCAACAACTTCTCCCCCTTATACTTTGTTCTGTTTTCCAAAGGAAAGTGTTCATGATTATTATTGATTATTCTTCTTCCTCCTCCTTTGTGATATAAGGGTAATGTATCAACTAGTTCTTGTAGCTCAGAAATCCGCAGTTTCCGAAGAATTATTTTGTTCTTACATATTCTACAACATTTTTGTTCTTTGGGGTACATATTGCCCAAGTCTGAAGCAGCTGTTGAAAACTATAATTAAGAACTTGCAAATTTTTAATAGTGCTCTCTCTCTCTCTCTCTCTCTCTCTCTCTCTCTCTCTCTCTCTAAAATTGGGAATGGTAGGGCAAAGATTTCCATAAATTATGAGTCATAATCGGTATACCGTAGATACTGCGCATATTTGCTATCCGTGCTATTTAGAAATATGCATTGACACCTCCCTGTTTTTCCAGTTCGTTAATAAATGAAGTTTCACAAAATGTAAAATTATGATACAATTTACAGGGATTATATGAAGTTTTCAAGTACTTATTTTGTTCTGTACCTCTTCGATATCTGTTTCGCGTGTCGGTTTTACCGAAACTAGAAGACAAAAACGAGCTTGTTCGGTAGGGAATACCAACTTCGTGCCCTTCCGTTGGTTGACGACAGTGCTTATAAAAACCAACTTTCTTTGTATGTGTGTGTGTGTGTGTGTGTATGTTCTTGATAAATAATTGTGTTAGTGTGTAACTATATCAAATTGTATCTCTGTGAGTTTGTCTTTGCTTTTACGTTGAAGTGGAAGACAACTCTCTCTCTCTCTCTCTCTCTCTCTCTCTCTCTCTCTCTCTCTCTCTCTCTCTCTGCTCTGTTTTTATGTGCAGATGGAGATCAATCTCTGTCTCTCTGCTCTGCTCTGTTTATATGTGCAAATGAAGAGCAGATTCTCTCTCTCTCTCTCTCTAACTCTCTCTCTCTGTTTTTATGTGCAAATGGGGATCAATCTCTCTCTCTCTGCTCTGCTCTGTTTTTATGTGCAAATGAAGAGCAGATTCTCTCTCTCCCTCTCTCTCTCCCTCCTTCTCTCTCTGTTTTTATGTCAAAATGGAGAATCAATCTGTGTGTGCGCGTGCGCGTGCTGTGGTTTTGAATAAATGGAGGACAGATTCTCTCTCTCTCTTTCTCTCTCTCTCTCTCTCTCTCTCTCTCTCTCTGCTCTGTTTTTATGTTCAAATGGAGAACAAATTCTCCCTCTCTCTCCCAAGACGTGCCTCCCTTGAGATAGCTTCACGCATTTGACGCTGCCGAAACCAACCAAAAAACGAAGAAGAAGTCTTAGTTCCCAGGCGAAACTGCTTATTGTTCCGACCGTGTATGATGGTAGCTTTCTCCCCGAACAATCTTCTATAGTTTAGTAAACATCTAACCTTCAAGGTCGGAGAGACAAAGCAGTGGATGTTCTCATGGTGTAAATCTGTTATTTTTGATGTTTTTCTTCTTCTCCCTGGGGGAGGGGAGGGGGGGGGCCATACCGAAAGATTGATTAAATTTCAGTGCGTTGCTGGAATTGCTTTATGAAATGTTTTCGACATTATGTACCTTATGATTTCTATACCAAATCACACACATACACACACACACACATTCATTCTCGTCTAGTCAGTGTGTATTGTGATAGCCAAACCAAAGGCCCCAGGTTCGGAACTTGGTCTGACCTTAATTTAAGAAAACTGTGAAATAGTTGAAAAGGGTCAAGTAGAAATACCCATCGCCTGGATTTAATCAGTGAAGCATTTCTCTCTCTCTCTCTCTCTCTCTCTCTCTCTCTCTCTCTCTCTCTCTCTCTCTCTCTCTCTCTCTCTCTCTCAGACTAATAAAAAGATGTGTCAGGTCTCGATAGGTGAGACTTCTAGCTGCATTCCCGAGTCAGCCTGTTTCTAACATCAAGACTTTGTTGTCAAGCAGTTACCGACAAGTTCCTAAGAAAGCCATCAGACTTCCCGTTTTCCATCCGGGTTCGCAAACAATAAACAATCCGCTGATGCGCGAGTGTTTGCAGGAAGGAGAATGATGTTGCTTGCTTTCACCCTGAGCAACGGCTGGAGAGGTAGAAGTTTACCTTAATTTATAAAGATTTACCTAATATTAAATCTTTATACGTAGTAGTAATACTGTAGTAGACTCACACCAACCGTGCATCTGATGATGTCTAGGCCAGTCCCTTACGACGCTCCTGATTGGCTGTTGATAAGCCAGTCACGGGGCTGGAAACTCTCCTCAGTCTCTCTCAAGAGTTCACATAAGCAGTATGTATGTTCCACCTCTCCTGAGGGATACGTCTCTCAAAAAGTATCCCTCAGGAGAGGTGGAACATGCATCCTGCCTTTGTGAACTCTCTCGAGAGACTGAGGAGAGTTTCCAGCCCTGTGATTGGCTTATCAACAGCCAATCAGGAGCGTCGTAAGGGACCGGCCTAGACATCAGATGCATGGTTGATGTGAATCACCTATAGTAGTGGTTGTAGTGGTTAGTAAGATTAGTAGCGGTTGTATTGGGGAGTAGTAAACTTCATTTCAACATCTGCAGGGGCGACCTGCAATGCCTCCACGAAATCCCACCTCGCCTTAGGGGTCCCCGGAGGGCATATACTATGCCACAGGGTGATATCCAACTTCCATTGTCTATATGCCCGAGGGCATTCAAGAGATTCCCTTGGGCAATTCATGTAGTGACACTTGCATTTATTTTATTTTTATTATTTATTTTTATTTTTTTGATCTGATTCCGGCTAAAGTACGTCGCATTTTATTCGCTTCTAATCGAGTCCTTACGAACACCCATAGGTATTAATTCAGGCTGAAAAGCCTCCGGCAACATTTTGCTTGTTTTAAATTGTATTATACTGTACAAATAATTCACAGTTACAGAGCATTGTACCTGATGGCAATTAGTCATAAATTCCAAGCAAGCAAAAATCATCAGACTTTCTTCCATCGGTTATGTTTGCACCTTTAACCCCTGTGGTTCTGTTTGCTTGTCTGTGCATGAGAGAGAGAGAGAGAGAGAGAGAGAGAGAGAGAGAGAGAGAGAGAACCCAGTTCTGTCAATATATACCCCAAAGGTGAAAAAACACGTTATGGAACCGGAGGCAAATACGATCGCTGTTATTTACTCTGCGTACAACTCAACGTGGATTTTACTACGCCACAATTAAGTAGGGTTCAACTCTGACCTCCTCTCTCTCTCTCTCTCTCTCTCTCTCCTCTCTCTCTCTCTCGCTTTTGCCCATGACACAGAATAACAAAATGCACTCCCCCTTCGGTTCTATTTTCGTCTCAGCAATCCAGATGTGTCCCCTATTTTCACAGTAACATTTAAATTCATTCTACAATATACATTACTTTCATTTAACTGCGGTCGCCTTTAAAATTTATCAATGACTTTTTAATTCAATTAACATCAACAAATGTATTATCCTCTGCAAAGTTCTATTTCTTGGATGTTTTGGTAGCATCTTTCACACCAATTTTTTCTTCTTTATCCCTGTATTTTGGTAACATCTGTCACCCAGTGCCTTACAGTTCCCTTATTCCTTTATTTTGCTAGTTTTCTTTCACGCTGATATCTTCAACGTTCTTTATTCCTTGTCTGCCTGTTCTGTTAATTCCAGTGTTTTCCAGGTCAAGCATGTTCACCTCTCTCTTCCCAAGATTTTGCATTGTCTTTATTCCCTGCTTGTTTAACTGGACTCTTTCTCTCGCTCTTCATTTCTTATAGGTTTTTTTGTCTTTCATTCTCACTAACCCTCTTTTTAAACCCCCTACATTTAAACCTCTCTCCAGGTCTTCATATGTTCCAGGTTTTCCCCAGGTTCTTTTTTCCCCTCTCTCTCATCCAGGTGTCCTGGATCGCTCCTCCTCTCCAGTTTACCACTATCCCCCTTGACTCCATTTCCGTAGGGGGGTAGTGCCGTCAGTGGACCTCATGCGGTGCACTGTAGGCATTACTTGAGGTTCTTTGCAGCGTGCCTTCGGCCAGTAGCTGCAACCACTTTCGTTCCTTTTCCTGTACCTCCTTTCATATTCTCTTTCTTCATCTTACTTTCCACTTGATTCATACTGCAGCTGCTTTGAGGTTTTCCTCCTGTTACACCTTTCAAACCTTTTACTGTCAGTTCCCATTTCAGCGCTGAATGAGCTCATAGGCCCCAGTGCTCGGCCTTTGGCCTAAATTCTATATTCATCTCAACTCTTAACTCCATATCTCGGGTGATTTAACCTTTAATTGAGCAGCCTATGTCTCACTCGGGTGATCGCAAAGTCTTTTTTGCTCTTTATATTCTCAATCTCGCCCCCACCTGAATGCGTTCCAGGTTCCTGAGCGCATTCCAGTTTTCCTGACTTCTCTGACCCCAATAACATCCTGGTATTTATGACCATGTACATCAATTTTGCTGGCGCATCTCATGGCTGGATGTCTCTCATGTCTTCCGAGGTCTTTAGCCTTTTATTTTCGTGACCTCTCTCCCACCCTAGTGTCTTCCAAGATCTTTGTCTTTTTTTTTTTTATTTTTTTTTTTTTTTTTTTTGCTAACATTGCTCATTTACGTTACAATGATCTCTCGACTCGGTATGTTCCTGTACTTTTATGTAACGTCCTTTACTGGTCTGTCACATTTTTTATATGTTCATAGACCAAAATGTCTGTTTTGACTTCTTTATACAGAAGAATATTGGAGATGCGTTTGATAACGTTAACCCACCCATGTTGCTATGTTGTAAAATCTAGTGCCCATTTTTCATTTAGATAAATGTTAGAATGCTGCCACTATCTAATTCAATTTATCTACGGATTACATCAAAGCCTTAGATAAGGTAAATGCACCTTTTCCAGTTTAATTAAGTACAGCAAATATTATGAATGTCGAATGTTTCCTTCTATCATACGTCTACTTTGTGCACACACAAAAAAGGAAGAAATGTCCCATTCGCGATTTTCGGGTACGATTTGAAGTCTAGTCTGTAATATTCGTACCCTATTCCTTCCCCTGCACATGGCATGATCAAGATCTACGTACTTCTCTCTTTAGACTTTGGGCATGATCTCTGTTTGTGTGCGTGCGCACGCGCTGACGAGTTCCTTTCGTGCTAGATCAGAAGATCGCTCTCTGTGCTCATGCGCTTCACGATCTTCAAGTGCAAGAAACTGAGACATCGTAAAGAATTGGAAAGCTTGTCCCCGTCTTCATCATCATTAACGAGATAACCGTCTCATTCGCTAGATTATTCAGCGCCCTTTGCCATTCTCCTATCTAGAGGAGCAATCAAAAACCGCACCTTATCAACTGCTCGACAACTACGCTCCCTCTCTCTCCTGAATAGAAACTAACCCCTTACCCCCTTCCCCACCGCCCCCCTGCCCACCGCCACCACCCAGCCACCCCAGCCTCTTACCCCTATCCCTCCCCCCTCGACTAATCCCGCCAGTTCTCCGAAGAGGCTACTTCCCAATCATGCCCAATCAGACAGTCATTAGTGGCCTGATCCTAGGGCGCCTCCAGCATTATAAAACAGCCTCGAGGCTGCAGCAGGACAACTCACGAAACTCTCTCTCTCTCTCTCTCCGTGACTTTACGATGCATCTTTAAAGAAAGCAGTCCACCAGTTTGTATGTGTGCGTGTATTTGTTTATATTGATTGTAAATAAGATATGAAGATATGAGGCAGTTTATAACGTCGACTCTTTTCCTAATTGTCTGCAATGAAGATTGACTACTGCTTTCTTTCGTTTACTTTAGAGCTCTCTCTCTCTCTCTCTCTCAGTGAAGATCAAGCAGGGATAAGTCGCAGCCCCGTTGCTGTTTGATCAAATCGCTTGTGATTAGCAGTTACAAAAGACTGAAGGGGTTCTTCTTCTAACGTAATCTGAATTCAAATAAAAACCTCCACAAAACTAAATGGGATAAGCATTAGGCCACTGAGTAATATCCCAGGATATTTCATAGTTTCCTCTAAATGAATCCGTTTAGGCTTTGGCTTGTGGCTTACCCACCCCTGGATATTTCAGCTTGATAACAGGTCAATATAGAACTTTGAAAGTTGAAAATTAAATAACAAAATTGTCGAGCAAATATATTTATAAAAATCCACATACAGTTTCCATCTGCCACAATGAAGACACTGTATGTAGATTTCTTAAATATATCAGTTCTCCATTTTGTGTTTTTACATATTTTTCAGTTTCCTCTAGGATATTTCTTAGTCCCCCCCCCCCACCCCCCGCCAACCCCACCGTCTCTCAGCTGTGTCCGTTTAGGATTTGGCCTGGGATTTACCATCCTAAGATATTTCAGTTTCCTCCAGCTGAGTCCGTATAACCTTTGGCTTACCGCTCACCATCTCAGGATATTTCAAAAGTTCTCCCTCAAAAGATTTCGCAAAATATATATATAAATATTTTTGGTAAACAGAGCTAAACCAGGCTCTGCTACTTGCAGTATATACGCAAGTGATTCCTGAAACGTCGAACGGAAATTTGGGGAATGAACATCTGCACCGGAAACTGTCCTTTAATTTCCAAGGAGACCTGTCAAAGAAATTTCGTGTTACGTTTCCGTCGTCCTTAAACCATTCCAGCCTCATCCGGATTCAACCGGATCACGTTTTGAGGTCCGAATCACTACTCCTCGAGACTTTTGAGACAATTCTTCGATAGGTATATATAATGGATCCACCTCCCCCACCCCCCACCACTTTTTGTAATACACAGGTATTATCGATGATTATCTCGGAATCATCACACGTCGATATTTTTATATTCGTGTGGAATTGGGGTGTTATTCCGAAATTGCTTTCTTCCGGTAATTGCGTGAATATTTTCCCCGTTTTATCGTTGTTTGATATTCCGTAACAAACTTGAGAAATTTTCCAAGAAGTCTATATAATATGTTTATAAAAGAATCTATTCAACCACGGAAACGTCTAAAATTCACTTGAGTTGACCAGATTAAATTTGCATAAGCAAAATTGGGCTCAATTCAAGTAGACAGACTTCCAGTATAAGCAAATCTAGGTTTAGAATTCCACTAACCACAATGTCGTTATTCTTTTCCTAGTGAAAAATAATATCTCGATAAAAATGACAAAAAGACATGATCTCTCTGCCAGTAGGAACAGTGCAGCCAACTGCGGTGGTACCCTCAGCTTGCATAATTTGACTTGTAATAGCTGCTCTTTGGATAATGCGATACCCTCCCTTTGTCTTCGGTAGTCCCTCTATTCAGTCTAAGTATTCGGTAATCTTTCTAGTAAGTTTGAGTCTTCGGTAATCTCTCTAGTAAGTCTGAGTCTTCGGTAATCCTTCTATAGTAAATCCGAAGTACGCGAAGGAGAAAGCCAGTCGCTATGCTGCACTATATCTTATGAGGAGTTAATCTCTCTCTCTCTCTTCTCTCTCTCTCTCTCTCTCTCTCTCTCTCCGAGCAGATGATACCAGGGTGAGGTCATTTTCATCAGTCTCAGAGAACGATAATTTAAAACCTCATCGTGAAGATAAACGCAAAGAGACAAGAAAGACGTTTTTAAAAGCATCGCCGAACTGCGCAGTTACTCGCTTGGCTCTTTTTTTTTCTATTATTATTACGTTGCAAAAGGAGGTTATCTCTGATTTACATCGTCATCCGGTCCCTCTTGCTCGCTCCACATTGTAAGCCAAAGACTAGAAAAGCGTTCTTGTAAACCAAGACTATGACAGTGGTCTTGTAAACCAAGACTAGACAAACGTTCTTGTAAATTAAGACCGTTCTAGTGACGATGACGAGCTTTGAATAAAAGACAGAAATGTTAACATTATCGAAGTCAGATAAGGAAGGTTGCGTAGGTGTGCGAAAAGGCACTTAACACTTTTAATTAAGTAAAGGATTCATCGGTGACAACAGCTGGTTAAGCAGCCACGGAGCAAACAGATCATAACTGATAACTTATCAGTCCGGTAGCCAGATTGTGTAGCTATTTAAATCAGTAAACGGGTGCATGGTTTTGCGCGTGAAGACCATGACATATATTTCTGGATTTTGTCTTTAAAAAGGCATGATTTGGAACATGTGCGTTCTAGCGCAATTTCGGTTTCAGCGCTGAATGACCGCTTGTTCTTTGGCCGAAGTTTCTTTCATATTCCATTCCATTCCCAATACCTCCCTCTCCATCCCAAATTAGGCGAGGTGACACCAGCATAGTATTTTATGGTACTTTTTATCCTCCTTTCACCCAATAGTTCCTTAGAATTGAAGTCGATCTTTCTTGGGCTGGTGGGACACGAGAACAGACACGGCCGCTCTCCATATTGCCTCGAATCTCAGCTGTTTTGTAAAACTAAGTTTAAGAGGCAAATATGAGTTACCAAGACAAGTGTGGCGGCACCATCTTGCATGTTGTTTGAGTCACTGATTCATGCTCCGTTCATTTTATATGTCAGCCTGGTGGTGGTGATCTTTGCCGCTTCGAACGAGATTAATAAACGAATCCAGTCAAACAAGCCCTTTTCGTCCCTTCACTTCATTAATCCTATGTATATATGCATATATAGCCGAGGACGATTCGGCCCTGTAGCCTATGCTAAAAATGAGCTTTTGTTAAACTTTGTATAATGTTCGTAACATTATATTTTCGCGAAGCATTTGGATATGTTTAACACCCGTGAATTCACGGCGGAAGAAACTTTATTTATATATAAAAAAAAATAATGCTTTTACACCTGAAGACCTCATAGCGAATAGCATTACCGTTTGAGAACGAGGAGAAAACTTAAATCTGATACCCTACAACATTATAACTGGGTATGACGGGGTTGTGGATCAACGAACGTCAAAAATCTTTAGGGAAAACGCCGAGAACAAAGACTGAGTACCGGAAAAAACAACTCGCAAACGAACGCCAGCAATTCGGATATCTCACGCCGCTCTGTAACCCCGACAGGAGATAAACTCTTGAAGACGTCAGCAGGAGCAAGAAACGCTCAGAGACCATTGTGCAAGGGCGGCTTCTTGGTCATTAGGAAAAATCCGCTTGCTACGGGATGACGCAAGATCCCTTTGCAGGCAGATTGTTTTTAAAACGGCCAGTCATGGCGTTTCTATCGTTCAAATTGCTTGAAAAGCAAAAGCTACCTTAAACAATGCACATGAGAGTCAGGCATCTGGTTGAGGCAAATGGTTGTCGTAGTTGGATTTTGAAATTCTCTCTCTCTCTCTCTCTCTCTCTCTCCTCTCTCTCTCTCTCGAGAAAAAAAAAAAAAAACGTCAGGGAGGACTGTCGACAACGGATGTTTTGTAAAGTAATAAACGCCAGGAAATAGGGTAGCGAAGGATGCAAAAGTTTCTATCTCTCTCTCTCTCTCTCTCTCTCTCTCTCTCTCTCTCTCTCTCTGGATCATCTTAAAATATCAAGCTTTGTATCCTGCATCTGTATCATAAAATTATGACCTGCAGGGAACTCTGCAGGATAAGCCACATCTCGAACCTTGAAACAAAAGCGTTATAGTATATGAGAGCCTTAGACTAAACTTAGAGCGTATTAGAGCCGCATAGGCCAGAGTAGTTTTGAATAGGATTTATTAGAGTAGATTCCAGAACCAAAGGTGATCGTGGAGCCTATCGACGCTTAATATTAAAAGAAAGGGGGAGGGGAGGGGTGGCTACAAAGCCATGAATACTCGTGATGTTCACGTCAAATGAAAATATCAGAACATAAATGAATTTTAAAGATGGCACAAAATCATTTAAACGATATAAGAGTAATATATTAACTGCACTAGAAATATATATAAGAAACTTTGAACCAAGAAATAAACTCCGTCATGCTTACATACATTTTCATCCTTGTTTCTTAGGTATTTGTCTTCTCTTTTTTTTTTTAAGGTGTTTTTTTTATTTTACAACCACAATAAACGTTCTGTTAAATCCATACTTGAATTCAGGCGATATAACATTATTCGTGATTATTAATGGCACTGCCGTGAACTACCAGCAATCAGTTTTGGCATTTAGCTACTCGTTAAAGTCGAATGTTTCAGTCCTGCGTTTGAATCGCAAGTAAAAAGAAAAATAATTACAATTAAAATCACCGCGTTGCTTATTTCCTCTTTTGCTTTACTACGATGGTAAACTTGCGCGTCTCATTCCCATTGAGGCAACGTGCAATTACAATTAGATATAGATAGATAGATAGATAGATAGATAGATAGATAGATAGATAGATATTTGAATCATAAGTCGAAAAAGAAAATATTGCAAAAGGAATCACTGCGATTTTTTTTTTTCTTTTTTGTGATGGCATAATGCCACCCGTTCGTTCCATTGAGGATACAAGCAATGAAGAATGGATAGATAGGTAGATAGATAGAGAGGAAGATTGTAATCTAACAACCAGACAAAGCAAATAGTTCAGTTTACCTCCCTTGGCATCACACATACACACTGTGGCGGTACCATAGATCGTAAAAGGTGCGTTGCCGCATCGCACTCTTGTTGCTCTACGCCTCAACAGGAATGGAAATGTGTTTAATGATCCTGAGAAATTACCCTATAATACGTCATATCAGGAAAGAGCTAACCAGGTGGTTAGCGCGTGAGAAAGGATGACAGGGAGAGAGAGAGAGAGAGAGAGAGAGAGAGAGAGAGGGGGCGAGAGAGGGGGAGAGAGAGAGAGAGAGAGAGAGAGAGAGAGAGGAAGTTATTATTAGCAAGGAAGTTCTACAATACAGGAACAGGTGGTATACCACGTGGTTTACGCTACAAAGCGTACTGTCTCTTGATGTCGTAACAGCGTACTTACATGCGTTAATATAGTAGTACACACCCATTCGACAGCTTCCCTTAAAGAGGTAGCCCTATTCCGGTTTATAGCAATTAGATTTGGTTGAGTTTTTTTTTGGCCTGAATTCCTTTACACCTCAGGCTACAACCATACCAAAGTCTATCAGGTACCAAAGTTAATACTATAAGATCATATAATTACCAAATCCTCCTTGGGGAGATCTCAACAGGGTGATCCACTTTATTTTGATACGAAAAGTTTTATAGGTAAGTATTGAACAGCGCTTTCTATTTCATATTAAAACTGACTGCTTTTCATATCTACCGTCTCAATATTAAAGGAATGCTACATGTAATGATCAAGAGCGCATGACAAGGAAACTAGAACGAGTAATGAAGACCAAATTCATTACTCGCTCTAGTTTCCTTGTCATGCGATCTTGATCATGTTGTGCTGTGACAGTCCCTTCTTGATCTGCCTAAGGTCAGGCACTGGGACGTATGAGGTCATTCAGCGATGAAATGGAATTTGACAGAAAAGGGTTTGAAAGGTGTAACAGGAGGTAAACCTCAAAGCAGTTACACTATGAAGTAAGTGTTTGGAGAGGGTGGAAAGTAAGATGAAGAAATAGAACATGAACGGAGGTTACATTAAAAGGAATGAAAGAGGTTGCAGCTAGGGGCCGAAGGCACACTGCAAAGAACCTCAAGTAATGCCTAGAGTGCACCGCATGAGGTGCACTGACGACACCACCCCTATAAGGGGGAGAGTTCAAGAGACCAATTCAAGTTGGTCGTATTAAGATCTCCACTTATCTTAACGACGAAAAATTCATGTATGAACGGACTGCGATCTTCTTTATGAATACTATATCATGATGATGTTGTTGTTGTTATTTTATTATTACTCTGAAACACCGTTTGCCCATAGTTAGAACGTCTATCTTGATTTTTCATGTAATCTCTTATCATGTTTGATCGTATTGTAAAATAAAAGCAGTATCCCCTATTTTGCACACATATTCTTTTATGTAGGAGGAAAGCCCATATTCTACATTAGGCTGGTGTCAATATTCTTCAGTATTACAGGTAAGGGTCCCTGTATTCTTTTGCATTACAAAGAAAAAAACTAAGACCTTTCTACACTGGAAGAGGGCTTCGGTCCGGATTATATTCTATTTCATTATAAGAGGGCTTGGAGTTTTTATTCCTGTGTTGGAAGAAGGCTTTGGGTCCGAATTCTTCACTCGATCCAAAAGCCTTTGGATATAAAATCTAAAAAAAAAAAATCTGATTAACTCTGTAGAAGTCATGATAATTCTCTAGATGATTCATAATCATTAACATCATCCCGGTTTAACTTTGGAGACCCACCTTTTTCCTTCTTTTTTTCGGTCGCTCGGGGAGGCTTGATTTATATATGATTTGTAGTTTATAGTGTTCGTGAAGGTCTTCCTCATAGTGTGTCATAGTATTCTTTTAATTAATGTACCTTCAACTCCTTAAATACCTTTCATTTCTTCTTAAACATCACTAAGTGTAAACACAGTGAACATTCTGAGTCTGGCTGCCGTGTTCTCAAACGTCTTTTCCCAATATCTTTATTGGGATTTGCGACCAAATCTGAAGAATTCAACCAAGCTCATTAATGAGAATTGCAGTGACCCTAGACAATGACGGTGCATCCCCCCCCCACCTCTCTATCTCTCAGTAGGATTTACCCATTTATCAATTAGATATACTTGCTATGAACAGGCTTTTTTTATGCATCCATATATTTAAAAAAAAAGTGTATAAAAAACACATTTCACAAGGTGTTATGACCTTTTTCACAAAGAATTTGATCTTTCATAATACATACGATGTGTACACTTAGTATTTCTATCTCACTTTTCTATTTACATTCCTGTATTATTTATTTTTACTGTTTTGCCTCTACGCCTTACATTACGCTATTCATTTTGGTCGCTATACGTATTGAGTGTTGTTGTAAGCATGTAAATACGTATAATCGCAAAAACTTTTACTTATTTTATCCATAGGCAATGATCGTACGATATAGTTTCTTCATAGCCCATGATCGCACGATATTTATTGTATTCGCTAAACTGTCAAGTAATATTGGTCCTAGAGCACTGCCTTGCGGTACTCCTCCTCTTAACAGATGAAGGTTTACGATAGCTACTTACACAGAATGACGCGAAGGGTTTATTTAGCATTTTGAATAGTGTAAAATCATTGCATGAAAGTGCTGCTATAAAATTAGCTAGCTAGCTAGCTAGTACCCTAAATCATGCTTACCAAACAAAATTTCCTTCGGTTGTTCTACAAACACGCTAAAAGAACCTCTCCTCTCCGGAGCATCCTCCTACAACCTACATGGCTACATCAAAGCCGAGAGGAGGACGCCATAATGGAACTTTGGGTGTTTCCTCTCTTTTCCAACCCAGCATATAACTCTTCTCCCTCTATAACCTTTCCTCCCCTTTGTTATAGACGAATTCTACCCTCCCATACCCATACACACAACCTTGGCCGCCATTCGTGGGCCCAAGTAACCCTAAACAGGGGTCGCCACAAGTTTCGTATAACTTCGTTTTGAACTTAACTGTTGCATATGGCATTTTTGTAACCAAGTGTAATACGTACGTATTAAGGCATATTTATTTCTAGACAAGGAACTGAAGAGGCCTCTCTGAGTTACATAAACTGTATGAATACTAAATAGCGAGATTGCCCAGCGCGTTGTGAAGCAGTCTTATGCTGTAGTAGGGTAGGAACCTTGGCGGGTACCATTATAGTGGTGGTGGTGTGTATAGGACAAGAAACTCGCTCTTTGTGGGGAAGGGAGGAATGGGAGGGGGGAACGCGCGACATGGCATCAGCCTTGTTGAGGGGGGAGGGACAGCCAGGGAACATTGGAAGGGGGTTGGGGGGGGGGGGGTTGGGGGGGGGGGTTATCTCCATGACGTTGACCCACTCAAGGCCAGACGAGACACCCTCCTTACCCCAAACTGATGTCCCACTATCCCCCCAGTCTCTCTCTCTCTCTCTCTCTCTCTCTCTCTCTCTCTCTCTCCGTCAGCCTGCTGGCTTCGGGGAATCTTACAACAACCTTACAACCATGTGTAAGAACTGCTGCTAGATTTACATACATATTCTTAAACACATTCACTCATTTCGTCTTGCGTTACAAAGGATCACACATAAAGCAGGAAAATGCCAAGTATGGGGATTCCGGGATACGTTAAAATAATCTTTCGTTCTTCTACTTTTTAATGTTTACGGTTATTTTTGAACTCAACATTTCCCGGGACGGATTACGATAATCTCTGATTCTCTAATTCAGCTTTTGTCTTCTTTTATGGTTAGTCTTGGCCTCAGCATTTCATTCGTACGGTGGGTTCATGCAAAGTTTGTTAACGACGGGTTTAGTCTGGACAAAAATGCGCGATGTATATGCTCGCAGGAAGCTGCGAAATTCCTGTGTTATTCAGGAACAAAGACTCCCAACGTGCGTTGGCAATTTCACCATTACAGCCACCTTTTGTACCCGAGTGGAAAGCACATCACAGGATGACATGGTGATGTTATTCCGTGTACAATATTTCACAGAATTCATGTTAGCACTTAGTTTTTCATTTAATATTTTTTTTAATTTTAATGATAGTATCGTCAATTAAAACTATTTGATATTGCTTGACGTTGATGCTTTCTTAATGTTAGCACATAGTTTTTATTTTTTCATTTTAATGATGATATCGTTAATTAAAACCATTTGATATTACTTGACGTCGATGCTTTGTTAATAATGTTTTTATTGTTTTACTTTTTTTTATTTTAATGGTAATATCGTCAATTAAAACTATTTTATGTGGCTTGACGTTGATACTTTGTTAGTGTCGGCACTTAGATTTTTTTTTTTTTTTTATTTTTTTTTTATTTTAATGGTAATATCGTCAATTAAAACTATTTGATTTACTTGACGTTGATGCTTTGTTAACGTTAACACTTATTTTTTTTATTTTAATGATAATATCTTCAATTAAAACTATTTGATATTACTTGACGTCGATGCTTTGTTAATGTTTTGTGTCGCTATGTTTTGTGATTAATATCGAGGAAGTTTTTCCAACACAGGAGACTCGTCCACGATTTAGTATTTACAGTATGAATGTCGCAGTGACCGTTGTCTCGTATTGTTCCGCAGCCATCCCTTGTTAGGTGTTAGAGGCAACGGCACAATGTTCATAAAGATCTACGTATGTAAAAGGATTTTTATGTTGTAAATTTGTTTTAGTTATCTGAATGAACTGCAAATTTGCAAAAGTAGGTTACCGTTGGCTTTTACAGCTAGATATTAAACTAAACATCCTTAGAATATTAATTATATTAAAACGTCAGTGAACTGTCACGTTTCTGAGGTTATTGCAAATTAGTTTTAAAGCATGTTTGATCGTTTATTTAACGTAATTTTTTCATGCATTTACTTCCATCAAGTTTATCTTCACAGTTTAACGTCCCAGTTTGGACGCTTTCATCCAAAATTTGGGCACATTTTGAAATATAAAAGCAAGTTCCTTTATGCGCTATAAGCTAGTCGGACCAAGCGAGAGAGAGAGAGAGGAGGAGAGAGAGAGACGAGAGATTTCGATAGAGAGAGAGAGAGAGAGAGACTGATTATCGTCTCGGAATCTAAAACCGACTCTTACCTGGCAGGAAATTCCAGACTATTCAAATACTTCTTTCCTTGACTCAGCCCCGAGGTTCGAGAGCCTCCTCGTTCGTAGTCAAGACTACTCGGAAGTGTGTGATTTTCCACGTGGGGAAACAGCGCATAATGCGTGCATGAATTTTACTAATAATTATATATTATGATATATATATTATATATATATATATATATTATATATATATATGTGTGTGTGTGTGTCGGGTTGTGTGTGGTGTGTGTGTATGTGTGTGTGTGTGTGTAAAACTGAGTAAAATCCTCAATGTGGCTAAAAAAAATCATTAAACAGTTTAATTCCGATCGAGAAACATGACAACTGAAAATTGTTAAAGTTCCATGCCCGCTACCCCCCCCCCCCCCCCCCCTGTCTCCGGGTGCGACCCGTTTCAGTCGAGTAAGTACTGGATGCATTATAGTCACCATGCAGGTGATTAAAACTGTGTAAGTGCGTAAGTAACTTATTACGTTACCTGGATGAAAAGGAGATGACATCAAAGTGGAATGAGTAGAACTGCAAACTTGAGAGAGAGAGAGAGAGAGAGCCGGCTTAATAACATGTAATAAAGTGAAAAGCACAAAAATAATTCAGTCGTGATAATAAATACGTAAAAGTGTAAGAAGTAGATGAACAAGACAGAATTCAAATAACACATTGTCTGGTTGATAACACTATCAGCGAAAGTAATCACTTTGAATTTTCTGAAAACAAAAAAGATTGAAACTCAGTCATGAAAAAAAGGAGTATTAGTTCATGATGATTTCTTATCAGCGTAATAATACTGGTTCGTGCAAGATGTAACTCATCAAACCAGAACGAGGTATTGATACGTATAGCAGTAAAATCAACTCGCGTAAACCTACTCGTATGTCGCCAGAACAAGCACAAATTGAATAAACAAAACTTATTAAAGACAACAGACGTAAATAGGAGAATCTTTGCCACAATTACCCTGAATGTAAAGTAATTCTCTCTCTCTCTCTCTCTCTCTCTCTCAATCTTTGATGGTTCGTACAAAAACTGGTGATATCTAGGCTAGCAAAGTATTTAAAATGCCGACCTCATTTAGTGAGGTCATAGTTCGTTTAGATGCGTCAAGAAAATTGGTCAGCTGTTATTTTGAGAATTTCTTCAAATACCGTTAAAGTAATTTTATTAATTACTGTAAAGAGTTGATTATAATTCCCTCAGAATTATAGTTAAAATAAAAATAAATGTCAAGATAAACCCCTTAATGTCATCAGTGACATTTTCCACATTTTCCAAATAGAAGGAATATTATTATTATTACTAATAAATAAAAATCTCATGATAGCGTATGTCACTAAAATGGTGAGGAAATCCACAATGGTGTAAATGTATATTAGAAATATGTATAGGAGAAACGTGAATTAAATGCCATAATACTGTAAGATATGTGTGTGTTTGGGCTTTAGGACCAAAACTGAATGGATAAAGTCATGAAAACTTCCTCACATACAAACAGAAACGTGAATTAAGAGCCACAACAGCTTTATTTCCTTAAGCGTCGAGAGATGAAGGCGACTTAACCAACAACCTTAATGAACATGACTCCGAGACATTATGGAGCTTGCAAGTGATGTTGCAATTTTGTGCAGGCCGTTTCGTAACGAAATTCTAACTGCATCTTTTATGCTGCAGTTAGTGCTAGATTTCGACCCCGTCTGCCCCTCCCCCCCTTTTATTTTTTTTTTATTTCTTATTTATTTTTTTCTAGTTATCCCTATTAAGACTGGTTACGAGAATCACATGTCGAGATGTGGGGCTGTTTTTGGGTGCAGTCATAATTTATTTTCGTTTGGATATTCTTTGGTTTGTTGTATTAAGTTCTTGTTGTCTTTATTTTTTGTGAGATACCTCTTTCTTCGGAGCCTCCAAAAATATCAAACATTTTCGAATTCGGTGCTGAAGCATTATGATTGTATACCGACTAATGACAGACTTTGAAATTGAAGCAAAAGTGTACGATAAGGCGAACAATAGGTAATGACTAAGTAAAGTTATTATGTTGAACAATACATACATTGATATATATATATATATATAGTATATATATATATATATATATATATATATTATATATATATATGTGTGTGTGTGTGTGTGTGTGGTGTGTGTGTGTGTGTGTGTATGTATTGTTTAACATAATAGCTTTGCTTAGTCATACTTATTGTTTCGCCGTTATCGTACACTTTTGCTTCAATTTCGTTAGTATGTCCATTAGTCGGTATACAATCATATTATATATTATATATATATAGAATATATATATATATATATATATATATATAATATATATTTATATATATAATAATATATATGTATATATATATATATATATATATATATATATATATATAAGGTGCGTGTGTGTACACACGCACGTACAACCAAATCGCGTTCCTCAAATCTTAATGGAAACGAGTGCTTATACCATATTTCCGAAAACCAGTGAAATAAGAATAAAGAATAAAAATGAAAAGCCGATTGGACAATAGCTCGTTACAAGAGTATACAACTCCGAAAATATACGAAAATAGACAGCTACTATACGCTAGCGTAGTGTGTAAGTGAATCAGTAGTAGTGTCATCGTTATCGCGATAATTCCGAGAAAATCGGGAAAAGAAATATATATATATATATTTTGTGATTTTTGGATCACTGCTGTCTGGCTGGGGTGTCATTAATTTTCCAAACAAATACTCCCAATTCGACACAAAGGGGGGAAGAGGACTGAAGTATAAATGGCGTTCTTTGTAAATTGTACTATATTGTATTATGTGGTAGGTTGCTTAGCCGGGTTAATGACCTTCATAAATTCTTTTGTGCGATCGTGTAGATAATGCGATGTTCATAATATTAATATATATATATAATATATAATATTATTTATATATATATATATATATATATAGAACATATAAAATATATATAATTATAAATTATATATATATATAGATATATATATATATATATATATATATATATATATATTATATATATATATATATATACATAATCACCAAACAGTTGAAAGACCTGGGTTAAATATTGATGTGAGTTAGATATATATTAAGTATGTATATATATATATATATATATATATATATATATATATATATATATTATATATTGTATCACATCTTATCACTTAAAAAGTTGTTCTGTGCATTAATACAATTAGTAACAGGACCTGTTTGATTGAATGAGGTCCTGTTTTTGTTTATATATATATATATATATATATATATTATATATATCTATATATATATATAATATATTATAATATATATATAACACCACCACAACTATTATTATATATATAATTAAATTATATATATATATATGAAAACAGTATCATGTAACTATGTCAATGGATTCGTGAGAAGTGAACCATTCCCAAATTCCTATTCCAATCTTATCATCATCGCACTAAGCGGACTCTCGCGTTACTTTTTGTAATATTTCACTATTATTATGACGATGTCAAATACGAGTATCTTCTATAACTGTAATATCGTTCTGTTTGTCTCCTTCCTGAACAGACAGAACAAACACAGTTATCGTTGTGATAAATGTTCTTCGATGCCTGGAGTCCAGATTATATTATTTATACACTGGTGGCTATAGAAGATTAACATCACCGGTGCATCTGAGGTCTAGGCCAGTCCCTTACGACGCTCCTGATTGGCTGTTGATAAGCCAATCACAGGGCTGGAAACTCTCAGTCTCTCTGAAGAGTTCATATAGGCAGGATGTATATTCCACCTCTCCTGAGGGATACGTCTTTGACAAGCATCCCTCAGGAGAGGTGGAACTTACATCCTGCCTACATGAGCTCTCTCGAGAGACTGAGAGTTTCCAGCCCTTTTCATTGCTCATCAACAGCCAATCAGGAGAATCGTAAGGGACTGGCCTAGACATCAAATGCACGGCTGATGTGAATCTACTATAGCGCCCTTGCTTCATTGGCTTTCTCTTTCCAGCTTTCTTAGACGCCCGTACTATGAAAGAAAAAAAACTGAAGGATGCTCATCCCATTAGCCAGAAAATTTTAAAAAACGAAAAGTTTGCTCTGTGTAAGCTGGAGCTCTTGTCCTTTGAGCAGCCTGTTTGAGCTTTTTAAGGGATGAGGGAGGGAGGACGGAGAGGGGGGGTGAGGATTGTTGGAGGAATGGCTGGAGGGAGAGGGCCCGTTGGCGAGGAGACAAATGAGAGGTGTAGACCTACGAATTCCCCCTTCAAGTTCTGAGGTGGATTGGAGGTTTTAATGGATGGGGACAGGACGCCAGCCACCCCTCATATACAGTCCCCATGTTTTCTTTAGGGTAAAAACCTATATACATGGCTGTACTCACGTAGGCTCAAAACGCACCTGGTAGGCCTAAGTATAGCGACATTCTGAACTGACATTCAGGCTCGTATTTAGAAGGTCCATTACCAGGAATGAATTGATTGAAAATTATTGTAATCATATTCACGTGACCTCACATAATTTCACGGAGGTTTTTGGTGTAATAAAACGACGATTTAATATAATCTTATCACGGTTCAGATAAAAGAGAGAGAAAGAGAGAAAGATTTCGGTCGCAGCCCAAGAATTTTGTAATCAGTTGAGAGTCGACGAGAGATAAAACTGTTTAATTAAAGAGAGAGAGAGAGAGAGAGAGAGAGAGAGACGTATTAACTCTCGGTAGGCCAGGGTGAGAAGAGTTATGTTGAGATCTCGTATGTTTCTCTCCTTGTGTTTCCTGATTATTCTTCCTCCCTTTTGTTTTGCCTGATACCTGCAATGTTCCATTCTCATTATTATTATTTTTTCCCCCGTCAGTCTTGCATTAGATAAGAGCACGAGGTGGCGTATTCCGTCAGTATTTTTAAAAGAAAATTATATATATATTAGTATATATATATATATATATATATATATATATATATATATATATATATGTATATGTATACTGAATTACGAAAGTTTGGAACGTGATAATCCATAAATAAAGGTATAAGCCACGAAGGAAAAATAATCTTGCAGAAACTCCGTTGTTTATTTGTCCTTCATGGCTACTATACTTTATATATATATATATATATATATAATATATATATATATTCTATATATATATATATATATATATATATATATATATATATAATATAATATAATATATATATATGTGTGTGTGTGTATATAGCATATATACTTTGTGCGTAAATAAGTACTAAATGTATTTTTGTATTTTACAATCACCGTTTGCAGGAAATATCGATGGATGATATTGTTTGCTCTCATTTTAATTACTGTTTATGCTGTATGTTAGGCAATGTTTTTAGATTCTACTCATGGATTTCCAATACATCATCCAATTAAGTTTTAATTTGTAAATGAATCATAGTGCAATTTATTGGAGTAAAAAATATTTAAAATGTTCAAATGAAGCTGTCGGCGTATTTAGGCCATAAATGGACGTGAACAAGTTCTGCCTCTATACTTATCTAAAGTAAATGTTTACTTGAAGTGCGGTAATTTAGGATCATATGAAGTTTGTGCATGACCTCTTTTCAAAAAGTACGGTTTTACCTGGGCGCGTGGGCTCATGGCGACAGGTGCCGTAACTCCCAGATAGCAGGTGGGGTTGTCGCATAACTTTCTCTTGGAAAAGGGTTTATTTTTAGCTTATATAAAGTTTCAACAAACATTCTTTTGGCTTTAAGCAAAAAAGAAAAGAAGACGATAACAATTGCAGTATCCGTTTAGATCATGACTGATAAAGATTTTAATTTTTTGAGATATTGATTTTACCATTGGACTGTAACAGACTGCTTTTGGAAACTAGTTTTGTCGTTGTCCGACTTAAAGGGACCTGATACACACTCAATTTTGAGACCAGCAGGGCTGTAGTAAAGACGTTTTTTAATTTTGAGATCAGCAATGTTGTAGAAAATAACATTTTTTTTTATTTTGAGAGGAGCAGGGCTGTAGTAAAGACATTTTTTAATTTTGAGATCAGCAATGTTGTAGAAAATAATATTTTTTTTATTTTGAGAGCAGCAGGGCTGTAGTAAAGACATTTTTTTATTTTGAGATCAGCTAGACTGTATAAATATTTTTTTGAATTTTGAGACCAGCAAGGCTGAAGTAAATAAGTTTTTAAATTTTGAGACCAGCAAGGCTGAAGTAAATAAGTTTTTAAATTTTGAGACCAGCAAGGCTGAAGTAAATAAGTTTTTAAATTTTGAGACCAGCAAGACTGAAGTAAATAAGTTTTAATTTTTGAGACAGCAAGACTGAAGTAAATAAGTTTTTAAATTTTGAGACCAGCAAGACTGAAGTAAATAAGTTTTTAAATTTTGAGACCAGCAAGGCTTAAGTAAATAAGTTTTTAAATTTTGAGACCAGCAAGGCTGAAGTAAATAAGTTTTTAGATTTTGAGACCAGCAAGCTTAAGTAAATAAGGTTTTCAAGTTGAGACCAGCAACGCTTAAGTAAATAAGTTTTTAAATTTTGAGGACCAGCAAGAGGCTGAAGCTAAAATGAAATTTTTAAGCTTTTGAAAGACCCACCCGCAAGGCTTAAGTAAATAAGTTTTGAAATTTTGAGACCAGCAAGGGATAAGTAAATAAGTTTTTAAATTTTGAGACCAGTAAGGCTTAAGTAAATAAGTTTTTAAATTTTGAGACCAGCAAGGCTTAAGTAAATAAGTTTTTAAATTTTGAAACCAGCAAGGCTTAAGTAAATAAGTTTTTAAATTTTGAGACCAGTTAAGGCTTTAAGTAAATAAGTTTTAAATTTTGCGACCATGAATAAGGGATATAAAGGCTTACTTCCTTAAGTTGCAAACCTGCCTTAAGAAATTTTTAAAGTTTTTTTAAATTTTGAGACCAGTAAGGCTTAAGTAAAATAAGTTTTTAAACCTTTTGAAGGACCAGCAAGACTGGCTGAAAGTAAATAATAAGTTTTTAAATTTTGAGACCAAGCAAGACTGAAAACAAAGTAAATAAGTTTTTAAAGTTTTTGAAAACCCAGAAGGCTTTAAGTAAATTAAGTTTTTAAACAATTTTGAGACCAGCAAGGCTTAAGTAAAATAAATTTTTAAATTGAGGACCAGCCCAAGGCTGAAGTAAATAAGTTTTTTAAATTTTGAGAACCAGCAAGGCTTAAAGTAAATAAATTTTTCAAATTTTTGAAGACCAGCAAGGCTGAAGTAAATAAGTTTTTAAAATTTTTGAGACCAGGCAAGGCTTCTTAAGTAAATAAATTTTTAAAATTTTGAAGGACCAGCAAGGGCTGAAGGTAAATAAGTTTTTAAATTTTGAGACCAGCAAGGCTGAAGTAAAATAACGTTTTTAAATTTTGAGCACCAGCCAAGGCTGAAAGTAAATAAGTTTTTTAAATTTTGGGAGACCAGCAAGGCTGAAGTAAATAAGTTTTTTAAATTTTGAGGACCAGGCAAGGCTTAAGTTAAATAAGTTTTTAAAATTTTGAGACCAAGCAACGGCTGAAGTAAATAAGGTTTTTTAAATTTTCTGAGACCAGCAAGGCTTAAGTAAATAAAATTTTTAAATTTTGGAAGTACCAGCAAGGCTGAAGTTAAACTAAAGTTTTTAAAATTTTGAGACCAAGCAAGGCTGAAGTAAATAAGTTTTTCAAAAAATTTTGAGAGCAGGCCTAAGCAGGCTTAAGTAAATAAGTTTTTTAAAATTTTGAGGAACCAGCAAGGCTTAAGTTAAAATAAGTTTTTTCTTAAAATTTTGGAGGACCAGCAAGGCCTTAAGTAAATAAGTTTTTAAATTTTGAGACCAGCAAGGCTGAAGTAAATAATTTTTAGATTTTAAGACCAGCAAGGCTGCAGTAAATAAAATTTTATTCTTATCTTGCCTCGAGTTCTGAGAAAGCAGTAGCAAGGGACGGACAGGGGCTGCTGGAACCGGGCGAAGGGGACGAGGAGGGCATGTTCGTCTTTTGGGTAGGAAGAAGAAGTCCCTGAACCAACCGGTTTTGGGGGATGCCTGGACCGGGGTCCAAGCCTGAAAATTGTGTGTTTAGCAGACTGGGGTTATTGGCTGAGTCTTTACTTTGCAAAGAAGGATAAGAATTCGAATCTCACCTTGGAAGGAGGACTGACTGATTAAGCAACGCCATTTTAACATGAATTGCTATTTTGGCAGAGTTCTTCCCGGTCAGATCTGACCCTGATTTCCAAGCTAAAATTCCAAAAACAGTGGAAGTTCTCTTGTAAGATTGAGCTTTACTACTAGAACTATATGAGTATCAGAGGAATTATCGTGTCTTAATGTTATAAGACCGTCGAAATCAAGGACCAGTGTATTTGACCTTCGTCTAACGGTTGTCCAGGAATTAGAGAATAAATCGGACAGAATATTTACTCTCAGTGAGGTAGTGAGATGTCTCAAAAACAGGACCTGCTATTTCGAACTTACCAAGGCAATTCTGTCTATAAAGTTCTGCAGGACGGTTTTAGGATAACCTATAGTTAGATTCACATCACCTGTGCATCTGATTTCTAGGCAAGTCGCTTACGACGCTCCTGATTGGCTGTTGATAAGCCAATCGCAGGGCTGGAAACTCTCAGTCTCTCGAGAGAGTTCACTTCGGCTGAATTTATGTTTCACCTCTTCTGAGTGATGCTTTTGAGAGACGTATCCCTCAGGAGAGGTGAAACATACACCCTGCCTAAGTGAACTCTCTCTCGAGAGAGAGACTGAGAGTTTCCAGCCCTGTGGTTGGCTTATCAACAGCCAATCAGGAGCGTCGTAAGGGACTGGCGTAGACATCATATGCACGGGTGATGTGAATCTACTCTAGTTACTTGTTATCCCTCAGCTAAGTAACTGTTAGCTTCATAGCAAATCACGGTGACAAAGATTCTGGCCACAGATCCCTAGCATTCCTTAGTTCCCAGACGTTTATGAAAGCTTCTATAGATGTCATTTTAATTTTGCGTCTTACTGAATATCTTCTCACTCGGCATTAGCACAAGACGGAGGCTCCTCCTATTCAGAGAAGTTCTGAATTGATTCGTGACGCGAAGAACAACTTTCCGATTACAGATGAGCGCCGTTCGAAAAGAAAAAAAAAAAAAAAAGTGAAAAAAAAACTTACGACGTGAATGATACTTTCCACATCGGTGGCTCCTTTGAAATTGATTCGCATTGAAATGAATTTCAAAAAATTCCAGCAGAACGCCCTTCTGATTCATGCTCACCAGATATATTTATGAATATGTAATTACCCCCTTCCTTTCAAGCTCACAATGTCACCGGATGGCTAATGTCGCATCAAAAAATCAAATACGAATGGATGCTTTCATCTTTTTTTTTCCCCCCCACCTCGGTGGCCGCGAGTTCGATTCTCGGGCACTCCATTGAGGGATAAGAGATGTGTATTTCTGGTGATAGAAGTTCACTCTCGACGTGGTTCGGAAGTCACGTAAAGCCGTTGGTCCCGTTGCTGAATAACCACTGGTTCCTTGCAACGTAAAAACACCATAAAAACAAACACACACACACATTTATATATGGTAAATAAATAAATATATATATATATATATATATATATATATATATATATATAATATATATTATATATATATATATATATATATGTGTGTGATATATATATATATATATATATATATATATATATATATATATATATATATATATATATCTTAATATCTTAGCTACCGGGGACGAAACACATCATTTATACTTTCCTTTAGGTATAGTGAGTTATTCCTAAGGTATATAGTTCGATATGAAACGATAGTTGTAGCTTATAAGGAAAATGGCAACCAGTTATTGGGACGGTACTATATAAGCTTATTAACAGCTTGACTTCGTGTGTCTCTTCATGCGCTATACCTCTCTCAACTCATGCCATTTTCTCATTCGTGTGGCACCTCCGTAGGGAAGAGGAGGGCCATGTGGTACCACAGAACCATACCAATTTTTATTACCAAACTAAGGAGGTAAACCTCCTTGTACAAAACAAGGGGGAGCATTATGCTCGCCCCTGGGGAAACTCGTGGAAGGGAGAGGAACACAAGGCCGCCATACACTCACAGAATCGTTCCCTGGTGAACGAACGCCTTTCGGGAAGGAAAGTTTAAATTATTCGCTTTTCTTTTCCCCCTCTCGTGATTCTGGCTTCTACACCATGCAAGAGTATTCACCTTTTACTTTTATTCGATCCCTTTTGAACGCCATTTCTGGAGTAGGTTGCGAAATGACGTTATTGATGACGGCTTCACGTAATTACTTCGTTTTCTTTACCTGTCTCTTTGCGTGTAGCATTAACCCAAGGCCTTGCATTAACCATAAATCAAGGGATTAAACGAGACAATTGCAAAAAAGAGAAATGTGAGCAAGTAGCGGCTGAGAGAGAGCCTAGCCGTAAATGGCAAGTCACTCGATATGACTTGCCCCAAAGCAGAGAGAGAGAGAGAGAGAGAGAGAGAGAGAGAGAGAGAGAGAGATGTGGCGGCCCTATCAATGCCTTCTTGAACTGTTCAAGAAGGCATTGGCCCTATACTGTATTGTCAGCATAGCCTCGAGCTTAGATTTGACGTTATTGTGTCATTCTGATCAACAAAAGCAGAAAAATAGCGCATAACTGTTTCTGAAGGCAACAATAATACCTTGGAATCGACTCCCAAATCTTCCTTTCCAAAAGACGTTAGGTTTCCGTGGACTGCATTCATTTCTCTCGAAGGATATTTCGTGACTTAAGACCCTCGACAGACGTCGAATCGAAGTCAAGAGGTGAAGCTGGTCCCGGCCACAACCCGGCCACAGCCTGCCTGGCTTTTCTGGCTCTGCCATTACAGACCAAGAAGACGTCTTCTTCTTCTTCTTCTTCCACTCTGCTCTCTTATAGACGCTTCAGCGGCTCCGCTCCTCAGCCAACCAGGCGTTTCTTAAACCTCTGTCTCCACCAGTTCCACTCGAAACGTGTTGTGGTTTCTGGGGAGGTGGGGTTGTTGAGGAGGGGAGGGTTGTAGGGGAGAGTGGTCTTCAAACCACATTTCTTCTTTCCTTCACTGCCTCACAAAATAGGCCATTCTCTATGGAAAACAGGACTGTTTTTCAAAACAAGGAGCCCTGTTTATTCATACGTTGTTCTTGTAGTTTTTAGCGCGTGATGTAGATTTTTGGTGGATCTTATAATGTTTGTCTTGCTAATTTAACTTCTTTCGATTGAACACCATATTCTTTGGCAGTTTGAATATCAAGTCAATGGCTTCTGTGGGCTTGTTCTATTTGAATAGGGTTCGTCTTCTTAATAATAATAATAATAATAATAATAATATTAATAATAATAATAATAATAATAATGGAGAAACAAATCCACAGTTATGTAAATGTACATATATTTTAATTTAAATTGGTAAGGGGAACCGAACTGATTCCCGAAAGCTATCTTTGCAGTTTTAAATTTAAATATATGTACATTTACATAACTGCGGATTTGTTTCTCCATTTGAAGACTCGTGCTGTGTCAAGAGTTGAATGTCATCTGCTACATTTGCTCTCCATATCGAGAACCATCTGAAACTTAATTTTTCGAAGGCTCTTTTCGCTGGAACTATGAAGTTTTAAACCTCTCGTCTGGTTCCTAGAAGCCCATATGAACTTTGATCGACGACGCCCCGTCATACCTGGCCTTGGTACCTGGCAGCACTTAAAAGCGTCCTGGGGTAGTGGAGGAGGCAGACGGGAAAGAGCCTCGGGCCAAGTCCAGGTAAACCGTCGGGGTCTTCCGCCATGTATCTGCCGCCTGCGCCTTCGGGCAGCTTAGAGTAAGCTGGACGGAGGAGAACAGAAGAACAACGGGGCTTATCACGAACCCCCGCCCCAAACCCAGCTCTTCCCCTCCCTCCCCTCACCCCCCTCTCTCTATCTCTCTCTCTCTCTTAGACCGCAGCGCCAACGATGAGGACCCGCTTCTTCTACACTTAATGTTCTCGCCTAAGTATTCCGGTTCCAATTCTTTCTTTATCTGGACTTCCAGTTACCATGGAAGTCGTTCTTTGGCTGGAATCGATAAGAACCAACAGTTAGGAAGTCACTACTACTACTACTACTGCTAATAATAATAATAATAATAATAGGTTCAATTATATGTGAAATATGTAAATGTTTGACCGTTTCAAGGGCAGATGACATGAACTCCTTAAAAGTGAAGTGTATTTGCCGTAATAATAATAATACGAAGCTCAGTGCACTTGTATTATATGAAGTTCAGTTACTGTATAAACTAAACATTTAAACTAATATACAGCTGCTTGTGAAAATCATTTTTTCATCATTAAGAAAATTATTTCGTAAAGTTTACATATACGATGGAAACTACAGTGAGGGACGACTCATTTTCTCAGGAAATGATGTTAATATCATTGCTATCAATATTTCATTTGAGCACAGAGAGAGAGAGAGAGAGAGAGACGCACCCTTATTTCATCAGGTTTTCTCTGGACTCTTAGCGGCTTTTTTTCTGAGATTTCCTCAGACTTTCTGGCTATCTGGAATCCGGAAATTCCCCGAGGCTGATTCTTCAGCTGGATGTTAAATATAATTAAGTTTTTGTTCTACAAAATAATACCGGAGGCGATTATGAGAGCTTTTTAAGGAATTATGTTTTTAGAGTCTTCTTTTTTTTTTTGCCTTCCTTAATGTTAAACCCATAGCGTCTCTGAAGAAATTAACCGCAGGGGAATATTATTATAAATGAGTTTCTATTTTTTTTCATAGAGATCAACAGAAACGAATCTGCTACCTCGAATAGCCTTCCAAACTGCACTGTCACTACGTGAGGACGCGCACGCACGCACGCTGGCCGCAATAGACACGAACAAAGGCAGAGAGAGAGAGAGAGAGAGAGAGAGAGAGAGAGAGAGAGAGAGAGAGGGGGAGGGAGAGGAGGAGAGAGGGAGGGCGGGAAAGGCGGTTGCGGGCATGCGGGGGGTATGGCGTCGGGTTTAAGGACTGGTTAGGCCTACGGGTCGCGTTGGATTGCTTGTGATCTATGGAGCTTTAGGACTACGACCACTACAGAGACCCCCAATGGTGGCCATGCCCCAAAGCGTCGGTTCTGCTTGTAGGCGTAGCTCTCCAAGGAGGGGTATATCGTATTGCCCCAAAATCCACGAAGGGGCTTGGTTTGTTTTGCTGTTATAATATAGCAGGAGGTGAAGCTTATAGCTTTATACCAGCCCTGTCCTTGCTTTTTAAAGGTCTACAGTCTATCATAAGATAACTCTTACGTATTTTGCAAATTATGTTCATTTATGCATGGCCGCTGTCCCCATGTTATTTCGTACAGATACCCATTGACCACATCTGTTTACTCCTCTGGCACATCCGTAGTGTTTACGCAGCCTTACTGTTGTTGTTGTTTGGTGGTCAGTCAACTGTAGCTGGTGTTTTTCCTCTGGAGTCAGAGTCGGTATTAAACGTTATTGGATTTCTTACTAAACTTTGTTGTGTTTTTAGATTAAGGTGACTTTGTTCTACCGTGGGTTCTTGTGTTCTTCTAGCAACTGCATCAGTCATTTGGGACTCGAACCCTTTTACTAAGGTAAAACTTTACTTTAGTTGCGCGGCCTGATTCCCGCCAGTTGCCAATCAGGACAGGTGACTCCCTTATTTGGAGATCCAGGTCCCCCCCCCCCCCCCACATCCCCAGCCAGGTCAGGTTATGTCGCCCTAAGTTAGGTTAGGTAGGTAAGAACTGCTTAGGTCAGGACCTAGCATTATATGAAAAAGTTATGTCCATTTATATATAAGGAACCTTTCCCTGGCGGGAATCAGGCGTAACTAAAAGTGGATGCTTACATTAGATTTAGTTTCAACGCCTCAAAAATAAGTTAACTGAATGTAATTCCTCTAGGAAAAGAAAAAAGAAAAAGAAGTTTCCTGATTAAACCGACCTCCTTCCTAGAGACGAACGCCAAAAACGAAAAGCCGCCAATGCCATGCCATTCGAGAGCAGAGACTATACACCGAAAACTGAAAGCTCTCGACCGCACGGGAATTCACGCAGTCGACTTAAGACCACACGAGCACAGTTCATCTCGCATTCGTATTCAAATGTCGGATGCTCTTCAGGAAAATGAATGCTGGGACGAGAAAATGAGTGAAGCCAATGACGAAGCAGAAAGTCCTTTTCCTTTATAACTGTAAACTCAGTCTGGATCCTGTGTAAACCTATGCTCCGCCACTTAGACGCAGTACCCCGTAGGGGTGGTTTACACCAAGGGGGGAATAGTATATGGATAGGGTCTCTTGGGGGGAGTAGTATATGGGTAGGGTCTCTTGGGGGGACTAGTATATGGGTAGGGTCTCTTCCCCTCCGGGGGGTCCGAAGTCAATGTAGTCTAGAGATATGTTTGTCCATAAATGCGGCATTAGGCTTATGAAGCCACAAAGCCTAACTTTCGGTCAAAGGTGATATTGAAGGTTTGGCCTTTCAATAGCTTTCTGTGATAAGGTTCTCTCGGTGTTTCACTTCCATTCCTTATAGTAGCTCTCGAGTTTGCCCTTATTCTCCATATTCATTTTATTTACTTAATATTTGGCTTTTTGAATTGTTTGCGTAGATGTTTATTGTCCATGTGAATAATTCGGTATTGGCATCATATTTTATGGAAGTTTGCTTGGCAAGTTAGTGGCGATTTTGACTTAGTCTTTTAGATGTAGTAGTAGTAGTAGTAGTAGTAGTAGTAGTAGTAATCAAACAAAAACTTCTTTCAGTTTTCTTCTGAAGATTGAAAAAGAAACCCACAAAATCACTGTGTAACTTATTTATTTCTAAGTATTAACATTTAATTTTACTTCACACTCGAGTACTTTCAGGCCCTCGAGTGTGGAGTAAAATTAGATGTAAATACTTAGAAGTAAACAAGTTACACAGTGATTTTGTGGGTTTCTTTTTCAATAATAATAATACTAATAATACAAATCCACAATTATATATTAAATTGTATTATTGTACAATTGCATGTTTTTATTACACAATTTTTTTTCCACTAAATTGTGAATTTCTTTGCAATAATAATAATAATAATAATAATAATAATAATAATAATAATTTTCCCAGCCTTATCCCATTTATATATGGAGTCGTCTCCATCAATTTCTCTCCTGGGCATCGTTCTCGTTAATACCCTTCCGTAACATATCTTACCCCACATAATCGCCCCATTTCTTTCTTAGTCTTAATTCCCTTCTTCCTTCTACCCGGCACTTCCATTTCCCTCGTATGCCTTCCGTATAACGATAAAATTGTTTATACCCTCCTGACCTCTTTTGCCCTTTTTTATATTCTTAATTGACCTCGTTGGACCTCTGCATCATGAATAACAATTTCGTATGTGTAAGTGTTGGTAGAGCGCGGTGTAGAGAAATACCTCATTGACATAACGACTAGCAAGTTTTTTTTTTTTTTTTTTTTTTTTTTTTTTACTATTATTGTTAAGTAACAAGTGGGGATCTTTATTAATGATGATTTTCTTCAAGGTGGTCCAGCCTGAATGAAAGGGCCCCTTGAGATTGCGTAAACAGTGGCGCTGTGTAAGAGCTTTACCTTTGTCTGCGAATTTGAAAACGAAGTCTATGTAACGTTGAAGGTCTTTCCTTAGAATCGAAAATGAGTCAATACAAATGTCTTCTCTTTAAACCTCCAGTGATTTACATGATTTACAGCCTTGATAAGCATCTACGTATAATGTTTGAAGAGTAAATATAGAGTTTGAAAAGGTAATCAACATTGGTTTGAATAGAGGATCAATTACGGTTTGTAATATTTGAATACACCAAATTCTCATTCCGAGAATGACTTTATTGTTCTGAATATTATATATATATATGTAAATTATATATATATATATATATATATATATATATATATATATATATAATATTCGTCTTTATACGACAGAGCGATAGTGTGTCTTCCATCAACGTCTCATGCGCAGGTTTTTGAATCCGCTCTGACATGTGTTTGTAATGTTGGGATTGATTGATTGATTGGTTCAGTGTTCTCTGGCATCGGGATGGTGTAGCGTTCAGCTTATCCTATAACATGCAAGGATGTCGAAAAGTTAATAGGTCATTTTGGCTAATAAAATACACATTTGGTAAAAGTAATCAGTAGATGCTTTCTCTCTCTCTCTCTCTCTTTCTCTCTCTCTCTCTCTCTCTCTCTCTCTCTCTCTAATAATATAAGGAGCCCATAAAAACGCCAAAATAGAGAGAAAATACTATATTTCAGTGACTGCTGTCTCTACAATATAGGATTTTCTCTCTATATTTTGGCTTTCTTATGGGCTCCTTTTATTAGATGGAATTCTGTTGTAACAGAACATTTTTACCAGTCATATATATATATATATATCTATATATAATATAATATATATATATATATATAGAGCCCATAAAAACACCCATAATGTAGAGAGAAAAGTACTATATTTCAGAGACTGCTGTCTCTCTCTTCCAGGTATATGATTCATATACCGAAGAGAGAGACGGCAGTCTCTGAAATATAGTACTTTTCTCTCTACATTTTGGTGTTTTTTATGGGCTCCTTTTATTAGATGGAATTCTGTTGTTACAGAACACCTTTACCAGTCATATATATATAGTATAAATATATATAAATAAGATATATAATATAATATAAATATATATATATATATATATATATACATATACATACTACATACCAGTTTTACTGTTGTACATTTAGGATTCACTATGTATTAATAGGTCACAATGACGTCACCCCATAGGTCAACGCCCCTTTAACATGTGTAATAACGTCCATATGCGAGGGACGTAGGCAGGGTATTTTTGGCAACACCAAGACTTGAGTCTGTCGCGAATATTACGTTACGTAAGACTAAGCATTCATAGTATATAGAAAATAAGCGACGAGCCATCTAACCGAGTTATGTAACTAATCCAGAAAATTATATTCAGCGAGTGAGTATAATTCTCACCCCAGGGAACTGACAACTGCTGTCCTTCAAGGGGGTGTTTTGGTGCCGTTTTGTTTTTGATGCTCAAGAAAGTCTGTGAAAAGTATAGCTCTTCTACTCCGTAATATTCTACACAATTCCTGAAGCAGTTATCGATAATATTTTCTATTTTGTGCATACACCTGGAACTTTTCTATGTTGTGCTAACACCTGGAAATTTTCCTTGTTGTGCTTACGCCTGAAACTGGGAAACACTAGAAGATGATCTCGGTCTGCCTCGACATTGCTTGTTTACACGAAGCCCCTTCGTTTATCTGCCATATGGATAAATAGCATCCCTTAATCAACGCGACAACACATCTCCTCATTAAGGAACGGTCGTGTTGCAATAACGTAGTCTACTAGTGACGACCGAAAATAGACCTTGTGTGTTCGTATGATTAGGGTTAGTTTGATGTTTCATCCTCTACAAAGCGAGAATCACAAGGGGACGACTATCTGTGTTGTTTTTGTTTATTTTGAATGGAATATGAGATCTTGTTTTCGCAGTTTTGATATTTGTTGTTGATTTGTTGCTCGTAAAAAATACTTTGTTACAGTTCTTGATTGGTTGGAAACCTAGTTTAGGTCTTGTTTTCGCAGTTTTGATATATTTTGTTGATTTGCTGCTCGGAATAGAATCATTTCTGTCTGGTGTAAAATACGGTTACAATTCTTGATAGATTAGAAACCTAGTTCAGATCTTGTTTTCGCAATACTCTCTTTAAATTCTTGATTGGTTAGAGACCCATTTCATACATACACACACACACACACACAGACAAAATGATCTTTGCAAAGGGTGGGAAACTGTCCGTACCGAAAATGTCAGTCAGGAGTATAGAGGGCAGACAAAAAAAAAAAAAAAAAAGGTCATGTTCTATAGTCCAGGTTACGAAAGGTTAGCCAAGAACAAGGTAAACGAGTGATGAAATATCTCTCTCTCTCTCTCTCTCTCTCTCTCTTCTCTCTCTCTCTCTATACCCTTCTGCTTTGCGACCCAACTGGTATTAGCCCTATAATCTACGTTCCTTGGAGGTAATTAATGACGCGGAATATGGATGATGATGGTGACATTCTCCTTTCGCAGGTGCCATATAGCGTCTCGCTGCCTTGCACCACCAGAGGCCTTCAATGTCAAAAGTAAGGACCAGCTGTTGAGCTTATTTATGTTTTGCCTTCACAGCTTAGCCTCTAAGTTTCTTTGTTTCAGCAGATAACTTATGCACGAAGTTGAGAAGCAGAGTATAAGCTCAAAGACATACGAGCGCCTCAGTGGCGTGGTTGGTATGGTGTTTGCGTTCCCACCTCGGTGGTCCGCGGTTTCGATTCTCGGCCATTCCATTGAGGAGTGAGAGACGTGTATTTCTGGTGATAGAAATTCACTCTCGATGTGGTTCGGAAGTCACGTCAAGCCGTTGGTCCCGTTGCTGAATAACCATTGGTTCCATGCAACGTAAAAGCACCATACAAACAAACAAACAAACAATCAAAGACATACGGAATGGCATTCTTTTCAAGTTGCTTCAAAGAGGGTCTCTCCTTCCAAGATATAATAACAAAAATAATTATTATAATAATGATATAATAATAATAGTCATTAAAAATATTAGTGATAATAATCATTCATATTCCGCTTTTCATATGTCTGTCATTAAATACAACATACTCCCTTGCATAACATTTACAAAATAATCACGTCGTGCCACAACCTAGCGCGGATAAAATCCATGAACATCACCCAAGGTAACCTTCGGCGGTCAGGCGTTGTGTCTAACTTATCTAACTAAACAAAACAAATAGCAAGCCTGAATTTATGTAGTTTCTTAACGTGAAGGAATTATTATTATTATAATTAAATAATCATGGTAGGAAGAGTCTTGAAATGGAGAAACAAAGCTACATTTATGTATATGTAGATAATATTTAAAGATAAATCTGTACAGAGAGCTTTCGGAAATCTGCTCGATTCTCCTTGAGATTGAAAAGGGTAATCAAACAGATTCCCGAAAGCTCTCTGTACAGATTTTTCTTCATGTATATGTACATATTCATAGCTGAGGATTTAATATTATTATTATTATTATTATTATTATTATTATTATTATTATTATTATTATTATTATTATTATTATTATTATTATGTACAGGATCAAATGGAGAAACAACCAGAAAACCACAGGAAACTCGCCAGTGTTAAACCTCTCAAGGACAACAATCATTATAAACAGAATGAAAATTCCATTGCCTTCACTAAGTAAAAGTATACATAAACGTGCGATGGAATTCAGGAATTAAGGAAAATTCAGGCAGCAAGGTATATTCACTGGGGCTTCAGCCCTTTTTTTTTTTTTTTTTAATACCTAATACAGCCGTCTGCGTCGACTAGTGTTTACGAATCGACCAAGGACATTGTTAACAAAGCAAGACTCCGGCAGGACCTAAGGTCCAAATGAAAACGCTGGAACTTTCATGCAACAATGTTCATTATTATTATTATTATTATTATTATTATTATTATTATTATTATTATTATTATTATTATTATTATTTGTTTATCACAGTCCTCCAATTCGACTGGGTGGTATTTATAGTGTGGGGTTCTCGGTTGCATCCTGCCTCCTTAGGAATCCATCATTTTTCTTACTATGTGCGCCGTTTCTAGGATCACACTCTTCTGCATGAGTCCTGGAGTTACTTCAGCCTCTAGTTTTTCTAGATTCCTTTTCAGGGATCTTGGGATCGTGCCTAGTGTTCCTATGATTATGGGTACAATTTCCACTGCCATATCCCATATCCTTCTTATTTCTATTTTCTGGTCTGCATACTTATTATTATTATTATTATTATTATTATTATTATTATTATTATTATATTATTATTATTATTATTATTATTATTATTATAGAAATTGAGCGCATTAACTTTACTAGGCAGTCTTCCAACGTATACAAGATTCTTCACATGCTAAATAACCAGAAAAATACGAGAGAGACCATTAGACAAGAATAATGATAAATGAACCAAGATAAAAATCAGCAAGGAACAAGTACGTGAATACACGAACAGCAGCTGAGAAAAGTAGAAATTAAGATAAGGTTGATAACAAGGCGAAGCAGTGACGCTGGGAATCTCGAGGTATAGAGTTTGCTATTAAAAGGTTATATAGTTAAATAATAAACGAAAATGAAGTAAGATTCAAGATAACTCAAAATGGAGATAAGTCAATATAAATAAAAAAAAAATTAATGTATTGAATAAAAAAGAGTAAGTAAAATCATATCAAAAGACAACTAAAAGTACATATAAATAAATTAAAAAATTTTAAAATAAAAATAGATAATAATCTTATAGCAACTGTGGCCAAATCTCGTCGAGAAGGCAGCAAAAAAAAGGGGGGTGATAGTCTTGAAAGATATTCTAATCTTGTTAAATCTGGCAGCCTTACCTGGTTTAATGAATGCCCAAGTATATGAAAAACGTTTTATACAATAAATAAGAACATTTAAAAAATTTTAATACGTTGGATAAAGAAGGAAATCTGCTTTTTTTTTATAGTATTTCAACCGTGCAAGAAATTGGCAACCTTAGCTGGTTTAAGTACGCAATCAAATATGTGGTCACAAAGTCACAATTCCAACCAGGATAAAAAGAAGCGACGAATGTTTAAGTATCTCTGAGAAACTGACGACTTGACCTGGTTAACTTTGATCACAACCCCCCAGCTCCTCCTCCAACGGCTTGAGATTCGGACACAGCATACAAAAGGACCGCAAATGTCTCTCTCCCTATTTTCTTCTGGAAAAGAAACGTTTCATTGACGCAGAAAACACAATATTTCAAACCCTTGAGGAGAGAGAGAGAGAGAGAGAGGAGCTGTAGATTTTGTCTTCTGCCACCTGAAATGGGAAGAGAGAGAGAGAGAGAGAGAGAGAGAGAGAGAGAGAGAGAGAGAGAGAGAGACGTGTGAATGATGCAGAAAGCATATTTCAAATCCTTGACGAGACAGGAACTCTGGAAGAAGTATCTGTGGATTTTATCCTTCGACACCAGAAATGGGAAGATAGGACGGGGAAAAAAAATATACAAATAAAGAATAAAAAGAAAAACGCTCTCACGACACTGTATAACGACTTGTAATGGACCAGAAACAAACTCCCAGACAAAGGCTCCCTTAGACGTAGATGTACAGCAGACAACCCATACGAAATGGGGGCGCGTTTGTCATGCCAGCCCAGGATGTTAGCGATGTTTATATTCATAAGGTCTTTGCCTGCAGAAAGGTCTCTCTTTTCAGGCTGTGCTGCAAGATGATTCTTTATTCTTCAGGATTTACTTTGTTATTGAAGGCACATTTTTTGATTCAGTGTGTTTTTCACTATCTCGTGACCCAAGATTCAAGTAGGTAAAATAAAAAATATATATGATATATAGCAATTTTGAACTTTCTTTTGTGTACCTAACAGATCGAAATAAAAGTTGTCATCAGTTTCAACATTTGTCGTCATAAATTGGTGCGTTTAGCTCACAACTGGTTGAACAGCGTTCAGTCCCAGAACAACAAAAGCTGTTGCTATATACAATGAATTAAGTAACTGGCTCTTAGCTGGCTGCCGTGGATCGCAGCTGATGGAAGAGGGCTGGCAACGAGAGAGAGAGAGAGAGAGAGAGAGAGAGAGAGAGAGAGAGATGGGTGTACTCAAAATTCCATAGAAATGCATACAATCATAAAAACTGATAACAGGAGTCTTCGACAAGCTTAGTACTCAACTCTCGAAGTGAAACGATCCATGAGGCACAATTTTGCAACCAACCTCTCACGATCATTTTCCAGGAACTTATACTTTTTTTGTCAATAATTCATATATTTGTCAAAAAATCCTATTTTTGTAAATCGCTTATTTTTGTCAGAAATTCTTATTTTTTTGTCAAAACTCTTACTTTTGTCAAAAATTATCATTTTTGTCAATAATACTTGTTTTTGTACCTATTGTAAAATTAACTCGCGCTGTAAAATCGAAGTACACAGTATCTTTGAAGGCTGATCATATTATCGAATATTAGCACGTAGACATGACTTTTTTTTATTCAAGTCATGTCCAAGTCATGTCCAAGCGTTAATGTTTATGCAGTCAAACCTTTAAATAGACATGTATTGTCCCAGATATGTCATGTGGTCTTTTAAAATGTATTTAGCACAGTATGCAGCATTAGAAAGGGACTTGGTGATTTTCAAAATGGACTTGGTGATTTTCGAAAGGAATTTGGTGAATTTAAAAAGTGACTTGGTGATTTTCGAAATGAATTTGGTGAATTTAAAAAGGGGCTTGGTGATTTTCGAAAGGAATTTGGTGAATTTAAAAAGGGGCTTGGTGATTTTCAAAAGGAGATGAATTCAAAAAGTTGTTTGGTAATCTTAAAAAGGGACTTGGTGGTTTTCAAAAGGAATTTTGTGATGTTAAGAATGAACCAGGTTATTTTAAAAGGGAATTTGGTGATGTTACGAAGGGATTTGGTGATGTTAAAACCGGATTTGGTGATTTTAGAAAGAGATTTGCTGATTTTAAAAATGGACTTGGTGATTTTAATAAACGATTTGGTGATTTTAAAAATGACTTGGTGATTTTAAAACACACTGGGGGGGCGGTTGACAGATGTCAATTTTGGATTCCTTACGCTGTGTGAATTCGGTCATTAATTTGTACTGGTTATTGAAAGCAATATAGTCAAATCTGACTTTGTAATGAGAGGAGAACAGACTGAGAGAAGGACTACACTACACCAAGATAAGAGTTATGCTCTCACAGGAAGAAATACCCTGGCACTGCATAAAAGTGTGCTTCGTTGCCATGGCAACGGCGAAAGACGAGAATTCTGCCAGGTATTAGATAAACGCGTCCAGGCAACCTTAGCCTGGGCCCAGAACGTAGGCTGCTCTTTATCTGTGGGTCGTATCGCCTTACGGACCACAGCCAGCACCGCTCTTTAGTTTGTTTGTAATTCCCAAGAGTTCCTGCGAATGACATAAGCAATAATAATTGTATATCCGCATTTAGTAAGCTAATTTTAGTTTGCATCTGGGGAGTTGTATTACGTGACGGCTAATACAGTTTGATTACCAGTATCATAACGCCAAACTAGTCATTTCTGGCTGTGTTTATTAGGTCAGTGAGTGGCGGTGTAATTTTGCATAATTCTAGCCAGGGTCAGGTATTACTGATTTACGTGGTATCTGAAGGGCTTACTCATTATCCAGAAACACTCGCTATTTAATATACACACCGCAGAGGTAATTATACCAAAATCTAGGTCAGATTATTTATTTCACGGCTGATTCTAATTTTTTAGACTAGCCGTTAATTGTTTCTCGCATCGTATGTAAGTTTTTTTTTTTTCAATGCGGAAATTGACAAGCTTCATCGGCAGAGGAGGTATTTCCGCAATCGTCGTCGTCATTATAATTCTGAGCAAAGAATCGATATTATAATTACCATCATCATCGTCATCATAATATGTTCTCATCAGAGTCATCAATCTCGCCATTACCACCACGTCACTGCTCCTAATGAATCATGATGCATAGTGATGGCTGTGACCTTTCAGTTGACAAGTCATGGGAAAGGAGGAGGAGGAGGAGGAGGATCGTGGTGGTGTGAGCTCAGGAAGGTGGTGGTGGAGAGAGAGAGAGAGAGAGAGAGAGAGAGAGAGAGAGAGAGAGAGAGAGAGATCAGATCAACAGGCGAGCAGGTTATGCAGCTGTCACATTCCGGCACAAAAACAAGGCTTTTTCCCCCTTTCTTCTTCATCTTCTTCTTCTTCTTCTTCTTCTACGACAGGCTGTAAGAAGTGGGTGGGGATGCCATGCAAAGATGAATAAGCGACTGGTTGTGTTTCTTCTCACGCCTGTCTCTCTCTCTCTTCTCTCTCTCTCTCTATTATTATTATTATTACCCATTTCCCAAGCCTCATGAGTGTAAGCAATAGGATAAGTATTTGTTTCAGTTGATAACCTTCCTCTTCTTCTATTTAGTTTCGAGAGAAATGTGTATCCCATGACCCTTGTATATTGCTCTCATTCGTCATGTGTTCAGTTATTGAATTTATGAAATTTATAAGTTTTGGCAATTTTTAGTATGGTCGTCTATCGCTTTTAGATTATATTATTAGGTCACAACTTACAGAAATGTTAATGTAGTTTTAAATACAAGGAAAGTGGTCCTGAGGTCTAGACACCATGGTCAGTATCAGAGTTGACTCATGGAAACTTTAGACTCATACTCCCTCAAGACTCCGTGCACCACGAGCACGTATGCTGGCGAGCTTCACCGTACTGCCACAAAACTTCGTACAAAGTCGTTAATATTGTTTTCAATAGCGACCTACGCAGTCGTGCTCGTCCGACATCATGGATGTGGACATACACTACTTGAATTTTACTCCAGGCCATGGAAATATCATTGTCCATGAGTGCCAAGTTTGCGGGCAAGATGTTAAAAGTTGCCAGATGCCACCTTTTCGTTCATTCGTAAGACCTGACTCATTCAAGCATTCATGAAACCTCCTTGATGCAGTCTGCATCCTTTACGGCGTACCTTTGTAGGTAGACCCGCTTGATTATTAATGACACTCTATTGTGTACAACGTCGTTTTTGTATAGTATTACATGATGGGCAGTCTTGAGATTTGATTGAGTATCTGTGTATATATCAATCTCATTACAGAACACACGCACTCATAAACACACACACACACACATATAGGCCTATCGATTATATATATATATATATATATATATATATATATATATATAATCGATAGGCCTATATATGTATATATATATATATATATATATATATATATATATATATATATATATATATATATAGTGTGTGTGTGTGTGTGTGTGTGTGTGTGTGTGTGTGGTGTATGTGTGTGGTGTGTTTGTTAGAAGCGTAGAAAAATCACATGTGATTTGTTTCTCAAATATATGTGGAACAAAATGTTTGAAAGGTTTGTATACCTTGGAAGTGTTTGGTAGATGACGTATGTGAGACGAGGTGAGTGCGTCTTGCCTAGATTGGGTGTAGGGGATGAAATTGAGGTGAGGGGCGCAGTGTGTGTGTGTGTGTTTGTGGTCGATATGCTTCTGATAAGTCACTGTGTACATTGAACTTTGATTCTGCAGTGGAGAAATGAATGTGACGGGGGTCCCTCGCTAAACTAGAGGCACCTACTAAAATTAGAATAGCAAATAGTCCCCCGCTCTCCAAACTTAGGTTCAGAATCACAACAATATTCAAGGAATTACTAAAGCGAAGGGAGCTGAATTTTTATATGGCTTGAGATGACTGCCAATTCGTTCTTTTGAATTTGGCTGCATCTCTGTTGAGATTTCATCAGATGGTGCACTTATCGCTAGTTTTTTTTTTTTTTTTTTTTTTGCTGGTTGTGGAAGGGGGAAGGATTATCTTAGCCACAGCGCTTACAGATTTCCTTTTCTTTTGCTCCCATTTAGCTGAGTAAAGTCCACTTTACATTAACATGGGTTGAAGAGCTAATTGGAATAAGGTAGACAACTGTACAGGGTGTCCACAAAGTCCCAGTACTATAAGAAGTTTTTATTGCTTGTGATGGTACTAGGACTTTATGGGCACCCTATATATTATACAGTTGTCTCCCTTGTGAAATTTCATTGTAAATTTACGTAACACCGAGACCTTTGGGACTCAAAAAAGAAGAAAAAAAAAACAGAAAAAAACTGAAGCAAGATGAGAATTGACCAAAAAAAAAAAAAACTGTCACCCAAACGAGTAGCCCAGGATAACAAAAGAGGAAGCGGTGTTATTTAGCTGTGACACTTGGCGAATGAAAGACTCGCTGTTTTGATCTTACAAAGGAAATGCGTTGGTATTAATCATCTCGGGAAGTTTCAATCATTGTGTTGTGGTTTTACACCTCTAGTGAATCACTGTGATTGTGGTGGGCACTTTGTTTATGTAGTTTGGCGCCAGCGAGGATATTCATATGCTCTCTCTCTCTCTCTCTCTCTCTCTCTCTCTCTCTCTCTCTGAAGTTAGATCGCAGTAACTTAGAACATGCGCGACCCCTTGGGCAGAATTCCCATAGATTTCAGGAAAAAAAAGGTCCTAGGGTGTTAAATCCCCCTTTTATGTTTCCTCACTTCCCTCCTCTCCTGCAAAACTTAAATTTCCATTCAAAGATTTTTTTTTGTGTGTGTGTCTTCTGAAAGAAAGAAAAATTGCATCAGATGTGGAAAAGAGTAAAATGAAACTGCTAATGGAGGACACGCCATGCTCAAATGAAAAATTTCCATTCAAAGATATATTTTTTTGTGTCTTATGAAAGAAAGAAAAATTGCATCAGATGTGGAAAAGAGTAAAATGAAACGCGCCATGCTCAAATGAAGTCGCCTTCGCAGACTCGATGAGGCCTTGACCTCGCTACTGGGCCGAACGGCGAGGTCCAAAGAAAGGGCTTGAACACCACAAAGCTCTTTGACGCGAAGAGAGAATGAGCGAAGGCCAGAAATGAATACTGAGAATGAAATGGGCTAAACAGAGTAGAGGATCAGTATGGACAAGAAGAGCAGAGGTCCTGTTGGAGTTAGTGCTTATTAAGGTTCTTTGCAGCGTCCCTTCGGCCCCTAGCTGCAACCTCCTTCATTTCTTTGACTGTACCCCCGTTCATATTCTCTTTCTTCCATCTGACTTTCTACCCTTTCTTTACTGTTTCACAGTGCAGCTGCGAGGTTTTCCTCCTGTTACACCCTTCAAAACCTTCTTAACTGTCAATAACCCTTTCAGTGTTGAATGACCTCATATGTCCCAGCTCTCGGTGTTTGGCCTAATTTCTATACTCTAACGTATTCTTACAATTCGGGATCTGTATATGATGGTTTTAAACATTTTTGCTCTGTATAGGTTTTGTTTCTCTGCTGAAAATATTTTCTTTTCAATATTGCATTATATTCCTGTGGATCGATCTTCCTGCCATACCAGAGAGGCTGCTTTGAAACACCATATTTCCTGTTTTTAATACATTTTAAATACATTCTTTACATTTTTAAAATGTAACATATTTACATGATTGATTTCACCTCAACATTCGTTAAAACGAAATTTGCCAACCGTACAAACGGTGGTCACTATGACACACTGTAAACAATAACACCATGCTCACTCAAGTCATCATTATTTCACTGATTCACTCCTTACCTTTCTCCTGCTTATCTATGGCCCTTTTAGAGGTTTAGTTGCTGCAAAGGAAGACCCTCTTTCAAATCATCACTGTGTAGGTGAAGGTGATGATGAGGTTGGTGAAGAAGTTGCAGAAGGGCTCTCAATCACTTCATTTGCACATGATGGCTTTTGATGGAGCTGCGCCTTTCTCTTTCTCTCTGAATACAGAGTTGAGTATCCTGATGAATTCTAAAAAGGATTTTTGCGTTTTACTCTAACGCAGGATGGAAGATCCCGCAGAGGGATCTGGGGCAGGATTTGCTGGTCTTCATTCTCTTGAGAGACGCAGTAGAAATTGTTAGTATGGTACACACAACAAAAGCTACATGCGGAATGTTAATCAGAGTTTCATTTATGCAATAAACCACAAAATCCATGAATTCTTTCTTGTATATAGGTGTCTTGTATCCAGTGTTTGGTTTTGTTAGTGTGTGAATTTTACAGGTTTGAGCTGTAAAAACAAACTATACACTGACCTCTTCACATTCATGTATTTTCTTGATATAGTCCATGTTCACTGGGACGGAGGGGAATTTTGCAAGGGGCTATACCTGTCGTGCAGTTAAGAGAAAATTCTATTTTTCCCCTCTTAAGGTGCGTTCTAAAGCTTTCATTTCACGTCTCCTGTCACGAATCTTCAGTTTCGTTTTACGTAACCGACGCCAGTGCGGTTTTCTGTAGTTTAGAACGTCCCAGCAGATACACCAAGCTCTGTTTCATTCTCCGATGAGAATGATTTCCCCCACACGGAATGAATCGCGTCAGGCGTCCTGTATACTCTTTTCTGAAAGTTCTATTTGCACAAGGAGTGACATTGACGGACAGTAGGACGGACGCCGGTTCCACGGCGGCACTCTCAGCGCGTGACCCAACGCCAGACTGGTCCGGAGGAACCTCTCACGGATTCTTCAGCAGCAGAGAGGGAGAGAGAGAGAGAAAAAAAAAAAGTCTTTAAAGGATTATAGATCCGAGCGAGTAATACAAAAGCAATAAGTGTGTAGTCATGTGGTTGCAATGAAGCCTAAAGACGAGCCTTTAGGAAAAGTCACGTCAGTGGAATAAGTCAGTGACTTAGTAAGATCTCGATGGTGAGTGAGAAGCGACCGCAGATGCCATACGAAGCGTCTGGGGACAGGTCTCATATCAGGACCGTTAGAGTGACAAGCAGAATATATTTTAGCATTATGAAATGTATACCATCTTTAGCGTCTTTTATTCCTTCTTTAGATTTTCCACAAGTCTCTTATTAGCGCCTCTAATGAATACAATTTTGCAGGTAAACGGGATAACAAATTTATCTTGCAGATCAGATCATAATTCTGCTTCCAATAAGTTGGTTCCCTTAGGGGATTAGTGTCGTCAGTACACCTCATTGGGTGCACTGTAGGCATTACTTAAGGGTCTTTGCAGCATCTCTTCGGCCCTTGGCTGCGACCTCTTTCATTCCTTTTACTGTACCTCTGTTCATATTTTCTTTCTTGCATCTGACTTTCCAACCTCTTTAACAACTGTTTTCTTAGTGCAACTGGTAGGTTTTCCTCCTGTTACACATTTCAACCCTTCTTGTTGTCATCTCTGTGAAGGTTTTCCAATTGCATTTTCAGTAAATAAAGTTGAATATTACTCTTCGAATCATGGTATAGCCATGAAAGAAAGCTAGTTTTGAAAAAGTTATGTATGACGCTTGGAAGTAAAGGCAGAAAGATGTATGTTGCATACAGGTAGACGCTTGAAATTAAATGGAAAAGTGTGTATGTTGCTTTCAGGAACTAGAAAAACGGTTAAGAGTGGACTGAGAGGCAAAGTGATTGGTGATGTTGAAGATGTATGGTTAAGTATAGCTTAGTTTTTACCAGACCACTGAGCTGATTAACAGCTCTCCTGGGGCTGGCCCGAAGGATTAGATATATTTTTACGTGACTAGGAACCAATTCAGTTACCTAGTAACGGGACTTACAGCTTATTGTGGAATCCGAACCACATTATATCGAGAAATGAATTTCTCTCACCAGAAATAAATTCCTCTGGTTCCGCAATGGCCGAGCCGAGAATCGAACTTCGGACCACCGGAGTGGTAGCCGAGCGCGAAATGCACTCGGCCAACGTGGAACTTGAAGATGTATGGTGCAGAGGATAAGTTGTCGAGAGCAATGTGATGGTTTTTATGATGAAAATGAAGCATGAAGTGGAATTCGTAGGTGGGAGAGGACTTGTTTGGTGCAAAAATAGGGAAAGCACCATTTTATGCTGTTTATTGAAAATGATTTAGTTCTCAAAATCGAAACGTCTGGCTCTTTTTATCTTTTTATTATTATTTTTTTGACACATTGAAACGTCATTCTATCATATTAATTATCCTTCGAAATATTACCCAACGTCATTCTATCATATTAATTATCCTTCGAAATATTACCCTCTCCACCATCCATAGATAGCATAACATCGCCTCTCTACGCAGAGTGAACAGACAGCTCTTTAAAAATATTACGTGTAAGGCGATTCATTACCGACTAATATTAATTTTTTTTTTTTTTGGTTCGTTACCCATATATATGAAGTTTTCTCATTTTTCTTTGGTTCAGGACTCATGAGTACATTGGTAATCTGCTTTTCTTGAGCCATGAGATCTTCAGTAGTTCCAGACGCAGCTCAGTTGTCACACGAAGAGGTAAGTGTTCTCTGATGTAACTTTTCTGTTTGACCTATTTTTGTGGCTGACTTGAGATTCTGGGAAAGCTTTTGCAACTAGTGTCGTTCCTAAGGTTTTAGTAACAAGTAACAAAGAGTCCGTTTTGGTTCAGTACGAAACCTGATTAACCAAAGACAGGGACAACTTACTGATTGATTTGATTTGATTTATGAAATTTAGGCTGTGAAGCCAAGTAATTGGATACTTTCGA
>NC_061096.1:62054876-62058876 GCF_015104395.2 Macrobrachium nipponense
AAAACAATCGGTCAGCAAGCGAAGCAGAATGCGTCAAAGGAAATATTAAGCTTGAATTAAGCAAAGAGGAATGTTACTACTTATTCAATAAAAAGATCTACGTACGTAGTACGCATTTCGCCTGCTCTCTTTGTGGTAAGAGAGAGAGAGAGAGAGTTGAAAAACATCCATCGCATTTTGTTGTTTGAAATGGAAACACGCTTTTGAAGTAAAATCTTTCCCATCCAGAAAACACTTCTTGTTGTATTACAAGTAGGAAACTTTCAAGGATAATTCTCGTGAATTCGGCGATGAGTAAGTAGGAAAACTGCCGTCGCCAGTAGCCCGCATACTTATTGCATAATACCAGATCCCACGCGATGGCAAAACAACGCAGACAGACACAAGACTGGGCACATGAGGCTAGCGAAGAATCCCATCGGAGCGTGAGGCTGCATAAGCCAACGCTTACTGGAGATCGTGTGACGTGAGCGCTGGTTGTTTACGTGCTCTCGCAAGCGCGCTTTAATCGAAACTCAGAAAGAAGCCAGTCCAGTCTGCTGATCACATAGAATGTGAAATTGTGTAATGGACGCGACGATGAGGGCGAACTTGACTCACCCCGAATCCTGCAAGTGTGTAATGCGAAAATAAGTCCTTAAAATATCTCCCCCGCTGACACACAGCTTGACGTCCCTGTTGTACACAGCTGCTGTTTTCTTCATCATCTCCTTTGGGTCTTTTGCGTATTTTATGCTTGTCTTTGGTCCGGCGTTTGGGATTCCTCGTTGATGGGCTGGTCTCTCTCTCTCTCTCTCTCTCTCTCTCTCTCTAAATATATATATATATATATATATATATATATATATATGTTATGTATGTGTATGTATGTATTATATATATAATAATATTATATATATATAATAAATAAATAAATATATAATAATTGTATGTAGATGTAATTTATACACATACATATATGTAAATATGATAACTGATCACGAAGTATATAAAACGTGATGCTGTGTATAAATAAAGGGTTTTTTTTGCCACGGAAAAAGGAAAAACAAAAAGCGAGATAGCCAAGTATCGGTTTGCCTCAGTAAAGGGTCCGAAAGGACCGAAAGACTGCCTACTCGCTTTTTCATTTTTTCCTTCGGTGGCCAAAAAAAACCCTTATTTATATGTAAATATATATATAAATTGTACATGCAGGTATGCATATGCATCCATGGATACATAATGTAGTATGTATCACTCAGTGACCCGTTCACTTTTTTAACTTTTGGCTTATATTGATGTAAAACGAGCAAGATGCTGTCTGATTCACATTATTTCGTCTAGATTCCAGCTACGCTGCTTGATGTGGAGGGACTTATTAAAACCTACGAAGAATGACAATTACAACCTACGAAGAATGACAATTATAAAAAATATTCCCCTTTTCCATAATAATGATAGAGGGTAGTTTTGCTTTAAATAAATATATATACCTTTATGAAAAGATTCTATAGCTCTGAAGTTTTTGTATGAAGGAAGACAGTAAGACCTTGATAATGGGTGGTTGGCCATGAATTAGATATTAAAAGATGCATGAGTCTTAGCATCCAAGATGGCCATGAATGTATTACCAGAGAGGTGAGGGGTGTCAGCATGCGTTGGGTAGACACTGAATAGTAAAATAAGCCTTAATGGTGGACCACTTGCTGCGCGGAATGGCTGATTCCATAATGATTTTATGAATACGAGATTCATCCTTGTCTTGGGTATCTTTAGCGCCCCCTTCCTTTCAGAGGAGGTAGGCTTATTTCAAAAAGGACATGAGAGGATACGACCAGAATACAATAAACATTATTATTGTTATATTATTGCTAAGATACAAAAGCTTTACATATTCAAGGTTATGATTACAGACTGAACGGGGTAACAAGCAGCTTTAGGTTTGTTTGTTGCTGTGTTAAATATATCTACAGGCTCTATGAACTTATTACATGACCATGAATTACTTCACCCAGGGACTTGGGAACGGCAATAATACTATATAGCATAGACACCAAAGTGACCTTACCAAGTGATCATTTTGTTACTAAGCAGAAGGCTCGTACGATTCCTCCCTCTCTCTCTCTCTCTCTCTCTCTCTCTCTCTCTCTCTCTCTCTCTCTCTCTCTCTCTCTCTCTCATTTTATCCTACATTTGAGTAGTCATGTCGCAGAGGTTACACTGGAATACAAATATCTTGTTGATATCCGAGCTATCGGAAGGATCGAGGTCAGAGAGTTTATCCTTGAAGTGACCTGCCTCGGTATAATGAAATCTCTGTCGCGTTGAATGTTTTAAAAACTTTTAACCGTCATTCTCTTGACTACTGTCAGTTCAAGTGGTCATAAAATTTACTTTCATATTCAAGGCTAAATAGAAATGAAGCGTGATTATATTCAGTGTTACAAGTTAAGGAAATTTATCATCATATTCGATGTTGGATGGGAATTAATTTAATGATAGCATTGAAGTTGTAATGAAATATTCATCTTAATATAGATTAATAGTAATTAGATTTATCATAATATTCAAGGAAATGACAGTTTTTTTTACTATTTTATGTATTTTTATGGTTTTTTTTTTCTTAAGAGTAGTCAACTAAGACACGCATCTCTGATTTCTGCTGTGACCGAGTTTGAATCTTAGTGTGACCTATCATCCTTCCTGCAGCCACCTAGCATGATTGCTTCCGTGACCTAGCTTGATTCCTGCTTTGACCTAGCATGATTGCTTCCGTGACCTAGCTTGATTCCTGCTTTGACCTACCTTGATTCATTCCGTGACCTAGCTTGATTCCTGCTTTGACCTACCTTGATTCATTCCGTGACCTAGCTTGATTCCTGCTGCGACCTACCTTGATTCATTCCGTGACCTAGCTTGATTCCTGCTGTGACCTACCTTGATTCATTCCGTGACCTAGCTTGATTCCTGTTGTGACCTACCTTGATTCATTCCGTGACCTAGCTTGATTCCTGTTGTGACCTATCTTGATTCATTCCGTGACCTAGCTTGATTCATAAAGTGACCTGTGGGGATTCGTCTCGGCTTCACAATAGCTATAATTATGCTTCAAGTGTGATGTAAATTATCCAAGTTTTTTTTTTCTCTCTCAGAAATAAACTAACCATCTTTTTTTTCTGTACAAAAGAATTACAAAATCAGCCTTTGTGATTATCGTAAGCTCAAGATAATTCCTTGATTGAATAAACGAGCTTGCACAACTCAGCTTTGGAAAAAGTTGTCTTTGTCTGTCTGTCTGTGTGCCTGTCATTGGCATTACGTCATTATCAGTAAACCAGTAGGTGTATATTATACTTCCGCATCAGAACCATTTCCTGATCATTTATTGACAAGAACATCTTCCAGTTAATCGAATACTTCTGCATATGCATGCACATATTCTCTCATACAGGCTTAGGAATATAAATACACATTGCTTGCATATCATAACCATTCAAGCATAACGGCATGTATGTATATGAACACAAACAAGCAACAGTTTGGAAAAGGATGCAACATGGCTGCGTTTTGAGACATTGCATCATGACAGCAACAATGGACCTCTCTCTCTCTCTCTCTCTTCTTCTCTCTCTCTCTCTCTCTCTCACACACACACACACACACACATACACGCACATTTTCCTAGAATGTACAATTACGTATAAATTTATTGCTGAAATGTATGTAATTACCATCTTACGTAATAGGTAAAGTATTTTGACTCTCTCTCTCTCTCTCTCTCTCTCTCTCTCTCTGATTTTCCTAGAACGAAAAATACTGTATAAATCTAACAATGAAATACATGTAGAAACCATTTTTAATGGATAGATATGTTGACTCTCTCTCTCTCTCTCTCTCTCTCTCTCTCTCTCTCTCTCTCTCTCTCTGAATCTTACATTCCCTTAAAATGAACAATTTATTTATGTAGATTTAACAATGAAATTTATGTAATTACCTTTGTTAATGGATAAAGTATTTTGAC
>NC_061096.1:62059376-62138245 GCF_015104395.2 Macrobrachium nipponense
CGTTCTCGGTACTGAAATTATAGACGCAAATGCTGCTGTAAAAACAGAAAAAGTTATAGGAATATCCCACAGATGATAAAGGAGGCGGAAAACTTGCTCGGATGTCTTTTCGCTACACGGCGTTTCTTTCGACAAAAGTGATTCATTCTTTCTCGGGAACTGGCTGTGGTGGGAGTGTGACTGACTATTCAAAGAGATTTCGGCCCCCGTGTTGCCCGTCCTATTGTGAATAACGTAATAAGAATGCGATGATGCAACAAACCCCTTTCTACCAAAGAGGACCCTGTGGGGCTTTTATGGGGGTGTATAGCTCAGCAGGAGGGCTGGGGCGGTGGGGGGAGGGGGGGGGGGGCGAGGAAGAGGCGCTGGCGTCTGCTGCTGCTAACGTGGTGCGGAGAACATGTGCGTCTCTCTCTCTCTCTCTCTCTCTCTCTCTCTCTCTCTCAAGTAGAAGCTGGACGGGACGGGGAGATAAATGAGGGAAAGACGAGGAATGGGAAGCTGTCAAACCGGTTTCCAAGTAAACTCGACGTCGAACGTTCGGCCAAGCAGAGGAGATTCGCCTTCTTTTTTCCCTCCTCCAGGGAGTCTGCGAGAAGTTTTCTCAACACTATAAAAAAAAGATAATTAGATAAAAATCACGTAGTGTCCTCCCATAGAAACTAAATCTGGACGGAGAAGGAGATGGCAACAATAAATCGATGAATTGCGTACTACTGAACGGAGAGAGAGAGAGAGAGAGAGAGAGAGAGAGAGAGAGAGAGAGAGAGATTTTGCGTATCATTTCACTCTTTGTAAAGTAGAGGGAGAGAGGAACCTTCGCCTGGCAACACAGTTAAAGGGGTAAAGATTTGTTGGTTTTTTATTGGTATATAAAGGGCGAAAATGGCTAGATAAAACTGGCCAGTCTATTCATTACTAATATAAACGAGACGAATTAAAGGTATTAGGAATGTTAAAATATAAGTACTGCTTAATTTTGTAATATACTATAGACTTGAATACAGTATCGCGTGTAGTACTACTCAATACACTGACCAAGGTCTAAACAATTTTCGTTAAACCTTGACACTGACAAAAAAAAAAAAGAAGAAAAAAGGACGTATCCCTGACCACGTGAATAGCATCAGAGGTACCTGCTAATGATTTACTCCTAAACTGGTTTTATCAAAGGAAAGAGGATGATTAATGCAGGGAAGTGTAATCATTATACCTTTCGATTACAGTGGCCGGTGCATTTAAATGCACAGTGCTCACAAAAGGAGCAGCACGCAATTGCACGATGCTGCACGCTATAGGTACCACGTCGTAGGCTGATGTAACATCGGTCTAGAGAACCTGTTGCCTCACCTCACTACCATATTTAGTGAGAGAGAGAGAGAGAGGGGGGGGGGGGGGGGGGGGTGGGGGGGGGGGGGGGGGGGGGGGGGGGGGAGGGGGCTACCCATTGCTGTTCACGAGTTCCCGCTCTGAAGCAAGGCATTTCGACCTTAGGCTACTACTGTCTCGACCGTTCACCTCTGGTGCGCCTAGAGCGGACAAAAGCACACATGTCGAGATGCGCGTAGGTGTAGATCTCTATCTACGGCACGTGTCTGGATATACATATTTTCGCAAGATGAACCGAATTAGAAATAAAATTATCAATAAGTTATTCAATTTATGGATCCGCTTCCAGATTCATTTCAAGAATTTTCACCATAATGATTATCATCAGCTGACGGTCTATTTTCCGGCCAGCCCCCATCACCATAATATATATATATATATATAGATATATATAATATATATATATATATATATATATATATATATATATATATATATATATATATATGATATATATATATATATATATATAATACTAAACTACTGGGTTGTAAGAGTAATCCATGATATAAAGGCACGAAAGGAACGATTTATTGATAAAAGCGAGTTAAAAATATTTCTCATTTTCGTTCTGTCGAAGTTTGATACCCATCAACGAAAATGAGCACTATAACATTTTATCATAATAATATCTTTTCACGGAACAGTCGTTAGGAATGCTTCCATACTTGACGCGTAATAAAGTAGTGGTGTTGATTTATTATTATTATTATTATTATTATTATTATTATTATTATTATTATTATTATTATTATTCAAATAGCCAAAAAAGCTTCCGAACCATTAATTCTCGTTTTTGAATACGGAAGATGAGAAGAAAGTAACACTTTACAATATTTATATAAAAAGCTAATATTCTGAGAGCACTTCATTTTAATATAACCCTCTCAAGCCCCTCTTTAAGATTACGAAAGCACAGAGGGTTGGTTGCTCCTCTATGTAGCTCGACCAATTAGGGCACATCTGTGCTTTTCAAGAACAGTTACTGGATCTATTTTCCTTGCGCAAAATTAGCCTCTGTAAGGTAGCTCGAATAAAAAAAAAAATTGAGTTTCTGAATTGACAGTAGGTTTTACAAAGCTTAAGAGTTCAGTTTATCATTCAAGAAAAAAATACATAAATTGCGCGTTTCCTACGTTTACCACGTTCGTACAAAAAATCCAATCAAATCAAATCACTGTAAATTATGAATAATGGTTCCTGTCAGTTTTGCTTTTACTGAATAGTAAGATGGAGCATCAATTTGGAGGAAGTCTCCTTATATTTATTCTGCGCTTGCGAGGCATAATTTAAATGCTTACCAAGTCACTCCAATCACAACAGTCTTGTTTATCGGAATGACGAGATAACGCCCAGGTAAACATAGCTCTTGAGCGGCTCTGTGAAAATGTAAGAGCGTGTAAACAGAAAGATAAGAGATCCATAACAGGGAGAAGTAGCCTTTCCAAGAGGAAGGACATGAAGAGGAATTTCGGTCATGTACGAGAGGAGGAAAAGCTGAATGACAGGAGGAGGAAACAGGACTGGCGCATACCGGAAGCTTGTGGAATTCGTTTTCGGGAGGGAGCCCAGGTTTAGGAGACCGTGTGGTTCCGTGGAGGGAGTTTGTGGGAGGGGGGGAGGGAGGGGATTTAAACAGAACCGTGGGGGAAGGGGAGGGGGATGGAGGTTGGGGGAGCAGGGATTGTAAACCGGCGTGAAGGGGAATGTAGACGGCATTGGGGACAACCTCCTTGCGTTGGGGATATAGTACCACTCCGAGTAGTAGTACCATATTATACAGGAGAGAGTAACTGCTGACGCGGTTATTACCCTCGTGGGGAGTGTACTGTAGAGTCCTTCCCCCTCCCGTTCCTTCCCCCCTCCCCTCCCTTCATTCAGGATCTTCCTCGCCTTAAACGGGCGTTTTCTTTCCTTTCTTTTTTCTCGCTTGAATAGTGGATGAGTCACTTGCGATTATCCATGTACGTGCATTGGTAGCCATTGTCGGAACGCTAGGCTCATGCGCGCCACGATATCAGTGTTCGTCACTTTGGAAGTTGCGATTTTGTGCTCTCGTGAAAGCGAATCTACAGCGGTTTGAGTACTTTCTTATTTGTTGTCGTTGCCTTTATGATGCTGTTTTTTCTGTTGTTATTGCTGTTTTGCTGCTGTTGTTGGTTTTCAACGAGAATATTGTTTTCAGTATGTTTTGGGGGGATGTGGGATAGTACTATATGATATTCAAAATGGGGTAAAGAGATGAGAGTTTTTATTATAGTTATTATTATTATTAGTATTATTTTATGAGTATGTATACAAGACAGATATGAGGAGAGAGAGAGAGAGGAGAGAGAGAGAGAGAGAGAGAATCAGCCAAGCAAGATCTCTCGTTTCCGGCGACGCACGCTCTCGAATGTGACCGGATGCGGCGGTAGCAGCGCAGCGGCGGTGGCGGCGGCGGTAGCGGAGGCCCATACGTGCGTGAATGCGAACATATGACGTCGGAAGTTTGCCTTCGGCAGATACGAGTAACCAGAAACCCCAATTATATATCTTTAAGGTCAAGGAGCTTCGCGGCAGTTGTAAGAGCCAGTGTTGCCAACTGTAGGGTAATTGCCCTATGCGCAGGGTAATAATGTCAAAATCTTAGTCAGCAGGGCAATATTTTCAAGTGTAAGGTAATTGTAACAAGGTAGGTTTAGATCAATATGCTTATTAGTATTCGTGATATTGCATATAAACATAATCTAAAGATTTATTTATTATCATGACCGCAAAATGTTGGGTCATTTTCAGTTATGTAGGGTAATTTCACGTCATCTGTAGGGGGCGCAGGGTTAGAGGGGTTGGCATCACTGGTAAGAGCCCCGAATTAGTCAGACCTATACTAGACCCACCTAGACCGTGGTCGAAGCCTTGGGACCTTGGTCTAAGCTGTATAAAAAAAAAAAATACACTACACAATCCTGTATTATTTTAATTAATAATAGAGATTGGTTTATTCCCATACGCGTCATTTTCCTAAATCCAAGGGCAGCTTAGCTTGGACGTCAATTCTTTAAGAGAACTAGCAAGTTCCTCAAAATCTGTGCCACGTATAAGAACAAAAGCAACGTTTACGTCACTAACCACTGTAAAATGTTACGAAATGTTTTAATGTGACATATAGAAAATTTGGCATTGATTATTTTACCATTGTTTAGGTCTGTAGTGCTTTCAAATACTACATAAATTGATTGGGGAAGTTTGATTTGGCAGCGCCACTTCCCAGATCATGCCCAAAACGACAAAGAAGGTTTGGAAATATTATGTAGTCCGAACCAGTTTCTTTTTTTTTTATTTTTTAATACCGACATTGGCTTCACTTGATGATGCCTTAGAAGCATGTTTTTTAGCCAAGGCTAGTTTCATGAGAACGCTTTGAAGGGTATCAAGTCAGGAAACACGTCAGAGTTCGCTCATTTCCTGTTATGTATTTTAATCATCTGCTTGCATTTGCATTTATTAATCTGTTAATTTATCTGGGGGGTTTTTTCCAGTAAATGATTTCCCCTTTGTCTTCCCCATTACCTTCCGTTACTTCTTTTTTTTTCGAATGTACAGGATATTCTTTGGAATATAGTGGCCCCCTGTGGGGGTGTCCATAAAGTCCCAGTACCACTACAAGTCTTTATGGTTCAGAATGGTACTGGGACTTTATGGACACCCCGTAGCGTTCATCTGAATAATTAATGATAATCTATAATAATAAATAAGAATACTAATGAACAAAGAACAGATAATTATATATTCTTCTATGCATTATTATATTGTTCATTATTATTACTGCAAAATATGCAATCCTCTAGAAAGTAATAAATTTCTAGAGGATAGCATATAATGATACAGGTTCCCAGTATCTTAAGCAAAGGGCGGTCACTGACTAGCAAATGAGCAAATCCGCTCTTTAAATCATGGCTGAAACTGAATTAAAAACGCCAAAAGATATTTCGACAGTTTATGCAAGTTATTTGCCATCCCAGTGGTACGTCAATAAAACGTGAATTATTAATAAACGCATGAATTTTAATGACCTTCCATATTGAAAAAATGTATGAATGATTTTTTCAGAAATTCATGATTAATTCATTTGAGCAAAATCTCTCTCTCTCTCTCTCTCTCTCTCTCTCTCTCTCTCTCTCTCTCTCTCTCTCTATCATATATATATATATTATATATATATAGATATATATATATATATATATATATATATATATATAATCTGTGTGTGTGTATGTGTGTGTATATATATATATATTATATAACACATATATATATATATATATATATATATATATATATATATATATATATATATATATATATATATATATATATATATATCCTTCAGTCCACGGTAGAAAGTTAAGTGAAACAGGGACTTGGAACAAGAACATTCGTAGTATATTCTACATTGTCAAGTTCTCACTGAAAATAATAGAAGTTGGCAGACCTTTTATGTACAAAAACAGAAAGAGGGGGGCGGGGGGTTACAGTTTGTTTTTGCCTTTGAAATACTAGTCGTGCTGTTGCAAGCCTGGGAGTAATTAGGTTATTTGAGGGTCCTATATTATCTCTCCCAGAAACTCCAGTGTCGTGTTCCATTTCCTGATCATCCAGGACTTTTCCTACTTTCACAGATCGCGATATCGGGAATGGGAAAATGAAGCTTGGGTTTTAAATGGATATTATTATTATTCTTCTTGTTAATCCTACTGATGATGGCGTCATCGTTGTTGTTAACAACAACTCACGTCATTCATCCAACTGAAAATGAAAGGAACAAACTTCGTGACCTTACTATTGTAATCCAATTTGACCTCGTGACCTGACACGCAGAGCACCGAATGAACTCGAGCAGTTAATTTGTGGGTTTGTAGCGTGTGTGTGTTGTGAGAGAGAGAGAGAGAGAGGAGGGGAGGGGAGGGTATGGGAAGGTATTGGATGCTGTTTGGGAACCGTACTCTCAGCATCCTCCCCTTTCAATTATTAATTCTTGCCGAATTGATTGGAATATGACTTCCGCCATCTGTGGCAGCTGAGTTATCTCAGGTGCTACACTAAACAGTTAGTCACGTCATGTTATGACCGCGTTACGAGTGAACGCAACGTTACATATGGATGCTCTCAAAGCCTGAACCTGCCTAAGAGTGAGGGGGAGTGCTGGCATAGCAGCAACGTGAACTAAGGCCATTCATTCTATGATTTGCGTTCTTTTGCGTGAGCTTGCATGCAATTGAAATCAAATTTTCATTTCCTTGTCCATTGACTTTGTTTATTTATCTGCACACAGCTAATTACCACTAATTGTTGTTTGGTTTTTAGTATATTTTTACATTTCCCTTGTTTCCTTTTTATCCTTTTTTTTTTTAAATAGGAAATTGTTCTGGGCCATTTGCTCCTCTAATGCAAGACGTTGTGGTTTGTTCCATAATAATGATAATAATCTCGTAGTTGAGTTCTTGAAGCTGCAATGAAATAATTATAATTTCCTCGGTCAGGTTTCTCTCCAGACGTTTCTGTCGACGTCGAGTTACTTATTATCAAAATTATTATAATGCAGCTTTTACGAGAGCTCTGAGCCAAATTTCTAGCCTCTCATTGGCTCTCTCGAGGGAATTGTTTGTGTTTAAAAGGTTGAAAATAAGTTTGAGAATATTGATATGGAGTACAAGACGGAATGTAGTGCAGCTGGAGTCCAAGTGGTGGTAGGGCCTACCTAATTATTGGCAAGATAGAATGACTACAACGTCAAAGCAAATATAGCAATGACAATAGCATGGTGGAATCGACTAAAGGACTGTTAATCAGATTTTGAAGATTTTTTTCTTTTTTACAAGATTAAAACGAGTCGTTTGAATGCCTCTGGTCGAATTCAGAAGCTGTAGAAAGGAAGCGTCTGTGTATTTTAAAATTAACTCTTAAGTGGAGACTGCCATGAGGGTATAATCTTTTGATAGGGAAACGGCACGGTGAAGTTTGTGAAATGGAAGGAAAGGGAAGTGAGTGATCTCGGTTGTGCAAGTTTGATGGTAAAAGTGCTATAGAATGAAAGGATCTTTCCATTTACGAAGTTTAAGAGTTACTCAAGATCTCGACTTCTTTTGAAGACACTTGTCCTTTGGTGCTAGAGGGGAACCTGCTCTTGAGCTGTAAGAAAAGCTTTTTTCTTTTTAAAGAGACTTTCCAATGAGTGCAAGAAGCTGCAGAAAGATTGATATGGAGAACAGAATCTTGCAATTTCCGAATTCAGGTGCTGTACAGAAACCTGCTGTTATGCTGTGAAACAGCTTCCGAATTCAGGTGCTGTAGAGGAACCTGCTGTTATGCTGTGAAACAGCTTCCGAATTCAGCTGCTGTAGAGGAACCTGCTGTTATGCTGTGAAACAGCTTCCGAATTCAGCTGCTGTAGAGGAACCTGCTGTTATGCTGTGAAACAGCTTCCGAATTCAGGTGCTGTAGAGGAACCTGCTGTTATGCTGTGAAACAGCTTCCGAATTCAGGTGCTGTAGAGGAACCTGCAGTTATGCTGTGAAACGCGGTAACATTCCCAACAACAGTAATTATTTACAACCCCCTAATCCTCCTCATGTGCTGTAAAAGTATTTTAGATTCCCTGTCGTGATGAAACTCAATTTACGCTCAGCGCTCACACAACAGCCGATCATTTCTCGCTCGGAATCAGTCAATCAGCTCGCTTCTGCTGAAAAAAAATAATAATAATAAGGTCAGAATGAGGATGGTTTCGATGTCTCTAAATTTATTGCTTCGTCCCCTCGCATTAGCCGTGTCATGATCTCCCAATTAATGTCTAGACCCTAAGGTCAGGCTACTTTGCGCGTCGTCCAAACACCTGCATATTCCATTTGAATGAACAATAAGTTCCACGTTGGCCGAGTGGATTTCGCGCTCGGCCTCTAATCCGGCGGTCCGAAGTTCGATCTTCGGCTCGGCCAACGCGGAACCAGAGGAATTTATTTCTGGTGATAGAAATTCATTTCTCGATATAATGTGGTTCGGATCCCACAATAAGCTGTAGTCCCGTTGCTAGGTAACCAATTGGTTCCTAGACACGTAAAAATATCTCATCCTTCGGACCAGCCTTAGGAGAGCTGTTAGTCAGCTCACTGGTCTGATAAAACTAAGATATACTTTGAATGAACAGTAAAACCAGCTCTAAGAGATAAGTGAACACACCATGTCTCCTCTGATGGACTTACAAGCCTCTGAGACGTCCTAATCCTTGTAACTCTTAAAAAAAGGGGGAGGGGTCTGGTAAAGGAGCCTGGAAAAAAAGTCTGGAAAAGCAGTCCAGAAAAGCAGTCTGGAAAAGCAGTCGGAGAGAGAGTTTAGAAGGAGTTTGGAAATTGGGTTCTGGCAAATGAGTCTGGAAAAGGAGTCTGAAAAAGGAGTCTGGAAAAGCAGTCTGGAAAAGGAGTCTGGAAAAGCAGTCTGGAAAATGAGTCTGGAAGACGGGAGTGATCTTTGGTGGCGATAGAGTGAGGAAGGGTACTAATGAAAAGGAAAAAAAATTAAACTTTTGCTGTTGTTTACTCGTTAATTCATTGCAATGCAAACGCTTAGCGGCAAGTTCTTCTCAACCTTGTTTGCAACCCATCACTGTCGGTTAAACTTACTTGGGTTAACAGGTAGAACGGGATTTAGCATTACGTAGCCTACCCAAAGCTTTCCGGTGCGTAGGGAATTAATCCGGGATTTATAACAAATGACATAAATGCGTATATATATTATAGTTATTAAGATAAAATCTGTTCGTTCGTTCCACTGATATGAGAAATGCGGCAGTTTTGAAAAGTTAGTTTGTTCGTGCGTGTGTGTTTGCTCAGTTGATGAGAAACCAATTGTCCCGCCCGTGACGCAATAGTCTGAAGGAGAGAGACGCAAGACGCTTTTACGCAACAACGGATATGACGTACTGGTGATGATGGTGACGTCAGAGATCAGGTTATCATTTGTTTCTCTCTCTTTGTAACGCCATAATTTTAAAGCAGTGGCTCTCAATCTTGTTTTGGTGACGTCACTCCAACTAATAAACTGATAATTATATGAAGACTTGAAACTTTTTTTTTTTTTTTTTTTTTTTACAAATGTTCATTGAGATGTTCTAGCAAAGACAAAATTCGTGACAATCTTCTAGCACCCGTAGGCATTGTTTGTGGCGACCCAGTTTGAGAATCACTGCTTTAAAACAAATATTTCCAAAAAAAAAAAACTTTTCGCTTTTTCGGACAAAATCTAATTCACAGACACCAAGCTGGAAAATATATATGGAAGAAATTGTACTTAAAATCGACGTAAATTTAACTGCCTCTCATGACGTCATCCCTAAGTGATGGACAGTATAACGCTTAAATCAGATCTATACATTATTTTCTTCCCATCGATTGTAAGAACTCGTCCTCCTCCTAGCCTCTAGCCTTGGTTGTTTTATGGGAACCAGGATTAGGATGGTAGTCATCCTCTTTCCGGGTATTCCGAACAAATTTAAGATTCTGTTTTGCAAAAAACAACGATTAATTCAGTTGTTCAAAGAGCTCTTGTATACATGCATGTAGTTTTGATCGAAATATAAAATTTATTTTTTAGGATCGAAGATTACCAACTTGAATATATTTCCTGGGATTAAACATGATTAACCTTCAGTCGGGAATCAATCATCAATTCGTCGGATCAACCGAGGCGAAAATGATTATTCGCTCCTGTACCGTTAAACAGAATCAGATGGAAGCCGCCACAGCACAGCTGTGTTGGTTTAAATCGCTACCTCGCTCCGCCTTCATTCTAACAAGCCCCTTCTCATTCCCTCCCCCCCCCCTCCCCCCCCCCCCCCCCCCCCCCTCCCCCCATCCCCCTCTGCAACCCATATACTCTAATCGCCCTCCTCCTATAGCAGCCCCCTCTCCCTCTTTCTACTTCTCTCTTATTTATTTATATTGGTTTGTCGAGGGTTTTTCGTTCTGCTTTACCTTCCATAGCAAGAGCTGTCAGTGCTGAATGAAATATATAATTCAAAATTTTGAATCCCATCAAGTAAATTTAACAACTGAATTATAATCATAGATTATCGCAAAACAGCATCTCGAAGGAAACATAATGGGAAAAAAGGGTAGTCTTCGCCAGGTTTAATTAGGCCTGAACCGATCCTCTTCCGGAATTCCGGAAAAAACGATGACTACCATGCGAATCCTGGGAAATTAAAAAAAAGAAAAAAGCTAGAGGTTAGGACGAACAGTCCTCACTGTCGTTCGGAGGAATATCACAATGTTGACATGGACTATGACAAGACCCACTGAATCATTAGACTACTGTTGTGAGAGAGGATGAATCCTGTCGCTCCCATCCATGGGAAAACTGGCTTTCCAGTTTCCAGTATTACCCAGTTACGACCAGACGACCAGACAGACCCTCTCGCGTGTGCGTCTCTGGCAATTCCTTTATTCTCCTTTAAAGTCTAGGGAACTCCTTCCCTAAAGGACAGGCAGTTTATGGGGCGTTGTTCGAGACTTCGAGACGATGAGTCATCATCATCATCCTTCGATTCGCCTCGAATCGTATGTATACCTGGAAGCTCTCTTGATTATAACGGAAAGAAATCTCACCTTGCAGTGGATGATGATGCCGTGTTTTGGAAAGGCATCCATCCACGTGAGTCATACGAGGAAAAGTAGTTACTGGGAAGCTCTGAGGCGATAGCGTCATTCATTTGACACCCTGAGAAATGACGGAAATACCCATAGTAGGAGTAAATATCTCCGGTTGTCAATTCTTCAGTTGCTTTTGATTGTCAAACAGGAAATCATTGACTTGCTTTTCACACTTTTTATCTCGATTTCAGTCTCTCTCTCTCTCTCTCTCTCTCTCTCTCTCTCTCTCTCTCTCTCTCTCTCTCTCTCTCTACATCGATGAATTCTTTTGGATTATTCAGTAAGAAAATATATAAAACGCTTAGATATACATTAATCGCTGTGCTAGCAGTATCACAGAATTGTTGATTGTGTATGATTTCCACCCTTCAACATGATATACTGTGGAGTTTATTTTCCTTTTACAAGTCTATAAATATAACTGTCGATATATGCGAATGGCTGCCTGCATCTCCCATTTGTTAACAATTCGAGACTTGCAATTTTTGACAATATTTGAACGCGCATTACATAAAATAAACAAATAAATAAATTACAGACGGAAACTGCTTTCTGTTCCACCAGTCACGTCTTTTAAACATTCCAATTTGCCAAAATCTGAATATATTTTATCGAGACCTTATATTTTAAGAGTTTATTCCGGTGTTAATCCTTTCAATTGACTTTGGATGCATATTTTAGCAGTCTATATGTATATATATATATAATATATATATATATATATATATATATATATATATATATATATATATATGGATATGTGTGTATGTGTATATATATACTATGTATATATATATATATATATATATATATATATATATATATATATATATATATATGTGTGTGTGTGTGTGTGTGTGTGTGTGTGTGTGGGTGTGTGTAAGTAATAAAGGCACAGAGAATTAAATAAGAATAGCACGTACTTCCAACCATTACAGCTGCAATTTCATTCAATCAAATAATTACTGAGAAAATGCATTTAGTTATTGGGTCCGAAAGAAAAGGTCATTTACTTCTACGTAATAGTTTCCACAACGGTAAGTAGAGTGTTTATGAACCTCCTCTTCATTATTATTACAGGTTTCCTGTACAGAGAACAATACAGCGATTTTGCTTCATTTCTAACAATGGCAACGATGATGATAATAGGGCAAAGGGAGTAACAGCGAATTGTAGATGTATAATATATGTCGTCATGATTTCCAGGAACCAGTTTTTTTTTTTTTTTTTTTTTTTTTTTTTTTTTTTTTTTTTTTTTTTTTTAGGTGAGAGGCGCTGCGTCAAAAACTCGATATTTCAGGAATTTTCATGAAATTCGTAAAATGTATATCGAATCGGATTTTTTTCCGGCCTCTTTTGAAAAACCTAAAAAAAAAAACTACCGAGGCTAGAGAGCTGCAATTAGGTATGTTTGTTAATCATCCACCCTCCAATCATCAAACATACCGAATTAGAATTCTCTAGCCTGAGTAGTTTTCATTTTATTCAAGGTTGAAGTTAGCCGTGTGCGTGCTTCCTTGTAAGCACTAATCATAACAGCGATAAGAATGACAGAGGTCGTGGAAGGTTACAATAACTAACGCGAAAATATTGGAAGAGATTGAATTATGTTACAGCAGAGATAGTTGCTTATGAAACAAACTTAATAGAGAGAGAGATAATGCCAATCATATGACAGAATTGCCGGATAATGTGCCTTTCTCCCTAACAATATCGATTAAGATTTAGACTAACGTCGTAAGAGATCCTTCTTGGCCCTCATCCATAAACTTTATTTCGACAGGGGAATTTTCATGTTTCTCCTTCGGTGTTTGCGAGCGCCTCAGTGGCGTGGTTGGTTTGGTGTTTGCTTCTCACCTCGGTGGTCGCGGGTTCGATTCTCGGACATTCCATTGAGGAGTGAGAGATGTGTATTTCTGGTGATAGAAGTTCACTCTCGACGGGGTTTTCGGAAGTCACGTAAATCCGTTGGTCCCGTTGCTGAATAACCACTGGTTCCATGCAACGTAAAAGCACCATACAAACAAACAAACAAACAAAAAGAGGAGTATATCTTCGCTGATAACTGGTGTTATAGTCCCGAGTTCGATTCCCAGCTCTGCCAACGAGGAATCAGACGAATTGGTTTCTGGTGATTAGAAATTCGTTTCTCTATATTATGTGGTTCGGAACGCACAATATAAGCTGTAGGTCCCGTGGCTAGGTAACCAATTGGTTCCTAGCCACGTAAAAATATCTATTCCTTCGGGCCAGTCCTATAGGAGAGCTGTTAATCAGCTCAGTGGTCTGGTTAAGCTAATATATATTCTTACTTCTCTGGAGTTAGTGGTCGTTACTCGTTTTGATCAACAGCAGCATCCGAAAACAGCTAGCAATAAAAAAGAAAAAAACAGCTAACAATAAATGAGAAAAAAGCTAACAATAAATGAGAAAAAAAGGTAACAAATAAAAATAAAAGGAAAAAAACAAAAAAAAAGGCCTGAATAAAAAAGAAAAGCTAACAATAAAAAAAAATAACAAAACCTAAAAGAAAAAAAAACAGCTAGCAATAAAAAAGAAAAAAGCTAACAATAAAAAAAACAATTACAATGAAAAAAAGAAAAAAAAAACCAAAAAAACAGCTAGCAAAAATAAAAAAAAAGAAAAAAAAGCTAAAAAACAAAAAACAATAACAAAAATTAACAATGAAAAAGAAAAAAAACGCTAGCAATAAAAAAGAAAAAAGCTAACATAAAAAAAGAAAAGCTAACAATAAAAAAAGAAAAAAAAGCTAACAATAAAAAAAATTAACAATGAAAAAGAAAAAAAAACAGCTAACAATAAAAAAGAAAAAAAAGCTAACAATAAAAAAGAAAAAAGCAAAAAAAAACAGCTAACAACTAAAAAAAGAAAAAAAAAGCTAACAATAAAAAAAAGAAAAAAGCTAAGCAACAATAAAAAAGAAAAAAGCTAAAATAAAAAATAAAAAAGAAAAAGGAACTAACATAAAAAAAAAAAGCTAACAATAAAAAAATTAACATGAAAAAAGAAAAAACAGCTAGCAATAAAAAAGGAAAAAGAAAAAAAACTAACAATAAAAAAGAAAAAAGCTAACAAGAAAAAAAATTAACAATGAAAAGAAAAGAAAAAAAAACAGCTAACAATAAAAAAGAAAAAAAAAGCTAACAATAAAAAAGAAAAAAGCTAACAATAAAAAAGAAAAAAGCTAACAATAAAAAAGAAAAAAAGCCAACAATAAAAAGAAGCTAACAATAAAAAAGAAAAAAGCCAACAATAAAAAAAGAAAAAAAGCCAACAATAAAAAGAAAAAAGCGAACAATAAAAAAAAAGAAAAAAATCCAACAATAAAAAAGAAAAAGCTAACAATAAAAAAAGAAAAAAGCTAACAATAAAAACTAACAAGAAAAAGAAAAAAAAATCAGCTAGCCCCAATAAAAAAGAAAAAAACAGCCAACAATAAAAAGAAAAAAGCCAACAATTTAAAAAAGAAAAAAGCTAACTACCTAAATAAAAAAGCTAACAATAAAAAAAAAATGGAAAAAAAAGCTAACAATAAAAAGAAAAAAGTAACAATAAGAAAAAAAACTAATAACAAAAATAAAAAAAGCTAACAATAAAAAAGAAAAAAAAGCTAACAATAAAAAAGAAAAAAAAAAACAGCTAACAATAAAAAAAAAAAAAAAAATAACAATAAAAAAAAAGAAAAAACAGCTAACAATAAAAAAGAAAAAAACAGCTAACAATAAAAAAAAACTAACAATAAAAAAGGGAAAAACAGCTAACAATAAAAAAACAAAAAAAACAGCTAACAATAAAAAAGAAAAACAGCTAATAATAGTAAAAAAAAAAACAGCTAACAATAAAATAGAAAAAACAGCTAACAATAAAAAAAAACACAGCTAACAATAAAAAAGAAAAAAAAAACAGCTAATAGTAAAAAACAAAAAAAACAGCTAACAATAAAAAAGAAAAAAACAGCTAACATTAAAAAAAGAGAGAAAAAAAATCCTTGGCAAACAGTGAAGGGAAAGGTATCATGACAAACAACCGCTTTTGACAGACAAACAATGTCTTGGGGCGCATCAGTTCCGCAACGTTGACAGGCACTATTTTGGGCGCAACTGCCTGAAACGTACCCTTTTTTTTTTTCCTTCAGACGCCGAATTTTCCCAGGGGGCGAAGTTGGTTTAGAAAATTGGCATTGTGCGATTACTTTTTAACGTAATGGATGAGAATAGGATCCCAAAATTGGAGTCCAGAATTCTAAGTGGCTGAGGGAAGGCGTCATTGCTATTACTGCGAAATAAGATTAATTTTTATCATTCGGTAGATACACATACTTGTGGATTCTATAACATCTTATCAGTAGATTTTGCACAAAGAATGCACTGTGTTAGCTTGTGCTTTGCATTGCTAAAGGTTCCAATATTTTCACTCATGCACACATTATTTATATATATATATATATATATATATATATATTAATATATATATATATATATATATATATATATATATATAAACTTCCCTCATGACTCTTTCATTACAAACCCTTGTCGCGTTCTTGATGAAAATCCGACAATATACCTTCCCTAATATAATAACAATGCTATGTCGCCGTTCCTAAATTTTTTTACCGGACCTCACATCTTCTGCAATCGTTCCTGGTCTTTTTTTGTAATTATATATATATACATATATATATGTATATATATATATATATATTATATATATATATATATATATATATATATATATATATATACACAAACAGATTTCCCGATATACAATTCCTCCATATAGTATTGCTGTCATTAGTCATCTTGTGGTAGATGTTTTCTACTATCTGACCCATACAATCTTGATCCTCTCTTTACCAATCCAGAAAAATCCAGCACAGTCCAGTTATTTTGTCAAATTCCCATACATGTTCTGTGTCCTTTTCTCCCACAAAGAAGTAGGTACAGAGCGGAAGCTCCTCGGTTATTACTGTAACAATAGATACTGTATTGTAATCCCATATAGGATGCGGAACTTTTCCGGTGACTTGACTTGCTTCTGCTAACTGGGGTCGTCATCATTGTGAGTTATTTTCTCTTGCTACAGCTCGCTTGGCCTATTCACTTGACTTTCCTCTGTTGTCATGGTCTAGAACCAGCATGAGTGTATGAATCTTCATAGCCGGGTTTCATTGGTTGGTGAAGGAAGACCTAAATTGACTGCTTAATGCCAAAGGCTCTTCTAACATTTGAACACAGAATTCTCATCTGAATCTTATTTACCAAATGGCATTAGACTACTATAAATGTAGCTGTTAGTACAGGTCTCTTTGTTGCATTACGAAGTTGCAGGTGAATCTGGCATTTCGTGTTGTCGTCACGTGACGCAACTGTCTGTATATACCATGTGGACCAAAGACTTCTGGGAGACAGTGAGATATTCAGTTCCGTGATCGGTAATAAAGTTACAGGGAAAAAAAGTCGCGATTTTTGGCTAGGAAAAAGTACAGTCACAATAACTTATGGTGATCAGTAAATAAAGTCATAGGGAAAAATTCACAATATTTCTTGGGGGTCACTATCTTCATGATGTTTACAGTCTTTTGTTTAAGTTTTTACAATGAGGTTCACTATCTAAGAAAGATTACTGTGACTTCTTTTTTTTGTGACTTTTTTCTGTGACTTTTTCTCCAGTGGCATTTTTACCTGGATCCTAAATTCCAATGGGTACCTGAGGGTAGAGGACCAAGAAAGGAAAGGTGTTAAATGAGCTTCAATTTAATTAACGGAGTCAATTTTTCAGTTGCTTGAGAAGGAAATGCGTATAATACCCTATTTTATCTCGTGTTATCACGTCTTACCTTTTCATTTCAAGGGCACTGTCACTCATTATTGTTTTCATGTGAGTTTTTTTTTTCTTCCAATCCATTGTTTTGCTTCTGTCAGTCACGGTTGATGTTGCAACGGTAGTCTCGAATGTTTATATGTAAAGTTGAAATCTCAGTTGTTATTAAACGGTATGACAACTGGCTTTCGCTGTTACACGTTGGAGTCAGGTTTATAAATGTTTTATGCTTGTGCTCAAAAGTAGTAGGCAGAAGCTGTTTGTATAATGAGACGGTTTGTGTGAGGAAACTAAGGCCCCCCCCTAAGTCAGTTAGGTCCCAAATTCCGTCCCTTTACTTCCAAGCTGAGGAATTTGTGATGTTTCTTACAAAAACTATCCCATGAGAGAGCAGATTTATAAGCCACAGTTGTTGTTTCTCTCCCTCTGCAGTAGAACAAATTTAAAGCCACAGTTGTTGTTTTTCTCCCGTTGCAGGAGAACAAGCTAATCTCCATCACCTGGCAAGGCTTCAACTCAGGTCGTCGGGAGATATTCAAAGCGAGGCCTTCACTTTCTCTTTAAGTCAGTGCTTTATGTGACCCAACGGTAAACAACGACCGTCTCTTGCCTTCGGTGTTGCAAGTCAGGAGGATACTGATAATTCATCTTCCAACATCTGACATTAGATAATATAAGTTGATGTTTATGACAAACAAAATTCTTCTTTGTTCACTACTTCGGTCCTCTTCCTTGCTGTCCATATCACTATGGTAGATTCACATCACCCGTGCATCTAATGTCTAGGCGAGTCCCTTACGACGCTCCTGATTGGCTATTGATAAGCCAATCACAGGGCTGCAAACTCTGTCTCTCTCTCGAGTTCACATAGGTAGGATGTATATTCCACCTCTCCTGAGGGACACTTTTGAAAGACGTATCCCTCAGGAGAGGTGGGACATACATCATGCCTATGTGAACTCTCGAGAGAGACTGAGAGTTTTCAGCCCTGTGATTTGCTTATCAACAGCCAATCATGAGCGTCGTAAGAGACTCACCCAGACATCAGGTGCACGAACGGTTGATGTGAATCTACTATAGTTACTTATGCCAACGATTTTATATTCTTTCCACGTACGTGGTCGTGGACAAGTGAATCCACAATTTTCTGCGCTGGCATTGAACCGTCTGTATAAACATCTGCTGCAGTTACCAGTGTTTCTACCTTTGCAATTGTTTCGCATCTTGTACATCAGCGTTATGGAAAAGGATATATTTCTTTATTTCTTTCTAAATATACATGTTATTAAGCCTCATTTTTTTTAATGAGTTCCTTACCGGAGAAATTTGGCAAAATTTCAAGTATTTGGAAATACTCGTTTTACAACGCTCAATTTCTGTAAATAAATAAATTTTCATGTCTCCTCCTACAGTCATAACGGTTGATACGACAAAATTCAATTATTTTCAGTGCATGAATATTGACGAAGGAAGACTATATCGCTACTTTTAGCATTTCCTTGCAATGACGTAATGAGAAACAAAGTTTATCAGTTAAAGAATATCATTACCCACAAGGACCACCCAATGAAAAACAAAGTCTATCAGTTAAAGAATATCATTACTCACAGGGACCACCCATATTACTCCATACTGACTATACTCTGTTTTTTTTCCATCTGTCCATCCACCTGTGGTGTTTTCGCATGGTAACACTGCGTCCCGGGCTTTTAATAGTTACGCTATGTGTAAGTTTTAGGTAAATAAAAGGATATCTGGGTGTACATTTGCAACTGAAAAGTGTATGCGAGTTACACCGTTAATATTCGAAATAGGATATTATTTAAAGCCCGGGACGCAGTGTTACCATGCGGAAACACCACAGGCAGGAGCACAGATGGAAAAAAACAGAGTATAGTGCAGATGCCAGAAATAAGGATTATCGATGGACACAAGATTTAGGCATAAAATCAGTCGGGTATCAGATGTTAAGCAGATATTCACCTCAAGTTTCCTTTCTGTTCTGTTTACCTGCTATATTCGTTACTTCCACCTTTCAGGTAAATCTGTTTGCGATTGTGACCGTTGTGAGGGCGAGAAGGACAGTTGTATGTATATGGATATATCCATACACACATACATATTACATACTATATATATATATATATATATATAATATATATATAGATATTATAATATTTACATATCATATATTATATATATATAAAGTTCTTTCTTCACTCTTTTATTATATAATATAGGTATGATATTATATTATAATAAAAGAATGAAGAAAGAACTTTCATGTGGAAATGACATCAAATTAGAAAGCAGCCAGGTTATTGTAGTCAGTACCTGAGAGAGAGAGAGAGAGAGAGAGAGAGAGAGAGAGAGAGAGAGAGAGAGAGAGAGAAAATGGGTCACCGTTCAAATTTTCCTTTTTGCTCCTTCAGCAAAAAATGTCAGTTGGAGAAAATCGACGACGGAAATCCACAAGGCTTTTCCCATTTGCATGTTTAATATGTCATTTATTTACTTTTTTTTATTTTGCTTTGAATTCATATATTTATTTTTATTCACAAACCTTTCTCATTGTAGTGATGTTTTATTCACAAACCTTTCTCATTAGTGACTTTCTTTTCATTATAGATTTAATGTATTTTTTCACAAACCTTTCTCATTATAGTGATGTTTTTTTCACAAACCTTTCTCATTATAGTGATGTTTTTTCACAAACCTTTCTCATTATAGTGATGTTTATTCACAAACCTTTCTCATTATGGCAGTGATGTTTTTCCTATTCAAACCAAACCTTTTCTCATTATCGTTGATTTTTTTGTTTTTTTCACAAACCTTTCTCATTATAGTGATGTTTTTCCACAAACCTTTCTCATTATAGTGAGTTTTATTCCAAACCTTTTCTCATTATAGTGATTTTTGTTTTAGTTCTAAACCAAATTTTTCTCATTATTAGTGATTGTTTTTTCTTCACAAACCTTTCTCATTATAGTGATGTTTTATTCACAAACCTTTCTCATTATAGTGATGTTTTATTCACAAACCTTTCTCATTATAGTGATGTTTTATTCACAAACCTTTCTCATTATAGTGATGTTTTATTCACAAAGAATTTTTCTTTCATTATAGTGATGTTTTATTCACGAAACCTTCTCCCCCCTCATTATAGTTGATGTTTTATTCACGAAACCTTTCTCATTCATATAGTGATGGTTTTTATTCCACAAAACAAACCTTTCTCATTCTATTGAGTTTTTGATTTTCACAAAAAACCAAAACCTTGTTTTTTTCCTTCATTATAGTGATATTTTTATTTTCAACAAAAAGGAAAAAACACCTTTTTCTCATTGTAGTTTGATGTTTTATTTATTCACAAAACCTTTTCACTTTTCATTATACTGATTTTTTATTTCACAAACCTTTCTCATTATAGTATAGTTTTCTTCACAAATTCTTTTCTTTTAGTGATGTTTTATTCAAACCAAACCTTTTCTCATTATAGTGATGTTTTATTCACAAACCTTTCTCATTATAGTGATATTTTATCCCTTTGTGATTTTTTTGTCCTCATTATTTTCTCCCTTAAATTTACCATAAGTTCCATCTCTGCAGATATGATGGCATTCAGTAAAACAAGCTTATGTAAATCTTGTTGTATTATGCTAATTAAGACATCACCATCTACATGCAAATATATCTGGCAATATTCTGTCGTCACATAAACAAAATAAGCTTTTTCAAATCTTAAGGACTTGAGTCTTATGACATTCTAGGATGTTGATCTTGCTTCATGTTTCAAATTTTGTTCCTTTTGAATTGTCATATTTCCGTAAGAGCATTTTGTATTTATCTAAAGTGAACGAATGAAAAAAAAAATTTACCCTTATGTCTTACATTTGATGCTAAGATTCAACGAGAATCATTACGTGCAAAACATCATCAATAGACCTAGAAAAAATATACATTACTTGTAATTCTTTCCAGTCGACTGTTGAGTCTTTATACCTTGGGCGGAACTACAGTATTATTTACGGCAAAAATTACCCCCAAAATACTGGAAACCAGAAAAATGAGCGTTGAAGCATCTTATGGTCTTTCGAGTTGTGGGAGAATTATTTAGCGCAGATCACGAACCCAAGAATCAACCGCTTTTGTCAGGCCTCGTTGCCATTCCCCCATTCTAGAATGTTGAATCGTCTACATCCTTATGTGTTTCCAGAATCATTTAACCAGCTCAGCTCTAGAAGCGCTTGCTGTCATCATTTAACAAGAGAAATCTTTTGCCGGACTCCCCAGTTTGGCTTTTCTTTATCATAATGAGAGTAACAATCAATGCTGACGTCAAAGGGTTCCCAGTAAGCCTATTGTAATCGTGAGAAACTGAGAATTAAATTTTGAAAAGCCAAAAAGTCGTGAGAGTCAAAATATCGATACTAAATGGTTGGGTATTGACGTCACTGGCTACTCTTATTTATGGTCCTTGATAAGCCTACCGTCATCGTGGGATTTTTCACCTAGAAAATAATAATAATAATAATAATAATAATAATAATAATAATATGATGATGATGATGATGATGATGATGATGATGATGATGATAATGATAATAAGGGTAAAGTTCTCGTTGTATATATATATATATATATATAATATATATATATATATATATATATACAACGAGAACTTTACCTTATTATCATTATCATCATCATCATTATTATATATATATATATATATATATATATATATATATATATATATATATATATATATATGTATGTATGTATGTATACACCTACATCAGTGTGCATTTTACACCATTTTAATGACTCATGTTATGAGAGGCTTTTTATAAATATTATTATAAACACTGAAATGAACAATAAAATGCTCAATAATTATTTTGTATTAGTGATAGTTTTAATAACAGTAATGTTAATAATGATAACAGATAATCAATCAATAACAATGAGGTTCTCTTTGTATATATATTTATATTTAATATATATTTAGCCTCAAAATAGTGACTCATATGGTTATGAGATTTTAATAAATATTGTGATTATTATTAATTTAACTAATATGAACAGTAATGATTTTAATGTTAAATACAGTAATGTTTAATGTTAATAACAAAAACAGGCAATGTACATTACAATGACAATGTAATGTACATTGCCTACATAATGTACATTTAACAACAGTAAAAAAAATCTACATTACATGACAATGTTCATAATAGTAATGTTAACAACAGTAAAAAAAATCTACATTACATGACAATGTTCATAATAGTAATGTTGATAACAATAACACAATCTACATTATAATGGCAATATTAATAAAAGCAATGTTAATAACAATAACACAATCTACATTATAATGACAATGTTAATAAAAAGTAATGTTAATAACAATAACACAATCTACATTATAATGACAATGTTAATAAAAAGTAATGTTAATAACAATAACACAATCGACATTATAATGACAATGTTAATAAAAAGTAATGTTAATAACAATAACACAATCTACATTATAATGACAATGTTAACAATATTAATATTAACAACAATAGCAGACAATCTACATTATAATGACAGTGTCAGTAGTATTAATGTTATAACAACAGCAGACTATCTTCACTGACGTCACTGACTTCTCAATACCCCTACTCTAATCATGAGAATTTTCTCGTAGCTAGCGACCTGATTCGATAATTACGGTAATTGTCCGGCTTGGAATTCCTTAGACAACGTTGCGATAACGGAATTCAGTCTGGAATCAACTGGATAAAGATGGACTGCAACAGTTTGTTTGTTTACAGACTTTTATTGTCATGACTGTTGCACAGTTCATTTATTATTATTATTATTATTATTATTATTATTATTATTATTATTATTATTATTATTATTATTATTATTATTATTATAAGGAATAGTCGTTCTCCTAAGCATGTTTCTCATAATTGGTCTATTTGGAAAGCAAAAGAGAAAAGGATATGCGAGAAATTAAGAAGACCCAGTTTCATCTAGAATGATCCTGCAACCAGAAGATATTATTAATTATTATTATTATTATTATTATTATTATTATTATTATTATTATTATTATTATTGATAGTAGTAGTAATAGTAGAAGTAGAACTCTGTGGATAGGCTCCAGAAGCCTGGTTGATATTGAGTGATACTTGACGGTAGCATTCCTGTGGAGTTAACTAATTGATTACAACTGGACTTGATATATATATATATATATATATATATATATATATATATATATATATATATATGTGTGTGTGTGTGTGTGTGTGTGTGTGTATATACATCACTTCTCTTATACTATTGGTTTTTGGTCTTCCTAATAGCAACTCAATCCAAACTGTGACATTTTAACTAAAGAGTTTCAATTCCAGTAATTTGGCTTTTAGCGAGGCGGAACAATGATCCTGCTGTCAACTTTTTTTATTTTTTATTTTTATTTATTCATTTTTTTTTAAATCTGCGTTGGGACCTACTTGAGTGTTTGTTACGTACATCTTTTTTTTCTCTCTTTTTATTTTCTTGTCAGTCCCTGACATATTTCTATTACCTACATTTTTGCCGTCTCTCTCTCTTACGCCTTGCAATCAGCTTTCACTGAGCTGTCAGATTAGTTTTTCACTTGATCTCCTCTGACAACAATCAATTCAGCAGTCAGTGAGAATCCTCACGCCATCCATTTGACGTTCAATTTGTAACCGGTCGGTTATTTGCTGATTAGCCTGTCTCTTTCCATTACCTTGTTATACGAAGAACGTCTCCTGTCTGGAATTTTTTAACGTCCCCAATAGTCCATTCATCACCCATCTTTTTCTTACTATAAGTCCTTTCTTCGCCTTCATTTGATTATTTGTATCAGATTCTCTTCCTCGTTGAAGGTACGTCTGATACTCTCTTCCTTTAACAGTTATCAGTTATGTGTTTTCATTGGATTATCATCCCTCAGTACCTTCGTCTTTTTGCAATTTGAAAATACGTCTGAGACTCTCTCTCTTGCATCTGTCATCAGTTACGTCTTTTCATCGGAATATTATTAGATTATCATCCCTCATTACCTTCGCCATTTTACAATTAAATACTCTTACTAACCCTCTGTCTAGTGTTCTTGAAAGGCTTTGCTTTGAAACCGACCTAACTCCTTGAAGAGTACATCTCCCTACATTTTTCTTCATGGCACCACTCAAATCTTCTCACAAACTTTTATTCTTTCACTCTCCAAGTATTAAGTCAAGTCATCCTCGAGCCTCGTGGAAGAAGTTATTTATTTTCATTTCGCTTTTAAGCCAATGAATATGTCGTGATCTTGACTTTCTCATAAGTTATTGAAATTTCAAGGCACAAAAAAAATGGCCCATCACGCTACTCATCTATCTCCTTCTTTGCAATATAGTACTTCGCTATTGCATCAGGCGTATTAATTCCCTGACACTCGTGTGTTGCTCTGATATATGTTTTATTCTGTTACTCAACAGTATGGTTCCCTCTTCTGTTTATTTATAAGCCTTATTATCATCTTTTTGCTAATGCTTATCGACGTCGTAATACCTGTCTTGCCAAAAATAGTCATGTATGTTGCGCGCCTTTGTATAGAGCTGCATTACTTTGTAGATGTGATGATGTATCGCTGCTGCCCTTTCGTATTGCGTCATTTGCAGGAAATGACAGAGTGCCCAAATAGTGGAAGGGCCAGATGACTTCGTGCCTAAGTTCTCGTCTCAGATGTGTGATTGAATAAGGAATACAGATTATAGAAACGTTTGTGAGAATGCGCTTGCCCAAGGAAAATTCCCAGGTGGGAGATCCCATGATATTATGATTAATAAAAAAGCAACTAATGAAGGCAGTAAACCGGACACCAGTCAATGATTTCCTTCTCAGCGAGATCAAGTTATGACGTCAAGAGATTCCGGACGTTCTGAAAGATTCTCCTAAATATGGCAACAAACGAACGTGACGCGTTTAAAGTTCTAGATTAGTGGTTCTCATCCTTTTTTTCCAGTGGACGTAGTTCTTTGATATCTCAGAAAATGCTCTCGTAAATTCATCCTGTATAAATGCAATATAAATTCTCTCATGGTAAATATACAGTACCATTGCACTGGCTATCCTGTCTCGTACCCCTGGGTTTAAGGTTTCGTGCCCCTTGGGAGTATACAGGTACCCCAGGTTAAGAACCACTCTTCTAGATACTGACGGAGATGTGCAAATAGGAGAAACGCTCTCGTGATGTCAGTATACTCGTTTCCTATGTGGTCAACAAATGTACGATGGGATTTAATGGCGCTGAATCAGCATCCGCTTGCCTTCTCCAAGAAGTCGAAACTTGGTCCTTTCGCTGATGTAGTGGTAAGTGTCGTGATTGCCACTCGGATGTCATGGGTTCGCGCCTCCCCCGGGGCGATGATAAATCAGTGGCTCTGTATCATGATCAGTTACTGCCGCGGTGTGGTCTGTTGTGGGAGGTTGAAACCAACGTATTCTTTGGAAGTTGGAATTTTAAGTGAATGGGTCTTCGGGCTTGTTACATATGAATAGGTTTCATCTACTTAATAAAAAAAAAACTAAGTAGAAATACCAATCAAACCACCAGGATGTATACTGTACACTATATATCTGTGTGCATTTATTACCATACGGAGTAATTCCACCAATCGAATCACCTGAACCTATATGTGTATAAATAACTGATCGTCTTTTGTCACAGTGGAGAGTGGCGAGTAAATTCCTTTCCAATACAAAGCATAGCTGGTTCTCTTTCGTACTGATAATGTTCTTAAATAAACTGTTTCACAAGGGACTTTACCCGATAGCATTTAGTGTATGTAGTATAAGTTTTCGTACATCGAACTCTCAATGCCAAATTCTGATTATGTACATACACACCCGATTAATTTCTGGTTATATATATATGTGTCTTATATACATATATAATATGTGTGTGTGTGTAGCTGGAAGTTCATCAAAACATGTTTCCTACGTATTTCTTTAACTGCATGATTCTTATGGATATACATATACATATATACATACTAAAAAAAGATATGAGTAGCAGGCTTCGCAAACCTCACTTACTCAATGCTTCAATCCGATGAATTTTCATCATATGCTATTTTTACCGTTTGTAATGTACTGCGAATTCAACATAAATGTTCTTGAATAGATTCGTAAGTAGTATGCATTCTCGAGTCAAATCTGGTATGAACCTGTATGGATTCATACAATACTTCAAAAAAGAAAGTTTCGACGAAATGCTCTTGAAAAAAAGAAAGGAAATTCACGAAATGCCTTTGTCGTTTGTTGTGACTTTGTCCTATTTATTGTTTTTTTTTAACTGATAGGCAAGATGGTTGAAAGAAGAATGGGGGCTTCCCGAAATGGAACCGTTACGGCCGTGACGACGTCACCACGCGTAATTTTTGACGGAAATTACATCGTAATAAATCAGTAGGTACCTGCTGAGGCTATTTCATTTTTCCAGTTTGTACCGGTTTCTCTCACTCTCTGTGCAATACGTCATTCTCTCATTACTCTGTTTGGTAGGCGAACTTTCCAAGACGAATTATGGTGCCTGCCATATTATATTCTTAACTAGAATATCTCCATGTAATATTTAATATCCTAATAATATGATTAGCTACAATATCCCCATTATCGTTACTGTATGTAGCCTAGTTTAATATCCTCATAATATTAAACTAGAATATCCCCATTATCGTTATAATACATAGCCAGTTAATATCGTCCATAATATTATTAGCTACAATATCCCCATTATCGTTACAATGTATATCCAAGTTAATATTCTAATAATAGTATTAGCTAGAATATACCCATTATCGTTACAATTGTAGCCAAGTTAATATCCTAATAATATGATTAGCTAGAATATACCCATTATCGTTACAATGTATAGCCAAGTTTTAATTCCTCATAATATTAACTATACTCTGTTTTTTTCCATCTGTCCATCCGCCTGTGGTGTTTTTGTATGGTAACACTGCGTCCCGGGCTTTAGATAGTTACGCTAATTGTAAGTTTTAGGTAAATAAAAGGATATCTGGGTGTACATTTGTAACTGAAAATTGTTTTAATAATTTACTGTATGCGAATTACACCGTTAATATTCGAAATAGGATATTATTATAATCGTTGAATGTAAGCTGAATATAACTATCTAAAGCCGGGACGCAGTGTTACCATACAAAAACACCACTGGCGGATGGACAGATGAAAAAAAAACAGAGTATAGAATATCCCCATTATGGTTATGATATAAAGCCAAGTTAATAACCTAGTACTTGAGACTTGTATATTTTTTCTTTGGGCAACAGCCATGACAGAGCATTACAGAGTTGCTTACAACAAAGTACAGTAATATGGGGTGAATGTTTCGACCCTAAATATGTCACGCCCCTTTGACACATAGACCCCTTGAGCAGCCAGTATAGGGTAATATGAGAAAGTCGTTGTCTTTCAGTAAGGAGCGTTTTACTGAGGCAATATTAAACCAGTATCCGAGATTGAGGGTTCTTATTGTGCATTCGGAGAAAACTGAATGAGATTTTCAGGTCACGCCATCTGGTCGAATATTGATTTTCATCGTGTACAAGTGTTTCACTTAACCAGTTTTTTTTATAATCATGGACGTGTAGCACAATTTTCATATGGACAGGATTCAACGGCATTTCCCTTCTTATCAACTTTGTTGCTTAAGTCTGCGTTCACAACCCTCACTTACCTATTTGAAGTGTTTTATCACCTTATATTCCTTTATAAAGTAAGCACAAAGGAAAAAAAACAATAACAGTAATATTGATAGCAATAAACTGGATCTATTTAGGTTTCGTGAACACGTTAATTTTTTTTTTATTTCCCCAAAAAATTAGCGATTGATATTATACTCATGGGCAAATATGGTGCTTTTTCTTTATTGTAACTCGGGTAATAACTTGTCTCTGTTAATATCGAGTCTTGGATTCTGATGTAACTGTCTACAGTGTTTCTACCATGAGTTAAAAAAAATATAAAGAAACAAACATCGTTGTGAAGTTGCGTAAAAAAAAAAAAAAAAAAAAAATACGCTATGCGTTATAACCACCTGTTACGATAACGGTGACGCTAGCTATAAATATACTCGTCACTTGGGGAATTCGATACTAGAAATATCCAGTTTCACTCATCCTTCATTAATGTATGGAAGTAAGTACTTCATGGCACTGAATTTAAAAGGTCTTACGGTTCATAACACTTTATCAATTCAGTGACGTTAGTCAGCTGCAAAGGGTCATTGTGTTGTCGAAAATTGGGTCTCAAGCCGAAGGTATATTGCCTCAGGCGAAGAGGCTGCACGCAATTGGAGATGCTCTATCTGTTGCATTCAACTTAGTCAAATGCTGAGAAAACCACAGAGTGTAGAACAAATATTTTCAGAAGCACATCATGCAAAATTTTCTCTCTCTCTCTCTCCTCTCTCTCTCTCCTCTCTCTCTCTCTCTCTCTCTCTCCTTTTTGTTTTTACTTCTTTGTCAGTACTATGCAAAAGATGCAAAGGCTTTCGTATTATTATTCACTGGTGAGGAAGCCATGAATATTCACATTGAGTGAATTCGCCGCTGATTCCATACCTATCTCTTTAACACGTTTTAGAGTGAATCCCTTATCATTTTCATGCAATTTTGAACGTTTATATTATTTGTATCGAGGAAATAAATCAGCAGTTATGTATTGGGACAAATGCATTTAAAAATAAATAAATTAAATAAATAAATATAAACGAGAGCTTTCTGGGATCTGTTTAGGTTTATTTCTAAATAGATTTAAAATGGAAATCAAAACTGATTCCCGAAAGCTCTGTGTGTTTAGATTTATTTTTAAATAGATTGAAAATGGGAATCGAAGCAGATTCCCGAAAGCTCTGTGTGTTTAGATTTATTTTTAAATAGATTGAAAATGGGAATCGAATCAGATTCCCAAAAGCTCTCTGTTTAGATTTATTTTTAGATAGATTTAAAATGGGAATCGAAACAGGTTCCCGAAAGCTCTGTGTTTAGATTTATTTTTAGACAGATTTAAAATGGGAATCGAACAGATTCCCTAAAGCTCTCTGTTTAGATTTATTTATAAATAGATTGAAAATGGGAATCGAACAGATTCCGAGAGGGAATCGAGTATATTCCCGAATGCTTTCTGTTTAGATTTATTTCTAAATAGATTAAAAATGGGACTCGAACAGATTCCAAGAGGGAATCGAACAGATTCCCGATAGCTCCGTTTAGATTTATTTTTAGATAGATCAAAAAACAGTATTGATAAGATTCCCGGAAGCTCTCTTTTTCGATCCATTTTTAGATATATTTGCAAGCACCCATACATTTGCTTCTCCATATGCTGCTGTTCGTACTAATGAATCACCTTAATTCTCTTCACTGGAGCTCCTATTTCTCTGTCTTATCTGATACTTCAATTAATCAGAGATAAAGAGAGACGGAGACCGACTGGCATATAACGTAAGTCTCATTTTGCTTTGAGGTATCTGTCCAATTCAGGAAGAACAACACCCATCGTTGTTCCGATAATCCCCATAGGCCTAGTGCACAGCTAGGCCGTTCTTATCTAATGTACCCACACATCCGCTGGCTTTGTTAGGCCTACAATAGGCCTATACAAATTATGGTAGACTGTGCCACGATCGGAGACGAATTTGGATCAAATCGAACATATTACGTTATGCAAGCCTCTGTAGAATGGGTAGTGCCGTCAGTGCACCTCAAGTGGTGGACTGTGGGTATTAATTAGGTTCTTTGCAACTGCGAGGTTTTCCTCCTGTTACATCTTTCAAAAGATTTTACTGTTCGGCAACGTAGTGCGTCTAAATAACACCGGGGTATAATTGCTTTTTTTTCAGTTGGATTGGAAGTAAATGAAATGTTTGAGCAACAATAATTTTAATATTTATTTACTTATCGATACATCTTTGGCAGAGATATCATAATCTGAGTCGCAGCAACATCATTTAAGGCAAACATATTCACAGTTAACGCAGACATACGTAGCCTGACGCATGTGTATACATATACATGTGGACCGTATTTCATACCGCTTGTATTTTCATGTCTCAGAAACTATATATACTAGTACTTTATTTATATACTTTAGTGATTTCTACATTTACTGTATATATATATATATATATATATATATATATATATATATAATATTATATAATATATATAGATATATATATATATATATATATAATATAATTGTGTGTGTGTGTGTGTGTGTGTATGTGTGTGTGTGTGTGTGTGTGTGTGTGTGTGTAACTGTGTTTGTATGTGTTTACATAAAATGTATGTTTTTATGCTTGCAAAAACAACCGGTTTTTTTTAATAGTTAATCTTATGAAAACCCTACTCGCATTACTTAACATAACGAGAACAGCAAAGTAGATAGTAAGTGGTTGGATTTGATGTAAGCTAATATAAATATATTCCCATTCCGGTATTCCCATTCCAGCTTAGATTGGGCCATTGCCTCGCCTCTTCATGGCCAGGTCGTGGATGAATTCTTTGTAGATTAGGGGGTCGATGTTCTTCGCTGCAAGAAACAGAAGAAAGAAAAATGTTAATTCAACAGAAAATATTTATTATATGATAAAAAGGAATGTCTAATTCCATGCTGCAGTTGTAGAGCGCTTCACTGTACGTTCTGAATTCTCAGTTCTATGGTTCGCGCCCATGAGCCGACGAATTTATTATCGACTAAAAATTCGCCTTCGGTTAGCATATATGAAAATATATTAATTCCGAGGTAGAGCGAATTAGATATTAAAGGACATTTGTAGTTTAATGCGTGTATCTTAAATCAGTGTAATGTGATATGACTCAATACCAATATATATATAATATATATATATATATAATATATATATATATATATATATATATATATATATATATATATGAATAATTACACATCACCGTGATTCATATAAATCATTCGAGCTACAAATGTCCTTTAATATCTTATTCGCTCTACCTCGAAATTGATATATTTTCATATATGTACCGAAGGGGAATTTTAGTTGATAATAATTTCGTCCCCACCCTCATGGGATCGAACCACCGTCCAGTGGACGGAACGAAATCAATGTCCGTCCTGATTTCGTTCCCGTCCACTGGACGGTGGTTCGATCCCATGAGGGGACGAAATTAATTATCAACTAAAAATTCCCCTTTGGTACATATGAAAATATATCATTCCGAGGGTAGAGCGAATTAAGATATTAAAGGACATTTGTAGCTCGAATGATATATCTTATATATATATATATATATATATATATATATATATATATATATACACACACATTATACTGAAGTAATAAATAATATACATACACACACACACACACACATATATATATACTAAATATATATATATAAATATATATATATATATATATATATATATATATATATATATATTATACTGAAGTAATAAATAATAATCCATAATATAATTAATTATATATAATATATATTATTAATATATATTTATTTATTATATATATATAATATATATATTAAATAATTAAATAAATAAATTAAATATAAATATATATACATATATATATATATATATTATATTATAATATATATATTATATATAATTATATATATAAATAATATATATAATATATATATATATATATATATTATATATTATATATATATGCAAACAGGAGAGAAAAATGATGCGTAAACGAACATGCATCTAGATCGACGTAGTCACGCAAACGCAAATAAATAGTAATCCTTACACAGCTGGTAAAGGAGGAACCATTCCCCAATCTCGCTCCTATGGGCCACGTCTTGGATGTCGGTGGGGTCAGTGAGCTTGGAGCGTACCCTCAGGAGCATTGTGCGAAGCCCGGGCAGTATGACCGTTGCCACACGATACAGAATGCCAACTCCCGTCATTACGGCGACGATGATGAACCTGGTGGTGAAATCAGTCGACTTTTTAGAAATCTGGAAGTGGAGATTTATCGGGTTTTATACGGAAATGTTTAAAACATTTATTTACTAAGACAAAAACCACAGGGATAAGTTCTGAGAGGAATTAATTCAGGTTCCCCATTAGCAATTAATTCTAGGCTTTCATGGGAAAATCTTACGTGAAAATTCCCGCACTCTGTAGGGCGAATTGGTTCATTTATTACTTGGCCATATGAAAAGGGCATAAGCTAAAGTTCCCTGACTCTGGGGATTAATGATTCTCCACGAAGTGACACTTTGTAGAAGCCACTCTGGGGATTAATGCTTCTCCACGAAGTGATACTTTGTAGAAGCCACTCTGGGGATTAATGATTCTTCATGAAGTGATACTTTGTAGAAATGACTCTGGGGATTAATTCTTCTCCACGAAGTGACACTTTGTAGAAGCCACTCTGGGGATAATGCTTTCTCCGAAGTTGATCTTTGTAAGAAGCCACTCTGGGGAAATAAATGTATTTCTTCATGAAGTGAACTTTGTAGAAATGACCTGGGGGATTAATTGCTCTCCACGAAAGTGATACTTTTTGTAAGAAGCCACTTCTTGGGGATTAATGATTCTTCATGAAGTGATACTTTGTAGAAATGACTCTGGGGATTAATGCTTCTCCACGAAATGATACTTTGTAGAAATGACTCTGGGGATTAATGATTCTCCACGAAGTGATACTATGTAGAAATGACTCACCAGAACCACAAGAGAATGTAGATCTTTTCGTTGAGGATGTTGATAGGCAGGATGCAAAGGCCATCGTGCTTGTTCAGGCTGCCAGATGCTCCGTAAAGCTCGAAGTTGCACTTGGCCACTTTGGGGAACACCTTGTCCATCGCATCTATGCGAGAGCCAAGTTCGCTCTCGCTGATTCTGACGACGTCAGTGCCGTAGGTGAGGAATTCTCCACCTAGGAATCTGGGGGTGTAAATAGGTTGATAAGTATTGAGTATGTAAAATAGTTTTGAGGATTGATTATAGCAGTGGTTCTTAACGTGTTGGAGGGGGGTGGTGCTCCCCTAGGAAAAATGAAAAAAAAAATCTCTAATATTCGTTATTCTCTTAACAAGAGCGAGGAACTTGTATTCAGAAGAGTATGAAAAAATGCAAAAGTATCCCCTTGCAACATTACTTTCCTAGAGTCTACTACTCTAGTTAGGCTCGTTGGGCTGACCATGTTTTGTTATTATTGACCTCCCTTCCTATCTATCCCTCGAAACCCATTCTCTCTCATTTTTTTTTCTTTAAATCTGGAAGGAATTTTACTCATAGATGCTAAAGGGGGGGGGGGGGGGCGGGGGGGCGGGGGGGGCGTGAAAGAAAGGACCAACTCTTAAAGGGGGCGTGGTATAAAAAGGTTGAGAACCACTGGATTATATAGTAAGGGGAAGGTCATCGGTGTAACATTCAAAATGGGATTAGGCAACACTTTTTTTTTTTCAAGAAATTAACTCATTTTATGGGAAGGGTCTCTGATTGGATGAGATTCGGCAAAAATCAGGTTTGACTGAATTTCCAAAAGTTTTTTTTTTTTTTTTTTTTTTTTTTTTTTTTAAGTTTTTTTTTTTTTTTTTTTTTTTTTTTTAAGAACCTTCCAAACTTGGAATCACTGCTTGAAATTTCCACGCGCATATCATCAAACTTACCTGTCAGTGAAAAACAGCTGACCGATGACATTGACGAAGTTCAGGATTTCGCACGTGAAGAACTTATAGGCGTATGAATTCTGTGCGTTCACGTTGTTGCTGAAGTACTTGACCAGCATATCTCTGCGGTCTTTCTTCATGCCATCGTCGACGATGGGGGAATTCAGATCAGCTGCCAGCATCTTGATCTTGCCTCCCTCGAAGACCGTCCAGATATACTTCGGGATGTAGAACATGAGGGCCTGGAGTGAAACAAAAGGAAATATGAAATGTAAAATCATTGATTTCATTCCGATATCAACCCACTTTTTTATTGCAAAATTGGAACCCAGAGATCTCGCCAATATTATGTAGTGAAACAAAAGGAAATATAAAATGTAAAATCATTGATTTCATTCCGATATCAACCCCCTTTTTTATTGCAATTTTAGAACCCAAAGATCTCGCCGGGAGTAAAACAAAAGGAAATATAAAATATCAAATCATTGATTTCATTCCGATATCAACCCCACTTTTTATTGCAACATTGGAACCGAAATTGCTCGCCAATATTATGGTATTTTCAAAGGAGGGTACGTATTTTCCTTCAGCATGTCGCGAACATTTGAGAATACGAAACAAATTGGTAATAAATAAAGCGTCGTTCATATCGGAAAGGGAAATGTCGCTGATATCAGTGGCTAGATAGGTCATCCGATCTTGTTCTTCAACACTTGCGTCTCTGAATTGCTATTGAAACTTCCCCAGACTTATTATTCTTATTCTTCATATCAGCATTGAAAAAAACCCAATCCCGCGGTTTCATCCTCTTATCTCATTTATTCCTCCTCCTCCTCTTCTTCTACTTTTCTCTACGCTTTCTTCCACACCTTTATTTTTTTTATAGAATATATTCCTCTCATTCTTTCGCTCAGCTAATTTCGGAATCTGCACAACGAGACGAAGTGATTCCATCGTTGAAATTTTATGCATGTCAGACATTTACCGACAGGAATAATGATTTGAAAATTATTATCTCTCGTCCATGTTATAGAAATATGTGGAATTCACACTAAATTCTTGTCGGACGAATATCTCTCTCTCTCTCTCTCTCTCTCTCTCTCTCTCTCTCTCTCTCTTATAAAGCCTGTCAGACATACACCTAGTGACTCATGGAGGCTCATAAAAATACTTCATATTTTATACGCGTGTGTTTAGGTCTGCCCATTCTTTCTGCCGTCTTCAATGATTCGTTTTCAAAAGATTTTATAACCTTTTTGCTCATTCTCCCCTTCGATTCTGCCGTAGACTTTTACCAATTGGATAAACTCAAAGTTTTGGAAACCGAGTAAAGTAAAGTTGATTCTTTTCCTAATTTTAGTATTTTCTTGTCTGAGCTATGTGGAGGTATGGAATTATTTGCATGATCAAAAGAAATGCAATTCTTCGTAATTTTAAGACGGATATTTTGATGAAAAAAAAATTAACTGATATTTTGAATAGAAGACAACATTTTGTGACTTGATTATATTTTTAGAACAACCATAGAAGGTGGAAGATTATGTAGTCTTCGCTGCTCTTTGGTTAAAGTTTACTGTGCTATTCAAAAGATGATTTTAAAAACATCAGATCAAAGCGGGAGGCCTCCTTATTCAGATAAAGGAAAAGGTACAGCTACACCAGTTTAACAAGTTTCTACGACCATGAAAAGAAAGCATCTACGTCTGGCCCTGATCACACAAACTCGGGGGAATGTTGTTGTCTGAGATTCAGATAGCCTTATGCCAATACGGGCTCTTGCTCCTGGAGCAGCCCGTAGTTCGAGGGAACCAACCTGCTCTAGTCAGCACTTAGTTTTACTCAGACGGAACAAGCAAGGCGTCAGCAACTTACCTGAAGGAACAAGACGATCACGACCCACTGGTAATACTTGTGATGCCTCGTCTCATGGAGGTCACCCGAATGGATATCGTAGTCAGAAGCCACCCCTGGATGGGCCAGGTCCTTGCCCACCTTCCCTGAAAGGTTGGGCATAGTATACGTCGAATGTATCCAGCAATAAGTATCCATGATGCCCTGGTCGACGCCCGTGACATCGCAGTCGATGGGGTCGCCGAAGTACTGCCTCTGGGTGACCAGAAGGCTGCAAGCGACCAGCAAAATCATGGTCGCTTTGTAGTGCAGGCGAAAGACCATATTGTCGGTGTTTACCGAAGGCACCTTCAGGATGTTCTTCAAGTCTGCGAACACGTCGTACATCGACATTTTTGCGACGGGTGACTTTCGAGTTCGAGAACGAAAATGAGAGGAGCTGAATCCTCGGGCTCTGGGACACTCGGAATGTCCTTCCCCTCCAAAGTCCTGCAACTCACTCGGCGACAGAGCTTAGTCAACTTGCGTGGTCGTATTAGACAGGAAACCCGTATCCTTAGAAGTCTCTTTTTCGGGTAATTTCGCTGACGATGAAGGTAATTACATCGTCATTTTAAAGCAAATTTTGCACGTAATTAATTTGTCCTATAAGTCGAGGCTTCGGATAAGGAAATCGAGTTTGCACTAACACATCTATTTTAGATGGCGTGTGCGTAATAGAACGCTAGAGCACTGTAGGCAAATTATTTGATTAACACATTTTGGCTAGAATTTAGAAACGTCACAAGCAGCAAGACTTGATGATGCAAGGCCCCTTACAGAGAATTTTGTAAAAACAGAAAGAACCCATTTTCCCGTAAACCAGTTATTAAGAAGGACATCTACCACCATAGTAGCAGCGCTGTGCACCTGAAGCTCCCCCAGAGATTGGCTTTATAGCAGGTTTTTCATAAGTCCAATCAAACTCAGTCAAACTAATAAATTATTCTTCTCCCTCTCTCTGCTGAAAACCCAAGAGGCCTCTGAAGGGAAATTAATCAGCCTGCAGAGAGAACCGAGTTATAGGAAAAGGTGATAAGTCAATAAATACGAGAGAATAGCAAATAATTCATCCGATTCACATGAATCCAGAAGACGTCAGAGGAAAGCCTGGATGAACCTGGTTCTCGCTTAGACATTTGATAATCTGCAAACTTCACAACTGAACTTGGCAAAATATTCCACATTTCAGTTGCAGCCAAAATACAACTCGTAGAAAACTGGGCACTACATACCAGAAAACAACAGGCCGTTTGGGAAAGCGATCTGCCTATACTCTGTTTTTTTCCATCTGTCCATCCACCTGTGGTGGTCGCGCATGGTAACACTGCGTCCCGGGCTTTAAATAGTTACGCTATGTGTAAGTTTTAGGTAAATAAAAGGGTATCTTGGTGTGCATTTCCAACTGAAAAGTGTGTTAATAATTTACTGTATGTGAATTACACCGTTAATATTCGAAATAGGATGTTGTTATTATTGTTGAATGTAAGCTGGTAACTATCTAATGTCCTGGACGCAGTGTTACCATACGCAAACACCACAGGCTGGTGGACAGATGGAAAAAAAACGAATATAGTGTTGAAAGGAAACAGCTAAAACAAGTAAAGAAGAGCGGTGCAGAGGACGTTTGTCGTTTCAGTACATTTCATGCAACAAACATAAAGAACTGATTGCGTCTATGCTACAAGCCAACTTTAAGAGCTGGCAAATGAATTCGACTGATGACTTACAAAACTCTGTCCAAAAGAGTTTGAGATGAGAGTCAGCACCGGAAGACCACGTTAAAAAAAAAAAAAATAGTACTCCAAACAAGAGACAAGAGGAGTCCTAAAACATATAGATATAACAGCTTCAGCACGAGACATTGAAAAACCTTTCTGCAAGATACCAACTTTTTGAGAAACAGAATAAGCGATACTACTTACATGCCTCTCAAAAGTCAATTTCTCATCATAAGTTACACCGAAAATCTTGAGGGTCACTTACATTTTAAACCAGGAAGCAAAGGCAAAAGTGTTATGGGTCTAATAACTATCATACTTTCAGTTTTCGAAAGATTAAAGCTTACTCCACTGATGAATGCGCGCCACACATCTATTCAATGACTGCAGTCACAGATTTCCTAAGGAGCGGGGAAAGAACAACAGCTACTGGAAGAGTGGCATTGCCGACATATGCAATCAATGAGCTCTCCAGACCTTGCCAGATGTCTCTGATATAGATAATAAACAGCAAAGGTCCAAGAAGACAACCTGAAGGAACACCTGCAGTGTCATTACTAAATCAACTGTATTGGCCATCAACATAGACCCTTTCGGTTCTGCCTATTAGAAATTCATTTAAACTATGATAATATATAATAATAATGATGAGTTTTTTTATTCTCTCTCTCTCTCTCTCTGACAGACTAGTTTGAATGTCCTATATTGGCACTTCTGTAGCGTTGTGCTTCTGATACATGTGCCATGAAGCACTCATCAAGTCTAAAACAGCGACCAGTCCTGTAGTAGACTAGTTTCCTGCAAAAAAAGGGGTAATTCAATTATTCTAATCTAAAAAAAACTTGATGGATGCTGATTACCAATCCTACGTTACATGCATAACATTGTGCGCGTACCATTCAATCAATGTCAAATCTCTTGTAGTCAGTTATACAATGCAGTCTATCTCTCTCTCTCCTCGTTCTTCTTCTTCATCTTCTTTAACAAGTTGGTTCCACATGTTGCAAAATAGAACTCGGCCTGGGTTTGGACAGTTAGTAATCAAATGGGTTGCATGGTCAGGAAAATATTTAGTTTTCGTGCTTCGTTGGAAATTCAGGCAAATATTCCTATAGGTCCTCAGCGAAAGAAAGTCGTGAATCATTTGTAGTGACTGACATTTGGACGAGATAGTATTGAAGATTTGAGACAATGCAACCAGTTTTCCACTTTGTCCATTTTTGCTCAGTCGTTCAAATACAGTATCTCCCAGTCGGCGAACCGGGGTCACCCGGCGTTGCTTATAGGATACACAGATTATGGATCTATTATTGAAACTGTTCGTCAAGCCTCTATGATATTGTTTGCTTTTGTTTTGCACCTGTTTCGACAGGAGGAGTTTTGTTTGCAGACAGGTATAGGGTAATCTTAATAAGATAAGGTTCGTAAGAAGGGTTCATTGAATCTTTTCATCTTCTCTGTCATTGTATTTTTGTGCAGGCAGGTTGTAGTGGGGGTCATATGGGTAATTTATTTAGTAGGGTTGGACATGTGATCCCTGTAGTACGTTTTACAAAAGCTGAACAGCTGATTAGACAAAAAGACACTTTAATGATATTCACATTGCAAAGCCACTGAATCCTAAACTCTCACTGCCAAAAGGTGGAGTTTAGCGACATTCCTTAGGCTACTTCTTTTATTCCATTGAGTCTGGTTAACATGTGGTGCACTTCCTTCATGTTGGCTAGAGTTCCTAGGGATGTAATGGTTCCTGTACATTGGAAGCAGGTTTTTCCTTTGGGGGCCTAATCATTAAAACACCATATGTTTTCATGCTTTTGGCTGTTATCATTGTGGCTACGGTTTCCTTTCCGTGATCCCGAATTGGCGAAGGAAGGTTATACGACACCTTTTTTTTTTAAGCCTTGCATTTATAGCTTTTGACAGATCATTCATGTCACTTGCTTTTAGCTTGCATTCTATTTCCTTAGTTTTTGGGGGCGCTTGTGCATATTGTACATTTTTTTTAGTACATAGCTGTTTGTATTCACGTCAGTTGTTTTCTTTAAGTATTCACGAAATTTTCACTAATTATAGCTTAACTTTTTTTTCCTTTGTGGGTTGCCGGGGGTTGGGGGGGCGGTTGCCCAGTTCAGCGGGTACCAGTGCCATATTTCTTTATTCCCCTCGCTCTAAAACCTATGGCCCACAGTAGATTCACATCAAACGTGCATCTGATGTCTAGGCCAGTCCTTACGACGATCCTGATTGGCTGTTGATAAGCCAATCACAGGGCTAGAATTCTGTCTCTCGAGAGTTCACATGGGTAGGATCTATGTTCCCCCTCTCCTGAGGGATACGTCTTTCAAAAGTATCCCTCAAGAGAGGTGGAACATACATCCTGCTTATGTGAACTCTCGAGAGAGACGGAGTTTCCAGCCCTGTGATTGGCTTATCAACAGCTTTCAATCATAATAAACATTGCTTCTGGCAGTCGTGAACACTTGATTATAATTATTATTGACGGTGCTTTGTCAAAGTAATTTAATTTTTCGTACCTTTCATCGCGTAATCTTACCGTATCACTTTGAGGCTCTTGTTTGTTTGTATGGTGTTTTTACGTTGCATGGAACCAGTGGTTATTCAGCAACGGGACCAACAGCTTTACGTGACTTTCGAACCACGTCGAATGAACTTCTATCACCGGAAATACACATCTCTTACTCCTCAGTGGAATGCTCGAGAATCGAACTCAGAGCCACCGCGGTGGCAGGCCAAGACTATACCGATCACGTCACCGAGGACCTTTGTTAACTTTTGTGTTCAAACCTTACAACTAACCTCGCATTTATTTCAGAGCCGCTCTTCTCTATGCTTTTTACTTCGCTTGCTTTTCATCCTGAGCATTTGGCTTTAGTTGGTTGTCCTGTGTGACGAACAGGCCAAATATGAAAGCACCACAACCAACCATCCATAAAGTAGTCCTTGCATACGTATCGCCTTTACATTCTTCATGCGTAGTAGACTTTGTCAACGTAGTATCCAGGGGTGTGTGGTTAACAGGTTTATAACACATAAGAAAGTCTCATAACTTGGCAACATTTTTTTTTATATATTGGGCTTTAAATCAAGGGAAATTATTGACAACTCTTGTCAAAATCTAGTTGATGTACATCAAGTATTATATATATATATATATATATATATATATATATATATATATATATATATATATATATATATATATATTATATATATATATATATATATATATATATATATATATATGGAGATTCTCGTAGAAAGGAGGGATAGTAATGAAAGCAGCACAGCAATGTAATTTTTTTTTATTATTCTCATATGATACATAACTCCAGGATTATCTGTACTTCTGTTGTAACAAACATTCTACTACAAGTCGTTGCGACTAGCTGTACATTCTGTTGAGTGTGTCCTGTTTGTAGTTTAATAAATTTATACTAAAAATATAAATTACATGCATCCAACAAAGACTTTTTTAAGAGGAAAAAAAAAATGAAAAAAGTGTCACAGAAAATAAGACTAGCCTCCACACAGTCTAGTCATTTTACCAGCCTTATCACAACTATATCTTAGCACTGTAAGTAGCAAAAATAAGTGAATCCTTAAAAATAGACTTTTCTACAGTACGTAATGATAATTGGTCCCTTAAACCAGCGTTTTAGGGTAAAATACAAAATCACGCTCCATTGTCACAACAGGAACTCTGAGAAGAGTACCGAAAACACAGGATTGGCCTTGAACTTACATTCGCAATGGGACAAAATCATCCGTCATGGGTACTGCCCAACTGAATGAGCCAAAATCAAAATTGCCTGTATACCCAGGTCATACGAAACACTTTTACCCTTATATTCCAGCGAACAATGCTGGTGAAATTCTTCATTTAGGGTGAAAGTAGGTCAGATTCTCTAATCACAAGCTGGAAGCATCTTTAATACAAAGTTTGCCAAACAGAACTTGAACATGAAATGGCAAATGCAAAGGTTGTTGGCCAACCCAGTTGAAAACGAACTGTACAAATCTTTTTTTGTTCACAATGTTTACCATTAACATTTCAAACTTTTTCACTTGTCGTAAATTACACACACTTGCTTACATGAAGTTGAGCTCATCATTGTGACAAAGTTACTGAAAACACGTTATATATAATAAATAATGCAAAGCATAGGTAACATTATCATACAAAAAATGTCATACAAATATCCCCATTTTATATCATCACAATTCCCTTTTAAAAATCAGTAAATACTAATGTCAAATAACTTCTATAATTTCATAATTTCCTTTTAAAAACTGAAAATACTGATGTCAACAAATATCTAATTTCATCCTTCATCCATTTCATTTTTTAAAAACTGAAAATACTGATGTCCAACAAATCACAATGTCACGAATTTCATTGGCACACTAACAAAAATGTCGTCACATCAACAATACTAAATAAATACATTAGCAAAGTGATTCCCGTTACAAAAAACGTCCAATACTTGCATTTAAAAAGACCACATTACCTCTTTATCTCTCCCCAAAAAAGCAGCCTTTAATATAGCTATGTCTAGCATGCCGGAATGAACCCATTAAAACAAAAACAAAAAAATTATTGCCTTTACAGCCATATCTCTCCAGGAGTATTCTGCTGATATATGCACATAGCTGGTGGGTCTTTTCTTAGCACTTAGCTGTCTACTTGCATTGTACGTTAACAAAACAAGAGGAACTCCATCATTTACAAGGGACCTTTGCCCTGCAGTTTGTTAGCCAGATCAGTGATGAACTCCTTGTAGATCAGAGGATCCATGTTCTTAGCTGCAAGAGATCGAAGGGGAAAAAAATTAACATTTTGGGTCTAAGTTCACAGAAATATTATATTTCACGCTATTCTCGCGTCTCTGAGTATCCATAAATTTCAATAAAAGTTAAAAAAAACTGAAGTGCATAATTACTTACCAAGCTGATAAAGAACAAACCAGTCACCGATCTGACACTTGCGGGAAATGGCTTCGACGTTCTCAGGAGAAGCGAGGCGGGAACGCGTCCTCAAGAGAATTTGGCGGAAGGCGGGAGTGAAGGTTGCCAATCGGTACAACAATCCGACGCCGGACACGACGGCCACGATAATGAACCTGATCGGATGAAGGTGGAAAAACGAATTGAATAAAACGAATGGCATGGGAATGAAAACAATATGATGAATGTCCTCTGCAGTAAATCGTCAGAAAATATGAAACCAACTCACCAGAACCAGAGGAAGATGTAAATCTTCTCATTGAAGATGTTGAGGGGCAACACGCATAGACCGTCATGCCTCTCGATGGAACCGGAGGCACCATATTTGTGGAAGGTGCATTTGGCAACCTTGGGGAAGACCTCATCCATGGGATCGTGTCTTGAGCCGAGTTCCTGCTCGCTGAACTGGATGACACGGGTGCCGTAGGTGGTGAATTCATAACCCAAGAACCTAAATGGAGAAATACATTAAATAATGAAGTTGTTAAGTCAAGAGGGGAGAGAAACAGAATTTGGAAATGTCCAAACTCGAAGATATATGCAACGCATTTCAGTCACTAGAAATTCAGTTATACCTGTCCGTGAAATAGATCTGGCCGATGACGTTGGCGAAGTTGAGAACTTCGCAGACGAAGAACCTGAAGGCGTAGAAGTTGTGGTTGTGGAGGTTCTGGCTGAAATAGTTGACCAGCATGGTCTTGCGTTCTCTCTTAGCGTCATCCTCCACAATGGGAGAGTTGAGCTCCATGACCAAATTCTTCACCTTGCCACCTTCCCAGATCTTCCACAAATACCGTGGGACGTAGAACATGATGGCCTGCAACGAAAGGGTCAAAAATAGCTTTAATACTCCTGTTGGTTCATTTGAAACCTTTTTCTAGATTTAGTAGGTTTTAGCATATATCCTAACATCAACAGTCGGGTTTCTCAAGCAATAACAATGACACCGTCGTAAACTCAAAGGTAAAATAAACGCTAACAAATGCAAGCGATGGGTAAATGACGAAAATATATAAATAAATATTTCCGACTCTTCAAAACAATTGACGGTATATTCAACTTAAAATACAAGCAACAAAATAATTAATTTAATGAATATGTGAATTGACTTTTTTTGAAGAGGGAAAAATATTTAGTAGCATGAATTTGTCTTTATTTATTCATCACGTAAAATATTTTCGTGATTCAGTTTACACACAAACACACACACACGAGGTCTAGTCCGATATTTATAACATTCAGTACAAATGGAAAGCCTTTATCTCCAACTCCTGAACTGAGGCAGATTAGATAAAAACAGATAAAAGGAGAAACTGCCACAAATACCCAGCAAACAACTTTCATTACTCTTACAATGCAGTAACTGGCATTTACTCAAATGGGTATACTGTGCTTAAAAATTCCCAAATTGGAGCAGTTTTCGGACACTACAATGTGGAGACTGCCACAATTCTTTTGGCGTTAATGCTAGATTACTATGCACGAACATAACATCGTACCCCGGTGAGTGATAAATTCTCTACTTATCACTCCAGCATTCTTCACAAATACTCACAACATAACCACTTGTGTCAGACGCTACTTTTGATTCGATTTCTCTACGATGTAGATTTTACAGATTTTTCATTATCATACCAATAGGAACAGCACAGAGAGAGAGAGAGAGAGAGAGAGAGAGAGAGAGAGAGAGAGAGAGAGAGAGAGAGAGAGAGAGAGAGAGAGAACTTGCGGACGCAACAATCAAAATCCAATTGAAACTGGTTGACACACCTGGGAATAGCATCGCTACCCAAGGATACAATCGGTGTCATTACTCTTACCGCTACATGCAACTTGTAGCTTGCTCTTGTTAGGATACATTCCTTGGTAGTAGCCGGGTAGAACAAAAGTAATTGTGCATCACCCCCAGTTAATTAGAAGGTACAATTAAACTACAGTAAACCACTCGCATCTGGTTCAGAATACATCCGAGGGATATAACGTCATAGTAATGGCGTCACAGGAGACCGGTTCATAACAAGACGTTTCCGATATGAGATTCCTGTTAACAATTCGAAAACCTGCCATACCAGAGACCCGTGTTAAGAAGTTTCCTCTGACGAAGTAGCCTTCGTTAGACCCCAATACAATACATGCAAATGGAAGTGATCACAAACTGAGAAATGTTTTTGTATGGTGTTTTTACGTTGCATGGAACCAGTGGTTATTCAGCAACGGGGCCAACGGCTTTACGTAACTTGAGAACCACGTCGAGAGTGAATTTCTATCACCCATACGAATTGTCCTACTTTGGCTAGTTGATAGCTGCATCATAATTTCCGAGTGCATGAGCAAAGTTCGAGAGAGAGAGAGAGAGAGAGAGAGAGAGAGCCTGACGGAAAGGCTACCAATTCGTAAGCACACAAAACTTGCATAAGTTCAAATTATTAAACTTGCCGAGAAATGAAAACATACAGGAGAATTTTTTAATGTATACCATCTACACAAAGTGAATGTGAAAGTGACAATTTCCCTTCGACCTGGTGCTGTGTGACTGCATTTCGAACATGTTGCATCACTGGTCCGTGTTCGCTAGGGAAAGGGTAGCTTTGATACCCGTCCTTACCAATAAATTACCAGTTGTGCATAAGTCATCAGTTACTTAAACAATTAACCAGAAGGGAGGGCAGAAACAAATAAGCTACATTATAAGTATACAATGTGGACGACAGCAGCCAATATGTTGAGGGTTATTCTAATAATAATTTTCTTTTGCCCTTCAAGCAATTTATACTTTAAACCCTAAAGCAATTTATAGTCTAGATAACACAGACTGCTTTTTATACTGCAGTAGTCCATACAGATCAGAACGGAGGCTATCGAGTCATTTTTATTCGAGCCAAGTAATTCTTATATTCATCAAATCAGTTTTTACCTCCCTTCGAGGCATTTAAGTCCTGGAAACTGTCAAACCTATATTAAATTTGTAGGTAGAATAATTTACTTGAATTTAACAAATTATAAGAACCGCTCAACGCCAAAGAAAAATGTTAAAACGCACTCACACGCGCACAGCTGTTAGTTAGGCACTATATCGATCGTTGGGGAACGATCAATGTGAAAATAAAATCATGAATGAACATGGTGCAGGATGGCGGGAAAACAGAACATAAATGTTGCATTAGCATTCTCTCGAGTACAAGAATACGACACAGTTTATATTTCATCATACTGCTAGGGTATTTTTAGGCCACACACCTGGATACGTAATTCCAACTAAAGTTAGTGAAAATTATATAAATAAAAGTAAAAAATGCTAACCAATATTTTCAAAACACGAAAACTTAGTAAAAAAAATAATAACGCTTAAAAATACGCTAAAATGTCTCGTATCAAGCAATAAAAAATGCACAAAGTTCCTATAACAAGCAGTATGACAGACCTAACAAAATATGCAACGTAATAAAAACTATAAAAAATGAAGGAAACGCTTAAGTAAAGAAAACAACAGCAAAGAAAATAGAAAAAAAAGCGTAGAAAATGTGCTAGTGAACAAATAGCAGGGTGACGAAAACTTGGAAAGAATACCTGGCTTTATTCCCTGGGCTTCTTAAGCCCACCAGAAGATGCATCCAGTCCTGTGAAGGAAGGACAGGTCAGATTGGAAAGGAAAGAATGTATTAGAAAATGGAAAAACGTAACATTTGATGGGCCCCAGACATGGACTAAAATTGACCTAATACATAAAAACGGTACTCCCCATACCTCTTTTCTTCCCTTGTGGAACGTGAACGTGACTTGCCTAACGTAATATAAAGCTAGCTATTTCATTGTTTGACTTGCCTAACGTATTATAAAGCTATTTCATTGTTGACCTGCCTAGCGTGATATTATAAGCAACTTCCAATATAAGAATACGGTGCAACAATACAAGCTTGTTAGGCTGTTCCTGATATCAAGGTGGTAATATTTAAATGAACATCGTACTAAGCCTAAAGTACCCACGACACGAAACTTAACAATTATATCAAACAATGGCCTAACTGCCTTCATTAAAAACTAAACCAATTCTGAACTGTGTATATTTAGCAAATCCCGATTTAGGTATATAGGTAGTTTACGGGGATTTTAGCCACTTAATTCTGAGGCTCAAGACCTACACGTACCCACTAATCGTTAATAGGCTATCAATAGGCTCCGATATTTGTAAAAATGGTAGGTGGAAAACTACCCGATTTACGATGGCCTGGCCCTCAAACAGGTTCATTCAGTGACCAATTTGCCTGTACTTAAGCAATGTAATGGTTTAGATGCACATTACGTATCCCTTGACGTCTTCTTAACTGACCCTACTACTATAGGCCTATGAACTTTGCTACATTTACCATTTTTGGACCTAAATATTTAGTTGAACCTGCCGTACCCATATAAGGATTAAGATATCAACATCTGGCAATTTTTATATAATGAAGATTCGTGTTTTTAAGCTACTAACATGACAGTATCTAACTCCGGAGGGCAAATACCCCATTTAACAAAACCCGACAAGAACTGATCTCAACGCCCTTACAACCAAAAGGCGAGGTGGGTATTTTACTGACCTGCAAATAGAGGAACAGGGTAACCCACTGGTAGTACTTGTGATGCTTCGTCTCATGCTGATCATCCGACCCGTGTTGTTCGGGATTTGCCACACCAGGATGGGGCACTTCTTGCCCCACAACGGCGCCCGTGAGGGCAGGAATCGTGAAAGTGGAGTGGATCCAGCAGTAGGTATCCATGATGCCCGCATCGACGCCTTCCACGATGCAGTCGATGGGATCACCGAAATATTGCTTCTGTGTCACCAGTAAACTGAACGCCACCAAAATAAACATGGTAGCTTTGTAATGTAGTCTGAAAATATTGTTGTCGATGCTCACGGAGTCTATTTTCAATAGACCCCGGATGCTTCCGAAAACGTCATACATGATGACGGTTTATAGTTCAAGTTCCAGCACCACTAAACAAAGCCTTTACAGAGAGGGATACACACTCCCTCTTCCTTCAACAGTCAACGATTCACTAACACGACCTGGTCAAATCCACCTAGCCTCGCACAATGCTCCTCCCCCTAAAAGTCTGCCTCCTTCTCTCTCTCTCTCTCCCCCTCACCCCCCCCCCCCACCCCCCCCCTGCATCCACCCTCAGCTGCGAAGTTCCTCCTCCCCCCAACATCCACAAATTCACCGCCTGGGTCCGGATAATGAGGATCTGGCAACTCAACCCACGTCTGGTAACACTGCAAATAAGCTCTTTCCTGAAAGACTGTTTAGACTGCAGCTATATCATATTTTCTGAGGCATAACTCGCTCGTTATGATATTAAGTTCATGCCCTTTGATGACAATACAAGGACTTACTTTTGTTTGTAAAACACAAGGAACTTGCCCTTGGGGTACGTGGTCAGTCGGGGCGAAGGGCAGGGACCCTGTTATTGGAAGCCGGCTTTATCATTCTTTCCATTTATGCACATTATGGTAGTACGGCAGCCACAGGCATTTAAATATAGCATTTGGTAAACAGTTTTCCACCGGGGAATTGTATCTGCCATTATCAAATCGAGATATAAATTCATAATCAGAATAAAAAAGAAAAAGTTCAGTGGTTGTGATATGGCAACATCTTGGGTAGAACCCCGGCTACGTATTGCCTTTAACGTGAAGAGGGAATGAATCTACACATTTACCAAGAACTTTCCGATGGTAATTTCAGTTAATAACTTGAACGCTTCTTAGGAATGTATCTTGAAGGCATCTTTCCTAATGCGTTCACGAACGGGAAGTTTCTAATTTCCGAATTGGCCTATTCCGTAATCCAATAGCATACATACAAGTAAGTTTAAAATAGTGAATCATAAAGAGACTGACTCATCCAGAACGCCAATAGTTTCGAAAGCACCAACACGAACATGTAGGAAAGTACTTTTGAAAACGAAATAGCGACTTTATTATCTGATCGCTCGCTCCTCGACATTCCACACCTCCCTCCTAGGCTCCCACAACCACACACACTCACAGCTCTTCATGGAACTTGATACTTCCACGTTTCCACTTCATAATCGCCATCACCGTTCTGTTCACTATAAGTAACAGACAAGGAAGTCGCTGTACGACAGGGCTCTTTGACGGTAATTTACGAGTTTTCAGCGATGAATTCAACCAAACGATAGGATTTTATCAAATAAACGCTCACAAGCCAACCCCCCCCCCCCTTCTCTCTCTCTCTCTCTCTCTCTCTCTCTCTCTCTCTCTCTCTCTCTCTTAGGTTCTGTTGTGTAGCTTAGTTTTATCCCAGATTCACGAGCAACAGGTATCAAGATGGATAACCCAAACTAAAGAAACATGAATAATAACCTATAGTAAAATGCACCTTTCCACTTTTAACTCTGAGAGATTGTGCTTTTTAGTATACAATATGCATTCCATACGAGTTTCATATCCTTATTTGCTTTTCCCTCATTAAAAAAAACGTGTAGATTGGAATGGACGCACCATTTGCCAACCTATAGAACCCTATTCCGCGGGAGATTTTAATTTTGATTCTGCGTTGCTCACGTGACTTGACCCTCAGTTAGCCTATGGGGTCCAAAGTTTATTTTGTTGTAACACTGATATCAAAGCCTCACCGCTACATTTTATAATGCGAATGTAACTGTTTGCAGTACGCATTATACATTAATAGTACTGTAATACTTTATAAAATTTCACTTTGAAGAATAGTTCATCTTCCAGGCATTGGATGATGGACCTTACAAAGTGACAAATTCAGACTGGATATTGTTACCTTTAAGTAACTAGTAACCGTATAGTCTTTCTGGTTTGTCACGTGATCATACTGCATTACAGTATTCTACTTTCTGTTTTCCAATTCCTTATGGCTGAGAAAACTGAGTCTTTTATGATATAGGCCTAGGGTCACTATTTTTATTATTACATTTCAACAAGACCACTCAAGGGAACATCCAAACGAATAATCCCATGGGAGAGAGAATATAGAAATTAAAAATAAATACCAGGTAAATAAGAAAGTATATTTAATTGCTTTGCCATTAAAGAAGAATATGATAGCAGTAACACACGGGAATTTCAGAGCCACAGAGACTAGAGATGTGGTGTAAGTCACGATTTTCTGACAATATGAGTTTGTTTCGTTGAATGCTGTTGAAAAGCAAGTTTAAAGGGTGAGGGAACAAGTAATTTTTGTCAAATATTCACGATCATTGCATATTTAGTTACCTATACAGCGCAGAGTGAATCGTGGAGTACGAACGTGTTACAAGATCAGCTATAATCAACTGACACAGGCTATGAACAACCACTTATATTTTCCCTGTGGGGAGAGCAAATTACTGCAATGTGTAGCTATTGCATCATTCCATACTTTTCCTTTCTTATATTTTCTAGGCCTACAACCATACCATTAATAAGGAATAAAGTATAAAAGGTCCCTGAAGACATAATTAGTAAGGATGAATAAGATACCACAAGCAAGTAATGTCCCTGATTTGTTTATTCTGATTAAGCTTGCCTTGCTCTAGCAAATACCCTTCCACAAGGTCAGCCCGAAAAAAACGCCCCGTAGGCAAAGAAACTCATCTTAAAAGTCGACAGTTTTTGCTTTATTGCATTACACCGACTTTTTTACCCCGAGACTGCATTACAATGGCTTTCATTTACATACAGATGGTTTCCTGTCCTTTCATATGCCCGACTCTCATACTTGCACCAATTCGAGTGTATGAAATTGATTTTTTTCTCTCCCCTTAAGAGTTGTCTTCCCAGATTTGTTTGCCGAGTGCTAAAACCAGTCAAGATAACACCATCTTTTCTGGTTTAATTACTTATCCTGCCATGAATGTAATTTTGCGTAATTAGTCCATTGAAATTTCCTCCTCAATGTTGCATTACTTCGGGAAGGATATTGCACCTTTTTCAATTGAGTTTGCACTTAAAACTCATTCTTGGAAGATTTTCTTCCCTTACAAGGAATGCAGCAGTTGATAACTACATAACTTCAGTATACTAACTTTTTACTGCTGCTGGTTGTAATTAAAAGTAAAATTATCATCCCTGGTCAAAATAGATCTTCAGTAAGTGTGCATTTGATTTCGCTGAAAAGACCAAGCTGTAGGCCACTATCAAGCGTGATGTTCAATGAAGCCATTTACTACAATCATTATGACGTAGTTTGAGCCTGCTGCCACATTTATAGACTTAAGGACTCCTCAAAGAGGCATAAGGCAGTTCAACTGGGATCAAAAAGGACACCAAAGCCCTTATCTAAGGGCACATCGTCAGCAACAACTCTTCAGTGGATGTGTTTTCTCACATTGATTTCAGTTTGGTGTACTTTTAATTTTATCTCTTCTCCGATATACTGCATTATCATCATTAATCGGATTGAAGTATTGCACGTTACCAAAAGCTAGATGCCCTTTGATTTTTCTCCAAGAGAGATTGATCTGTTCTGATGGAATTTTAAATTTTTTACCTAGCAGCATTTCCCTTTCAAAACCACATGCTTGAGAACAAGTAATAATTAAACTTTTAATCTGTGGTTTTATCATAGTCAAGTTCAATATTTTTCTGTTGAACATGCAATGAGTAGTATCCTTTAAGCCCCGTCCACACGGTCGATCTTTGGTCGACGAACTTTGTCCGATGTGACGTCGACGAACTTTGTCCGATGTGACGTCGACGAACTCTGTCCGATGTGACGTCAGAAGCGGAGAAACCGAGAAAAGTCGGAACTTTGCCGCAGTTTCTCCGCTTCTGACATCACATCAAACAAAGTTAGTCGAGCAAAGCTTACAGTCGTATGGAAAATTATTCTGTTGGGAACTGCACTTTTAGCAATAAAGCAGCAAGATTCCACCCACAGTTGACAACATTGCTGCACTACTGATCAATATGCAACACCTTACCATAGAAAACATGCCTGAAATTGCCATAGTTCTGAGGATGAAAACTGAATTTAAATAAATTAATTGTGCTTCTTGGGAAACTCAATATTTTGCATGTTCCTGAGACCACTTTCCAGTCACTGAGTGATCATTCAGTTTTCTTTCTTGAAAAATAATGCACACTAGAAAATCTTTATCATGTTCTCTAGAATTTTATTTATAAAAAAGGCAAACTCAAGATATACTGTATGACACTGCCACAAGAAAAGATGATCTAGTTTTGTGACTCACAAAGTACATACTTGGTCCAAACTCCCTAGGCTACACAAGATGGCTCAGTTACAAAGTTTATCGGCAATTATTCTTTCTAGTTGGGCATAGACTTTCATATTCCAGCTGATAGTAAGCTTCATGCACCATGAATGATACTACTTCCCTTGCATGTTGCCGTATGTCCTAGAGAATGTCTTGAACCAATCGGATCTAAGTGAACTAGGCTAAGAATGTGGACCCCACATACACTGTACATCTTGGGGAGAAAAAAAAACATACCTGTACATGTAGAAAAAAAAAAAAAAAAAAAAAAAAAGGAGCATGTTACTATGACAAATACTTATAATCAGTATACTTCCAACTGCCCTTTATAAATCACTCAACCAATTATAGATGGTTCACTTAAGGTAGATTCTTGGATGAGCCTTATTCTTACGAGACGTTTGTCTGGTGGCCGCTGATTGGCTGGTACCGGGAGGTAGGCAGCTCCCAGCCAATCAGCGGCCGCCTAACTAACGTCTCGTAGGCATAGGGCTCACTCAAGAATCTACCTTAAGTGAACCAGTTATAGTTGTATCCAAGTCTACAACTTGTTAAATTCATTAAGATTTGTAGGGGAAATCAATGTACAAGATTCTGATTTTCCTCTTTTATTCCCTCTTCTGAGCTATAACTATCAATCTGCCAAAGTGTGACATTTCACTATGGGTAGGCTTGCAATGAATGTTGTTTTGACAAGTGATAAACTGAAGTACCACCTGAATACCCACCACATTTAAATTATATATACCCCAATAACTTATTTCTGTTATATTATAAAGTTTGGGATAATGGGCTGTAAGCATATCGTTGTGTAAGCTAACTGTAATATTGCAAACTTCCCAATTTTTTTTATGAAACCTTTTAAAAAATCAACTCCCTTTTTCTGGTTTGAGTATTCTTGCCATAAGAAGGCTGTCACTGTCCTTACAGCAAATATGAACACCCAATTTATTTTAGCATACACTTCATGCTATGGGAGACCTCAACTAAATCTGTGACTTGTATATGAACATCAAAATTTTACTGACCACAACATGAGCTACCCATAGATGTAAACGATAAAAACTACATCCTGGGAACTCTGACCACGTGACATGGTTTCGCATCTGTGTATTTTGTCAAAAGTAAACTCAAAAGGCAAGAAGTGTATTTACGTGAAGTACATAAAGGCATATGCAAGCAAATATTTTGTTCAATCATATTGCAAAGCCATGGAAAACAAAACAAAAGCTTATGTGAATCAGAACTGTTTTAAAACATATTAATGTAGTGCAATGTTGAAAAAATTGGCATTGTTTAAGTGTTGAACATAACATGTAGTTGCAATACATTAAGTAAGAGTAATTTGGTGACTGAACCTGTAAGAGTGCAAAGTGTAAAAATTTATCAAATCTATTAATTTACAATGTATATTTATATGAATGCATGGTAACACCAGGTGAACGAGCAAAGGAAGATGAAAAGTTAACATTATTGGTAACCCCACATGTGGTTTTAACAAATACACAAATAGGAGAAAATAATCTAGAGGTAAATGTAAAGGCAGTTTCAAAAGACATTAGACAAGAGAGGATCATAATAAAAGACCAAGAACATTTATGAGTACATTATTTTGTTCATCTATGGTCAAACAAACACAGCAGCAGCAACCAGAGATGGACGGTCACACATCTTTGCATTAGTCAGAGCAGGTTGTGTAAACCCACAATGAGGTACTGGGACATTGGGGTAATACTGTACTGCAATCGCAAAACTCATCATCATCATCATCCAGTAAGTGACCACGACGTCATCAAATTGGTGCACAACATCGGCCGATCGAAACTCAACCGCAAAATTCATGCTCACCAGGCAGGAACCATGCAACTCAAAATGTTTATTTAAGACAAGGCTCTTTCAACTATATCCACTGAGAGAAAGAATTCATTGGTAGGCCGTATCATTTTAGTATTTCTACAACTAAAGAGCTAATTGAGATAGTTTCCCAATAGTACTGTACTCCCAACTATAACACTAGATGCTGTTCCTTTATGAGATATATGATTGCAGTAGATTCTTGAAGTCTTGTTCATACAATATATTTAAAGAAAAGTATTCAAAATGAGCACTGCAGCAAATTGCAAAAGAATTGGAAAATGTATTTTTTGCATAACTGCAACTTCACCAAACAAATGAACAAGCACCAGCATATTTATTATATATATAAAGACCATATGTTAAGCTAAACTAAACCCAAACAGTACCGTATTAATATGAAAGAATATTAAAAAGAAATACTGTATACCCCAAAAGAAAATGCCTGGCCACAAATGGGAAGAGGTTAATTGTATGGGAAATAGGGAAAGGGGTCATGAATATACAAGTATATATCCACTTCAAACCTCATGGTAGGGTTATGTCAAAGCTGTCTCAAAATCATGCCAAAGCCAATTGTCCATCAAGAACGAGCTTATTCAAGGTGCACAAAATCAAGATGTATTTAACATCTGATGGTAAGAACACAGCAATAACCAAAATTATTCTGAATATATAAATGTTTGCTTAGAAAGTCTTAGCAATTTCTAGCCTTAAAGGTTACAACACGCAAAATGGCTAACCTCATTTCACCAACAAGTTATTTTTAGGTCTATTTTTATGTTATTTTTAGGTCTATTTTTATTTAAGTCGAATAAAGGGCATTTATAATTGAATTAAAAGAACATTTCTAATAAAAATGGTACTCTTACGTTAACTTAATCAAGCCACATATGTACTATTTCCAAGGAATTAATAAATGTAATAGTACAGAACATGTATAAATGAGTCTTTGCCATGTTCAATACCACCTTCAGTCTATGATGATATATATATATTATATATATAAATAGTAAAAAAAAAAAAAAAAAAAGGAATTGGGAGCAGCAGTCATCTGAAATGAGTTAGAAAGCTGAAGTCATGCAGTTCAACAGTTATAATACACCTTATGACTGACCAAATACTGTATGATGTTGCTGCTAACATTGTAAGCAGACGCTGCTGCTGACAATGTAGCAAATGTGGCTGCTGACACTGTTAGCAGAATATAAGCAAATGCTTACAATTTCTTTCTATTTCTTTTCTTCTATTTATAACAAGATATACTACATTAAATCCACTTTTAGCTTAGGAAAACGTCTTTAATCGAGATATTTTTTTTTTGTTCGGTTGGAATACTTACTCTTCGTCAAAAATGCCCACAGACATTATTATCCCTTGAATTACAAATACCCACACTTCCTACAAACAAAGACAACAGCAGGCAAGTAACTGTATCCTTTACCATAATTTACTGGTCTTTTTTCCCTCTTCAAAAGCTAAAAAGGCAACGGAGACAACACACAACACTTACAAACAAGGAATGTCAGCCTATGTAAAAGTCACGTGTCTGTGGTCATGATAGAAAAAAAAAAAAACGGACCTGGATTCCTTAAAGTAAATGACTAATCAAACCTCAAAAATATAAATATAAGGGTATATACAAGCCAAGGAAAAATCAACAACAAATATTTCTAAATAAAATAATCTCATCCACTGAACACATCTGAGCTATCATTAACTATCTGCTACGTAACTGGGGCAAAATATCGGAAGCAAGTCTAAGTGACGTAAAAGGTCACTTTTGTATGGGGAATGTTACAATATTTTACCTAACAAGTGAGAGTTGTAGTCTGAGAAAAAAATCCATCTTATACCCTCTCCAAACAAATATATTCCTTCACTATTTCTTATAATTAACTTGCCTATATCTGATAATAATAATGTACATCTAACATCTTCACAGTACTGTACTCCAATAAACTGTAACAATATTTTGCAGGCTACCTGAAATTATTACCCAAACTGTGATACTCCTGTTGGGCCTACAGAGCCATACATCATTTGAATTTTTTTTAAGAGTTTCAGGGTTAACATCTGGTCTCGTAGAGTCCCGAACGGCCGATGTAGCGAACCCATTTGATTACGTCATGGTCAGAATAGTTGAGCTTCGACTCAAACACCTTCAAGTAGCGGACCTTGAAGCCAGATGGGGCAAATGGTACCTTTAGAAGAGAAAAAACAATAAATTTTGTTAATTAATATATTATGGTAAAAGTTATCGCAAAATCCTTTCACAGTTTCTTGTCTACACATCACTGATCGCATGCATCATTTCCTTGTTTGTGCCTGCTTTTCTCCCCAAAACACTGTACATAACACTAACAAATGTACCATCTATATTAACTAAAGAGGGATTACAACAGCTAACTAAAACATTAACACCTCGGATTCATACAAAACTAAGTTTATAGATACCAAGATTCTATAACAAAACCTTGCTACTTACTCCATCAGGAAAATAACAAATAAATGCAGGGGAATAATTTATTCCATGCTACACTCACCAATACATTTTACTTAAAATCTTTTAAGTACTGTACCTCCTTAATATTACATAAGGAGAAATTGTACTATCACTGCAACAGGCACTCCTTTTGCTAATTAGCTTCCTGTGAATGTTTATTTATCAAGAATGTTTACATAATTCAAAAAGTAAAAATTAGCATAACATTTTGAATAAGAACTTATGCTGTATGTATCAATGGTCTAGGATTTTATTTTACTTTCAAAAGCAATCTGAATATTTTTGAAACATTTTCTTTACTCTTTAATTCAAATTTTTCCTTCAACCAGAACTATAACACAATAAATTTCTGAGACTTATTTCAGGGGAAAAAAAACTGCTGATGCCTGGAAATACAATTAATGAATATCAATTTTTGTTTCTTTTTGAGATTCTACACCCAAGCGCAGAAATTTTTAATGTAAAATATGAAAAATTGAGATATTTTTTACACAACATACAGTGTATATGCCTGTAATACTACAATACTAGTGCTAATATTTTTTTCATGCATGTTACAACAATCACATCTTAAATTTATACAACTTACTCATAAAAAATGTTACTGGAGTAAATGTCCTTCAGTTATCAGTTTCATCTATTCTTCTAGAAATCTCGCAATGTAGTTTGCTGATAAATCAGAAATTTTCTGCAATATTGTGCTTCATGCTCAAGTTAACATATCTTCACATTACAAAAGGAGGAGGAACCAAATTGTAAGGCAACTGTCTGTATGATAAATAAGATTTTTTTTTTCCATCTCTATGATACATAACTTTTTTTTTTATTTTTTCAAAAATACAGTTATGTATCTATTTCTAACATTACTGCTCTGCTAAAACCAAATGTTTACTCACACAGGAGAAATGAACTTAGGCCACCATATGAGAAGAGTATTAAACTGACAGTTAATCACATTACCAGCTCAATAACTGAGTCAATTCTGTATGTTAACTAATTAACAGCTCAGGACTAACCCAGCACAGCTGTCATGTAAAATACAATGAATACCTGTATCTTGCAAGTGATAAGGAGTAGATAAAAAAAATAGTACTGTACATATGAGACGGAAAGAATTAGTTCCTCGATTACCCCACAAGCCACCAAATAAGGACAAATCACAAAAGACTCTTTGGGCTCTTGAGTGACATTCCTTCATTGTTAAAGAGCCAAGTTGGATTGACACATTTGACCAGATGATTTAATGAGGCTGACATGACTAGGCTACCATTTCAACATGAAGTGAAATTAAAAGTCCTCTTCTTGAGCTGAAACACATCTTACGACCTTTTAAAGCTATCAGGCTCTTATATTCTCTAAAGGTTTTTAAGATAACAACTTCAACAGTGAAGTCTTACCAATTTAATCATACAAATATATGTCCCGAGAGAATTTTTTTCTGTCAACTTACAGTGCGAAAAGAAAGATACCGTACTACTAATGAGTAGTTTAAAACCTTCAAGTCACACTGCTAGACTTTAACTAGGTTTCCTAGTGAAAGACCTGAAAATTCCCTTCCTGGGGGGGGGGGGTATGTGTAACCTTAACTAATATCCAATGTAATTTGTAGATGTGCATGGTGGACAAGAACTCTAAAGGTTATTTTATTGAAAAATTCCTATAGTTGCTTTATGGCAAAAGTTCATGTTGGAGAAATTACAATCTGAATTGGAACTTCTCTCTAATTTCTGAAAAAGGGCTGTCATCTCTCCCAAAACCACTTAGGTCTGTTCCACAACTAAGGAAGGCAGAGAATGAGGTTTTTTCTTCCCAACATTCTGGCAGATCATACAGATAACATAATTTAGCACCTAGTATATATAAGCTCATTATTTAAAAAATGAACATTTTTCATCATAAAATCTCGCTTCACCATCCAGCTCATTCCCAGATGTCTTATAATTATTTTTTTCTGAAAATTCCACCTGAGATAAAATGATTGTTAAACAGTACAACTTTCACAACACTAAAAGCAACACTTGTACGTACTAGCAAATAACTAATAAAAAAAAAAATCTTAATTGCAAAACATCTAAACATCATTTTAGTTAACAGGCAAAACAAATTTAAAACACCTTTTCATGTACTCACACATTTTACATCTGTGAAACTACCCTGAACTAAAAGGATGTTACATAAAACAATGGGAACGCTTTGTTCTTCCTACCAGACATAAACAAGATAAACGTGTCATTTTCTTGGTATTTTTTAACACTGGTGCATCATCCAAAATACAATGCCCTGATGCATCATTTGATGCAAGAAATGAAATGAAAAAAAAAAAAAAAAATTCACCATGAATGTGACAGGCATCAAAACGGAAACATCTAGAATTAAACATGAGATCTTCTAGCCTTGCTCAAGAAGCAGTGTGTGGGTGACTTGGGGGAAAAATATAATTAATTACAGTCCCTTTAAAGAAAATATCAATGATTGCTTATTGTCCTGCTTAGTCCCAAAAATGGTACCTTTGCCTTCATGTTTTACTCATAGCAAATGCAATAAGTATCAAATCTATACAGACCAGCTTAACCCATAAACTGAATCATTTTTTTGTTATACAAGAGCATAAAAAAATACCAGATTTTAAATGTAATTTGCATTTTTCATGGGTATACAAACCACTGCTTGCCTCGGCTGTGGGCTGACCAACAAATGAAAGGATAACACTTGTAAGCCTGGGTATGCTGCCCTGACCTCTCATGGCCTATCCACACCATTGTAGGTCCTCTTTTGCATTAATGGAGAAAGACAGGAAAAAAAAAAGGCCAAATGTGGGCATGTCATGAGCTGTATGAGGCTTATGATTATAAAGATAATTTTATTTTACCTTTTTTTTGCATACATAACTGTTTTTCATGGTAGAACTTGGGTATTCAAGTCACAATGAAGTCTATTTACTACACTTCACTGTAGGATTGAAAATGTTTAAACCAAATACAGTAACGTATTCAGTAGATGTAGGGAAGTTGGCAAAGAACAGCTATTCCTTTACTTTTCATAAAATATTTCCTTTTAAATAATCATGAATATTTTCTATTAATTTTTCACCATCAGAAAGTACAATCTTCCATCGGGTAGTAATTTATATTTTAAGTGTTATTTATGTTAAATATAGCATATTTGTCAAATATTGCATATAAATAACATTTGAAAAACTAAAGAAAATGGCAAAAGAATTGTATATTTTTGACCGAATTAATAATAGTAATCTTTAAACATGCTATATATGTGTAGGGAGATATAATAGTAATTATCTTTAAACAAGCACACTTGCAGAGAAGATAGAGCCAAACAGTTCGCCAACATTCTCCTGATGCTATCCATCAGATCATTTACGGTTAACTTTTTTATACAACATAATTTGACGTCATCAACATCTCAGAGGGTTGAATATCGTAAGTTTCAGTTAGTTTCTTTGTTGTACAAACTACCTTCATTGTTATCAACAACATTACTAGGTCCAGAATATTAAAAAAAAAATACCATTAATAAACTAATGTGAAACAATATGCAATCCTCAGGGTAATGATCCATAATTTCATTACAAATCCTTAGAAACCTATAGCATTTAACGTTTAGCTATACTATATACAGCTTATATTATCAATTATTTTCTAATTCTAACTAAACCAGGCACCTTAAAAAATGAAGCAAAATAAACATGAGACACATAAAAAAACTTATATTTGTGTGCAAAGAATGCAGACCCTAAGTAAACAAAAATGATCTAATACGTCTGTATAACAACTCAATTACTAATCTATATCTGCTCTTTATGATACAGAAAACATACATCTAGTGTAACTGGAAACTATGGGCAGTCTAAAACCATAAAAATATGCTTTGGATAACACAGCTCATCAACATTCTTCACTACAGTTTAGCACATACCATTTCCAGTAGAATCCAATATCAACTGTTGAACTCAATCTCAAAGTGAGAAATTTAATCGAGATGGAATAGTATATTGTTTTTCATGGTGTGGAGATTATCTAAAAGCCAATAGCATTAGTTATATTTCAAACATTTATTTTCTGTAGATTGCATACCTAATCCCAACAAGATTTTATATTAGAACTGATGAAAAGCTACAAGACTGCAAATAGGAAAAATAACAAGAAGACAAGAAGCAGGAGGGTTGCCAAATGCAGACAATGCTTACCCTGTCCATCAATCAAATGCGCTCACGTACACACACACAAACACACACTGAAGGAGCATCAATCCAAGCCTGTTTGGCTCTACCATCACAAGAGACCTTAGTGCTAATAATTACTGCTTTAACTTCTTGGTTGTAAGTACCAGTAAGTAATATAAAAGCAATAAAAATGGCAACTGTATGCCTTGAAAAAGTAAAAAGTTCTATAAATTACTATATAATAGAAATACAAAATACCAAATTTGTAACTAATTTGTATTTTTCATAACTAACAAACCTGAGGTCTTAACATTAGGATTTACTAGCGCCAAGCTGGAAACCGGTAGAATTAAAATTACACTTGTGAGATCCAGGGACTAATGGCATCTATACCAGGTCACGGGGCATGTATACCCAGAATGCCCACGGCTACCTGTGACCCATCAGTTATATTTCTAACCCAGTTTAGACTGCTAGAGGGGTGGTTCGAGGTGGGCCTTTAACTGTTAAGACCTCAGTTTTGTTAGTTATGAAAATACAAATTAGTTACAAATTTGGTATTTGTTCATACACGAAACAAACCTTCGGTCTTAACTTAACATTAGGATAGACTTACTATTGGAGGGAGGTAAGTCTCTACAACTGACTGGAAGTTTGCCACCTTATCCATTTCCGAATATATAGGGAAATTCTAGAGAATGGACAATGAACCTAGGACCAAAGATATAAGCGGATCTATTGGTTTTCCTCCCACTGGGTGTAGATACCATTCTACTGTTTACTCTTGTCCCTTGCGACTGGATCGACCTTCACCCCTCTTTCCTTATTATCCAGAGGGGTGTGTTGCTACTGAAAAGTATATCATCAGCTAAGATAGCTTCACAGTATGGCTGACCATCTCACCTGCATCTAGTCCGTTCCAGCACATGACGGTACTCTCCTTCATATTGCCCGTAGTTAAAGTTAAAAGGCGTAGGAAGAAAGTAGTAAAGAAAAAAGACCAGTCATCCCATTCATTCTACTTTCATACCTTCATCTTAGACTAGACGCAAACAACATGGGAACCAGCCAGGGGTGCACGGGATGAACTATATCACTTGTTGGGCCGCCACCACTGGACCCAAGGAAAAGGTGTCCAAGGATCTATGGGCAACATCTTTCAAATAAAATGAGGTGAAAGTTGTTTGGCGCTTCCACACGCCAGCTTTCAGATTTTATCCACAGACATGTTCTTCTTAAATGCTAGGGAAGCACTCACACCCCTGTTGTCATGAGCTCTAGCTCCCACCTGGCTATCTGACCCTCTGTCTTCTGCAATATAAGCATTTCTGATTGTCTCCCTTAGCCAAAATGATATTGTATTCTTGGACACTTCCTTCTTGTTCCGTCCTGTACTTACGAACAACCTACGTGGCATGGAACCCCGGACTGAGGTGGCCTTGTTCCCTTTCTTTTAAGTACTACCCTTAGTGCCCTGACGGGGCACAGGAGCATTTCAGCTTTGTCGTTGTCTACAAAGTCTGCCAAGGAAGGTATGGTAAAGGAGTCGAATCTGCCGTCTACTATTGTTGGATTTTGGGTCTTTGCCACGAATTCTGGGACAAACTCACACACCATTGATCTCCAACCTCTCGAGTGCTTTATGAGATATGAGAGGCCATGTAGCTCCCCACCCTTTTGGTTGAAGCCAGGGCCAATAAGAAGACTGTCTTCAGGGTCAGGCTCCTATCCGTGGACTGCCTTAGTGGTTCGTAAGGGGGTTTTGTCAGACTACTCAGTACCTTGGTCAGATCCCAATCTGGGGTTTTTAGCTCCTTTGGTGGGCATGACTGTTCAAAGCTCCTCATCAGCATGGCCAACTCCCATGAAGACGATATGTCCACTCCTTTCATTCGTAAGACTGAGGCTAGAGCAGCCCTGTACCCCTTCACTGCAGATACAGACATATGTTTTTCTGTTCTGAGATATATCAGAAAGTCCGCTAACTGCTGAATAGTGGTACCGAGTGGAGACACGTTCCCCCTACGACACCAATCACAGTATGCTGACCACTTCCCTTGGTTTATACTGTCGCAGATGATTTTCTGATATTACCTGCCATCTGAGTTGCTGCTTTCTGCGAAAACCCTCGCTCTCGGAGGAGATACTTGACAGTCTCCACCCGTGAAGCGATAGGGACTTCACCGACTGGTGGTACCTCTCCACGTGAGGCTGACACAGAAGGTTGCTCCATGGAGGTAACTCTCTTGGCACATCTACTAGGAGTTCCAGTAGGTCTGGAAACCACTCTGCTTTCGGCCATAACGGGGCTACCAGGGTCATCTTGAGGTTCTGAGACCGCATTACCCTGTTCAGAACCTGACGGATTAGACAAAATGGAGGAAATGCGTACACGTCCAGATTGTCCCAGGGGTGTTGTAGCGCATCTTCTGCTGCTGCCTCTGCGTCCGGGACTACTGAACAATACACTTCCAACTTTTTGTTGTACCTGGTTGCGAATAGGTCTATGATCGGTCCTTCCCACAACATGAGCATCCTGTCCACTACCTGTTGGTGTAGGGACCACTCCGTTCCAGAATCTGATCCCTGCGGCTCAACTTGTCGGCCACTATGTTTTCTTTTTCCCGGAATATACCTGGCCTTGATGTCTACCAGGTTCTCTATAGCCCAGCACTGGTGAAGTTGAACTGTCATCACAGTAACTGCCGAGAAACTAGGCCTCCTTGCTTGTTTATATAAGCTACTACTGTGGTGTTGTCTGACATCAATACCACCGAGTGTCCCTTTACTCTCTCCCTGAATTCTTGTAGAGCCAGGAAAGCTGCTTTCAACTCCAGCACGTTTATATGGAGTTCTCTGTCCTTGCAACTCCATTTTGCTGACACCATCAACTCCTCCATATGGGCCCTCCCACCCAGCTTCTAGTGATGCCATCCGAGAACAGCAAGAGGTCTGGGGAGGATTGTTGAAGGGGGACACCCACTGTCAGATTGTCGTCGTCCACCCACCACAGCAAGTCTTTCCTCACTTCTGCCGACAAGGGAATTTGCTCGTACGGGTGATCTACTGTTGGTGACCAAAACTCCTTCATCCTCCATTGTAGGACCGAAGGTGTAGCCTTCCTTGTGGTACTAGCTTCTCCAGGGAGGTTAGGATTCCCAGCACCACCTGCCACTGTCTTGCTGGCTGTGTCTGCTTTCCCAGAAAGGCATTCACCACTTGTTTGCATTTCTGTACTCTTTGGTCTGTCGGGAATACTTTGGCTTGTGTTGTGTCTATCACCATTCCCAGATATTCCAAAACGTTGACTTGGATCCAGCTGCGACTTCTGCTGATTCACCACAATACCTAGGCTGTGACAAAGCTGCAGGAGGGTCGCCCTGTCCCTGAGTAATTTCTCCCTGGACTTTGCTATCACAGCCAATCGTCCAGATATCTTATCAGCCTGATCCCCTGAGCGTGCGCCCATGCCGACACGAGGGTGAACACTCTTGTAAAAAACTTGAGGAGACGTTGTCAATCCGAAGCACAGGACCTTGAAACTCGAAAGCTTTCCCTGCAAGACTGAAGCGGAGAAATTTCCTTGAAGACTGATGGACTGGTATCTGAAAGTATGCGTCCTTTAGTCGACTGTCAGCATAAAGTCTCCGATTCTGACTGCTGTAGAACCGTTTTCGGAGTTTCCATCTTGAAACTGGTTTTCCTTATAAACAGATTCAGCGTTGACAGGTCTATTACTGTCCTCCACTCCCCGTTGGATTTGGGTACCAGGAAAAACCTGCTGTAGAAGCCTTTTGTCGGACTGCATACTTGTTGCACAGCTCCTTTTTCCATCATCTTCTTCACTTCGTCCTGCAGAATAGTGGCCTTCTGAGATCTGTGGGCATAAGTGACGTGGGTAATGGTTTGATCTGTCAGGGGCGGGGTTTATCCTCGAACGGAATCAAATACCCGATCCTGAGAACATCCACCACCCACTGCTCTGCCCTAGTTCCTGCCACACCTTCCAGTGATTTGCCAGGCAACCCCCCACTGGTGTGGCCGAGTGATGGGAGGCGCCCATCCTATCTTCTTGAGCCTCTCCCCCTTCCCCTATTGCCCCTTCCTCTGTTGTTTCTATTGTGAAAGGGCCGATGAGTTATCCTCTTTGGGGAAGAGGTCTTGTGACTCTATTAGGGATGCTATGTCTCACTGGTTTCTTTCGAGACATCTGCTGTTGTCTTCCCTCCAAAGGAATAGTTTGACTGTTAGAGGTTTTCCTAACTGCCTGTTGCACCAACCTATCGTTAGTGTCCATCCTTCTTCTATCTATCGCTTCTTCCAGTATGACCTCTGGCAACAGTAGTTGCGATTCCAAGATATCCCCATTCCTCATTGCTAACAGGGAATCCAAATCCACATTGCGGCTTAGTCTCGCCAATGCTGCATCTCTCCTCATTAGCAGGATATTTGCCCAAACATTGGCACTTACGTTTGTCAGGTACGCAATCGCCTTGGACCTGACTGTAGTAATCTAATGAACAATGGTTCATCTACTACTTTCCTTGTTGCTTCCGAGGATGCAATTTTCGCCACTGCTGTTGACCAAAGGTCTAACCAGGACGCAGCCTGAAAGACAGAAGAAGCTGTTGCTTCTAACGTGGCGCCTCTTGGTACGTCATCGAAGGGCACTCCATTTTAACCTGATCCAAGGTTAATCCAGGCCTTAACCTTACATTAGGGTTCATTTGTCTAGACAGCAAAGGGACCTTCGGTGTCGTATAATATTTCCTTTGCTTTATCATTGAGGGGGTGAATAAATTTAAATGATCTATTAGATCTTAAGGAATTATCCCTCCCTGCAATCTTTGCGTTTACGTGTTGCAAGACCGATTCCGCATGACTCGAGCAAGGCAATTCATACGACACCTTGGTATCCCTCTTTAGTCAAACGCCATGTCAATTCCAGGAGAGGGCATACTGGCCGGTGTTTCTGTCTTCTCCGAAAGGCTATTGAATTGACGAATCAAATCAATAACCTCTGCATACGAGGCCAGAAACTCTTGGTTTTCTCCTTCCTCCGGCTCTAGTGTACCACTCTCCGTCACGAGAGATGTTGTCTCGCCTCTATCTTCTGACAGACGGCCCGGAATTCCACGGCCGCCTGCCCCTACGGCCGCGGCCTCTTTGATCTTTGCTGGCCGCTGTTGGCTCGATCCCAGATAGTCAGCAGGGGAACGAGAACGTCTCACTCTTTCTCTGCTCACGGATCTAGAGCGAGAATCTCGTCTAGATCTCCAAGATGAAGGCTCCCTTAAGACAGAGGTAAGTTCGTCTTTATTAGCATTGGCATCGTTTTCGAGCGTCGGCGAGCCAGGCCTCGGCCTTCTATCCAGACGGACACTGCCTTCCACGAACGTATCCGCCGAGGTTGCCAACTCTCTATTTTTTGTACTTTTAATAGGAGCCTTATCGTCCTTCGTACGTATTTTGAACGGCCTTACGGGCGAAACTGGGATCTGCATTCCATCCTCTGCTGCACCTTTCGCCGCCAACGTCGATTTTACCAGAGGTATCGCAGTTTTGCGATCCGAACTGGCAACTCCGCTCGGCCGCTAGCTCGCCGGCCGTCACCTCTCTCGCTTGTTCGGACTCTTGCGAACGGCTTCGTCTGGCAACCTTGTGCTTAATAGCCACTGATTTTCCGACCTTCTTGCTGACTTGGAAATGACAGACTTCGTCCGAAGGAGAGGAAGAATTGATTCTTCTCCTCTTGGCCCGAGGATCCGCTAGGAACTCCCGAATCCTCCTCCAACGCTTGACTGGCGCTCGCCGTGACGTTATCGGACTTAGCGATGACGCCGAACTAGAGGAAGAAGACGAAGAAGGCGAATCACACTTTTTCTTTTTGTCTCTCTTATTCATTCTCTCCTCTATATCCTGTAACTTCTGCATTACAGTTTGCATTGACGGATCAGAAGGCGTATTAGCGTCTGGGTGCAGCGAAAAGGCCGAGAACCGGTCTGTGACGTCATCACGCCTGCCAACTCAGTGTGACGTATGTTGTGACGTCATCGCTCGCGTAGGGAGAGACTGAGAGGTTTCTGCTGGTAACCGCACGTTTGCTGCCAAATTACCTCCCACGTTCTGCATCGCTGTAAATACTGAGTGGGATGGAGAAGCAGCGGCATTAATTCCCATAATTGCAAGCCCGGGGATGAGAACATTCAGCGCTGCCGGCCCCTGCTGGAACCGTGACGTCATATAATGCGCAAGCAGACCATCCAAGGTTGGTACGCCTGGTAGGCCTAGCGCTGACCACGTACCATCTAACCTATGCGCTTGCGTAGCAGGAGCCTGGAACAAAGATGGCGGATCACCCCTCTACTTGCTGGGAACAAAGGAGAGTGCAAATTATTCATAAAATTACCCAAGGCCCCTCCTGACGTTTCCGATACAGAACCGCTAGGAGAAACCGAAGGGGTATGAGACAATTCAAAAGCAGGTGGAGAAACATATGGAGCAGCCTGGTTTATTACCGATACAAAAGAAGCCGGTAAGGTTTGGTCATCCAAAGATGGCGTCACCCCCTTTCTTTGTATTGGCTTTTCCCATAGAACTTCTTCCACTGTTCCACCGACCAACCGCGACAAACAGAACACGGATTAGTAACCGTACATACGTTTTCCCTGCACCTACTACACGTTGGATGAGGATCCGTCGACACCGAGGTTAGGAACCTAGAACAAGGGAAGCCACTGACTCCTGGGCATTTCCTTTGTCTCCTCTTCGAAGCGGTAGACGATCCCGATGTTGAGGCAAAATTCTCCATCATACCACGTATACACTCTTACCACACACTGATCACACTTGGAGAAAGAAAATGGAATGAAAATAAAAAAATGAAATGGAAATTATAAAGAACGGGCAAACTGAAAAACCGGCTTTAAATGAAGAATAGACAGTAACACGTCTTATCTTAAAGGCGGTAGGAAAATAACTGATGGGTCACAGGTAGCCGTGGGCATTCTGGGTATACATGCCCCGTGACCGGTATAGATGCCATTAGTCCCTGGATCTCACAAGTGTAATTTTAATTCTACCGGTTTTCCAGCTTGGCGCTAGTAAATCCTAATGTTAAGACCGAAGGTTTGTTTCGTGTATGAACAAATTAAAGTTCACATAATAACAAGGCAATCCCACGGCACACATCTAGATACATAGAAGCATTTACAGTCTTTTGCAATGTAATGTCTTGCAATTTCTATCATATTCGGCAAACTATGCAATTCCATTCGTACTAACCATACAAAAATTGTTAAATAAAACCTGAGCTTTTATGTTAACCTCTCATTAAGAACAACACACTTATAAAAAAGTTACTATAACAAAAATATCTGTAACTGAGCTTTGCAATATACCAGTAACTAGCTCCAAACTATATGAGAGAGAGAGAGAGAGAGAGAGAGAGAGAGAGAGAAGAGAGAGAGGGAGAGAAGAGAGAGACGGAGAGCACACGTGAGAGAGAGCGAGAGAGAGAGAGAGAGAGAGAGAGACAGAGCTAAAATAAATTTCAGGTCCTTGTTAACACTGAAACCTTACACACTACTGTACGTAAAGATACTTTATGTATAATTCCATCGATTATGATAAAGGAAATATCCTTATTACATAATCTACCTTACCTCAAAGTTCATGGAAATTGGAGGCCGAGTCCATTTCTTCTTAGTATCTGTTTGCAAGAGTTCAATTTCAGCCGATATCTGAGATTCCTTCATGCCTCCCATACGCTTAATCCTGGCAATTAACAGCATAGCATAAAAGTCTACTAAATGAAATATATAATTTTCCACAAAATGTGAATGCCAAATAACACTTTTAATTCTGTATTACAAACTCAGACTATCATGTGCAAGAATAACCTCAGAAAATATTCTGTTATTTCTATTTGATGCATAACCATCAACAGCACAAATTGACTTTGACATTACAGTTATTCATAAAATTCTACAATTTATTTTACTTGCAGAATTTCAGTGAACATAGTTATAATACAATATTGCTATTATTGCAGATTATCACAGTGAGGATAGTTAGGTAAAAAGTAACACATTTTACCTAACAGTTTTAATTTCTAAAATGTTGTAGTACGTGAGTACAAACTAACTTTAAGAAGCTTAATCATATCAACAAACTTTAGGCCCTGTGACCACTGACTGATTAATTACCTAATACCACAAAAACTTGAACTAACATAATTTTAAGAGACAACTAAAATGTTCAAAACCTATTCAACATACAAGACTCAACTTACTTCCACACAATGGCATTTTCAGAAGCCTTGTACTTGGCCTTCCCCTTCATGCAGATCAGTTGGACTCCAGAGGTGTTCAGTGGTGTAGGGATTCGCACCTAAGTGAAAAATTCATATGAATTAGGCAAAAACCATCACCAAAATAATGATTTAATCAAAATTGTTTTACTTCAGTTTATCATATACTATTCCTCCAGCAACTTACATTAATTACATGCAAAACAACAACTAATATCCCTAAAGTACCTCAATTTTCTGAGCAAGAAGTGAAGGCTTGAAATTGCTCTTAATAACAACTTTGACTTCCATTTTAGTACGACCAACCTCCCGGACCAAGGGAATCACACGGAATGGCAGAGAGATGTCCTTCGTTGTACGGTACCTGTTGACACATGGAGGATTTCGTACTACTCTATTGTGCTCTTCAAGCAAAGCATAAAGTATTGTGCTAAGACAGCAATGAAAATATTTACGCCTAGTTTCACACTTCAGTGTGCCTAGATACAGAACTTTACTACATTCACTCTTATTACTTACCATGCCAAAAGAAAATACCTATCCTGCATGCACATGTAAATTTACACTTCACGACCAATTTTCTAAGAATCTTCAATTATTACCATATCGCATTCAGTTCTCTCTCCATTCTCTTGACCAAAATTAAAGTGGTTCATACCAGATTCTATCCACTCATACACCTTGCCAAAATTATGTCAAAGTACAGGCGGTCCCCGGGTTACAACGGGGGTTCCATTCTTGAGACGCGTCGTAAGCCTTGAAAATCGTCGTAAACCGGAACATCGTCAAAAATCCTAAGAAAACCTTACTTATAATGCTTTGGGTGCATTGAAAACTATGTAAACTGCATTCTTATGGCATTTTTCATCAAAACAACCTTCAAATATTGATTATTTTGCATTTTTGGTGTCATATTTCATCTGCCAGATGAGTGTTGTAGACGTCGAAACCCTGGAACATGCGTCGTAACCCTGGAAATAATGTCTGATGAATAATAATTGACAAGTGTCATAACCTCGGAACGTCGTGAGCCGAGACCGTCGTAACCCGGGGACTGCCTGTATTAATCATACCAACATTAATTAAATAATACTATCACTTCTTTTGTAACTCTTTAATAACTTTTCTCCCCATATTCAGAATCCTCAACGTTCATACTTTTAAACTTTTGATATAAAATGTCTATACAGAGTTGGCATAAATTTAGTTCCTCTTGAGAGCACCACTTCTACTGCAACCCTGCCAGATATTGTACACTGATTTTGATATACTAACTGCAAACATTTAGCTCTTCAAAAAAGGCACTGTTCTAACTAGCGAGAACATTTTTTCTAGATCCCAATATTAAGAAAAATATCAGTTATGCAATCACAAAAATCTTGTACTCTAATATAAAATCAGTATAAAAACATGCACAAAGCAACATAGATGTGAAATTTACTCCAGTCACAGAGAAATACATTAAAGGATTTTTGCATGCACGAAAAAATTAAGCTCAAAAATTGTAGAGAGAGAGAGAGAGAGAGAGAGAGAGAGAGAGAGAGAGAGAGAGAGAGAGAGAGAGAGAGAGAGAGAGAGAGACTGACTGACTCATAGGGCTGGCCCGAAGGATTAGATTTTTATTTACGTGGCTAGGAACCAACTGGTTACTTAGCAATGGGACCTACAGCTTATTGTGGGATCTAAACCACACTATATGAACCAACTGGTTACTTAGCAATGGGACCTACAGCTTATTGTGGGATCTAAACCACACTATATCAAGAAATTAATTTCTAATCAGCAGAAATAAATTCCTCTGATTCAGCATTGGAGGTAGAGGGGAGCAAACTCAGGTTACCAGATTGACAGACGAGTACACAACCCACTCATCCAATAAGGAACGAGAGAGAGAGAGAGAGAGAGAGAGAGAGAGAGAGAGAGGACGGGGTTTATTACAATGTACAACAACAATCTCAAATGAAGTTTAATTATAATACCCAAGAAAATCACAAGCAACTTTTGATTTACATCCACCACCACCTGAACCACTAATACTTACTTGGAGGCTACGGAGTATTGATGTGCATGCACAAAGTATTTTTCCAACAATGAAGGAATACAGGTAAAATTGCTGAGGAACTTTCAGAGCTATAAAAGTGAAGAATATGAAATGATACATCACACCTTTACTATAAACACAACTTGAAGTTTAGTACCTTAAACTTCTTTAGAAATTCCTTTGAAAAAAGATAAGAAAAGTTACTTAAAACATTAAAAACTAAAAACCACCAAAGGAATATAAAAAAAAATACATAAGGAATAATAGAGAAGAAATGCACACATTAACCTATGTAAATGAAGCAGATCTTTAAAATAAACGCCATTAGCAGAAAATCAAAGCCATTAAGTTCTTACACTACACATATTAGTTAACATCTAAAAAAAAATGCTATCAAAACTTAGAGTAATAATAATTCTTTACATTATATAAAAACCCAACATCTTAAACTTACTTCCATGAACTAAAATAAAAACATTACCAAACTTACAAAATCCTCAAACTTTTCATTACTTAAAATGACAAATTTTCTAAGACAATTTGTATTTTTCATAGCTACAAAGCTTCGGTCTTAACAATAGAATAATTTCTAGCGCCTAGCTGGATCTGGTTAAATCGCAGATGAAAGCAAGGAATCTTGCGAGATCTGGCAACACTTGCGTATATCGGGTGAAGAGTGGTCAAGGACCACGCACCCACGCCACAGTGTCAGTCTTTCTTAAAACTGCCTGGACACCTACAAATCCCTGATAACAGATGCAAGCCATTACTAGTGTCATTACCAGGGAGAAAAATAAGTTACCAGTCTTGGTAACTGTAATGTAACAGGTACTGTACCTTCTTAAAGGGAACAAACCAATGCTACCAAATTTCATTGCTTTTTTTCTATCAACCATACAATGTACACTATGTATTCAACGGAAAAAAATTGCTACACTGTGAGTTTCATTTTTCTTATTCTACTTCCAGCTTTTCACAAACAAATACAAAACCGGTTTTCAACCAAGCCTGTAATGCACACAGAAAAGAAAACAATACCTCCCAAATGATACTTGGTTAGAAAGATCTTGTGACTGATGGGCAGTGAAGTTGTGAAAAAACCTAGAAACATGAGTTAGTCCTTCATAGTCATATTGTAAATCTCTTTTTGTTGAAATGAAAGCCATAGGAACAAGTACATATGACATTAGCTACTCTGAAAATGAGTCACAGGAGGGTAGTAGAAGGTGCGCTTATCAGAGAGATCAAAGTAATTGAAGGAAACAAAGGTTTTACCTCAGAAGATCCCATAAGCCGAGCTTTGATATTAAAAGAAGCTAAGATTGACCCTGCTGACCTGGAGATTAGGTTTCCTGCCCAACAGACTTACGGTGACCACACCCTTACCACAAGGGTGAATCCCATTGACCATCAGCTCAGGATATCAGAGCGACAAGAGGGGATTGGCAACTCTCAAGAAAACCAGAACAGCCATCGCATAAATGACAGCACAACGAGAAGAAGTTCCAGAAGACTGCTGGGCCTTGACCCAGGCTAACATCCCAACATCTCTTGAGAATGGGCCACAGAAGGGCCTGAAAGTACTCGAGTGTGGAGTAAAACTAAATGTAAATACTTAGAAGTAAACAAGTTACAAATTGAATTTGTGGGTTTCTTTTTCAATCTTAGCTACTCTATTGTGGCATGTTTATCTCACACAATTCCCCTTCACTGTAAAGAGAGAATTGGAATAATGGATGTTTTTAAAAGCAAATTGCATGATAAACCAACCTTCAAACTCAAGATGTGAATGATCTATCACAACATATTTTGAGCAGCTCAGAACCAGTCACTTGTATAAAGATCAAGAGTGCAAGTGACAGGCTATGTCCTACTTTACTACTAACACCAAAGATGACAAGTGTTTAGGCCAATACTTCAGCTAGCCATGATCCATACAAAGAAGCAAGAATTCATCTAGTTAAAAGATTATGCTCAAGGAGCATGGTCAAAACAGTTAACATCTGATATTTGTGTATTCCTATTATGGAAGTTCAGCAAAATGTTATTTAGTAGTACTTATGTGGAGATTTCTCGAAACACTAGTACGTATTCAACTTTAACTATTTTATAAGCTCATTCACTGCACTTATGAAATAAGAAAAAAAAACTTTCCCAACACAAGAGTGACAAAAATTATGAAAGTGTATACCAACATCCATATTTATAAAAATGAATGAATATGCAAATTTAAGCAATAATTATTTCACAAGTACCATGATTTAAGTTTCAAATTATAATTCTAAAATCAATTCTTGCAATTGATATCTTCTTGCTTTTGTAAATATATACCTACAATATCCTCAGCATGTAGGTATCAAGAATAGCAGGTACTTAAAACCTGTCCATGTCCGTGACCTGGATGTGTAAACTTGTAAAGAGGCATTACGATGGAATTGTTTATTCCACACCACAAGAATTACTAAGTAAGAAGTTACACAATTTAGCTGGGGCTGAAGAGATGCTCCCAAAAACTTTAATAATGGCTATAGAGAACTGTGCAAAACACAGCAATCAATAACCACATACTGAGAATGAAGACGTGATGAGCTATTGAAATAGCAAGCATATTCCTCACAGACCACTCAAAATACTTAGGTCCTAAAACAAAACATTTATTACTCCATTGCAATTCTCCCAACAAAACATCTTTAGCAAATGGTTCATACCTATGCAAGAGCAATCATAAGTATCCTGAAGAAACAATGTTTGTAAAGGAATTTTAGAAAAGGCCATTTATATTCTGAAGAAAAGTCAGTGGACTGATACAGTATTCAATGGCAACAAAGCTTTTAATATTTATACGCCATTCTGAAATGGTAAGAAATACAAAATTAATTTCATATTAAAATGTGAATGACTCTACAACAAGGCTTCCCTTGGCATCTATCAAAGGTGTTCATAGTGTATCTGCCAAAGGATGCACTTCTGTCTGGACAACATAGATAGCCTTAAAATAAAGGTGAAAAAATGTCTGAAGCCCACTGCAAAGCTCAAAATAGCCATTTTACATGCAAAACTGAGTCAGTCCAAACACACTGTATCTCAAGCAGAAGTCAAATCTAGAATCCAAACCACGAAAGAACTACTTTCCAACTTACCAACAAATTAACTTACCTCATGAGTTCAAATTCACCATCAGGTGGAATGAATGAAATAGAGTGTTCAGTTTCAAACTTTGAAAGTTTGACACACTGGTGGAACTGGCAGTCATCGATGGCAATGCTTGTCTTTGCTGACCGCTGAGTTTCATCAGCAGAACCTTAAACAAAAAAAAAAAAAAAAAAAAACAGAAAATTCTTAACTTAGGACATTGAAAAAAAAAATGCAATTAGAAGTTTTCCATCTCTCAATTTTCAAAACCTTTATTAGAATGTACTGTAACCTATAAAAATTTTGTAATCAATAAATTCTTAGGGCCAGTGCTATGAGTTGAAAATTTCACTTACTGATCTGGTTAATCATCCATATCATCAATACATACTGGTAAATGAATGTGATATTTAAATTTTCTGGACTTTAAAGCAATTCCTACAGTCAAGTTTCAGACATTAACAATAACCTCCTCCTTATGAATTTTTCCATTTAGCTACATGGTACTGTATTTTCATGTGCTGTCAACTAATTCAAGAATGCAAATACTAACTTAAAAAAGAATATGACAGAATAATTTTAGGCTTTCCTAAACCAAATCAACTAAGAATAATTAGTGAAGTATCAGAACATGAAGATAAGCCACTGGAGGGTTTGCTTAACATAACTGATACTTTAGTAACAGTAGAAGCTTTTTTCCATTAGGTACTTCAAGTTGACTTCATACAATCAAGTCTGATGTAAAAACGACAAATTTTTCGTTAATTGTATTTTTCATAGCTAACAAATCTGAGGCCTTAACAATAGCATGAATCTTCTTGTGCCAGCTGGAAACTGGTTAAAAACAATAAAAAACTGTAAAAGCAAGGAACCTGTGGTATCTGGCATTCGATACGTAGTTGAGGTGGAAGTGAGTCAGACACCAGGCTTGAACCTAGTGACACATTAGTCTTGCTTCCAATCCAGGATGAAACATAAGAGGGGTGCCTAGAGGTGGGCAGTGAATGTTAGGACATCAAGTTTGAGATGGAAGTGAGTCAGACACCAGGCTTGAACCTAGTGACACATTAGTCTTCCTTCCAATCCAGGATGAAACATAAGAGGGGTGCCTAGAGGTGGGCAGTGAATGTTCGGACATCAGGTTTGTTAGCTAAGAACAGCAATTAATTAAAAATTTGTCCATTTTCATAAAAAGGAAGGTGCAAATCTGGAAGGAGATAAAAGGCAGCAACAGAAAAGCTGATTGTTTGATATTAATAAGATCCTTAGCAATAAGCATCCCTGTTCTGCTGTAACTTTTCATCTATTCATTTCATCTCTTCTTATTGGGATGTCCAACTTAAATTTTACTTGCTCCAATTTTCACCTTTCATTACCACTAAAGAACGAATCCTTTGGGTAACCCCACTAAGAGGCTAGATATGAAGGTAGGTCTGTTTTTGGTTTTCAACTAATTTATAATCCTACCTGCCTATAAGCCCCTCAACCAGTTTACAAAAAACTGAGCTGAAATAATGACAAGAGGAAACATCAGCAGCTTAGATTTAGACTTCAATTATTACCATAAGCTGTTTAACACCAAAACACAGAGCTAATTTATCTAGCTCCAACAGGGCTGGCTTTTATTCATTAAATAACCAATTTTAAAAATTTTATACTCGGTTAACATAGGACAAAGAAAGAAAGATTACACAAAATCTAAAATGAATATTTCACAGAGAACTGAGATGTGCTATGATTTTGAATCAAAAACATCACACCATGAGTATAGACAAGCAAGTTAATGGAAATTACTAAGTCACATACATATCGTTGCAAAAAACAATGTAATCACCAACATGCTATTTAGCAAAGAAAATAATTACTAATAGTATACTTGAACTGAAGAATGAAAATACCTGAGACAATCAGTAATTTGTATATTACCTCTCTTGGCATCCATCACAATCTTATCGTTGATTCCAAACTTGCACTCTGGCATCCCCGAAAGGTAACTCTTCATCACAACCTTACCAGCTACATGGGCTGATAATACTTGGCCTGTTGGGAGAGAGAAAATTTATTGTGGCTATCCTTTTGTTCAATAATAATAATAATATAGATAATTTACAATACTTTATTTGCTCTTCATTTACAGATACTGTATTCAAGACCTCTCCAAACAACTTAAAATTCATCTATAAATATCTTAGCATTGATGGGGTGACAAATCATGACCAATAAGTCATAATTACTAAGGATACAAGTACAAATGCTACAGAACATAATAAAAAAATAAAAAAAGTTCCAAGAATATTCACGAAACTTATGTCTATTAATATTGTGAAGCAGCAGTCACAATAATTCATGATTAACTTTTTACCACTTTGTTATTTGTAGAATCTTGTTCTAGCCATCGAAGACACCTTCCTCCCTCCACCCATAAATACATACAAAAACATTTGGGAAAATAATATGCATAAAAATAATATGCATAAAACTACCAACCTTAATAAAATTAATTTGAAATTGTATATAATTTATAAAAAAAACTTCCATACGTGATAACAAAACAGTCTTTACCTTGAGGAGACATAAGAAGGTTCACATATTCAATAACATCAAGGAAGAGCTCATTACGGCGATACTTAATGCCTTCTCGACGCCAACCAATCTGCCCAGTAACCTGTAGACAAAAAAAGAAAAAAACCAGGTTGTCTAGTTAAAACCGATATATGAAAAAATAACTACACCTTAAAATGCAAAATGATTAAGACACCAGGGAATTTTAAACATTAAACTAACATCAAAATGACTTTTGTTTTAGTAGTCGTGGAACTGGCTTGACTATCACAGCAAGTAACCAAAGCCAATCCAAGGACTAACAATAATTATTTAAATATCCTGGAAATACAGACCTGCTACTGATTTTACAAATTAACAGAAAGCATTGTAAATTTGGTGGATGTATAAAATATGTCTACTTCTACAGTCAGCCCATAACTTATGTGCAATTCACCTCAACAAAAGCAAAAACACATTGCTTGAAAAAATCCTCATTGCTAAAATATGAAACTCTGACATCATAGTACTCAGTATGTTACGAGTATAAACAGAAAAATTCAGCTTCAAACATAAAAACACAAAATAAATTCAGCGTCATACATAAAACCATCATGTCACTTTCATCAAAACAAGTAATACAGGCAGTCCCCAGGTTGCAACGGGGGCTCCATTCTTGAGATGCGTCGTAAGCTGAAAATCGTCGTAAGCCGGAACATCGTAAAAAATCCTAAGAAAACATGATATTGCTATGATACAATAAAGTTTGTTCATACTTACCTGGCAGATATATATATAGCTGTATTTTCTGAAGTCCGACAGAATTTTAAAAACCTTCGGCACACGCAGTGGTCGGCCAGGTGGTTAGTACCCATTCCCGCCGCTGGGAGGCGGGTATCAGGAACCATTCCCGTTTTCTATTCATAATTTTTATTTCCACTGTCCCCTGAGGGGAGGTGGGTGGGTACTTAATTATATATATCTGCCAGGTAAGTATGAACAAACTTTATTGTATCATAACAATATCATTTTGTTCATGAAACTTACCTGTCAGATATATATATATAGCTGAATCCCACCGTTGGAGGTGGGAAGGGACAGAATAGAAGGATTTTGGGAAACAAATGCATGCAGATGATTTACAACTTGGTTCCACCTGTTAGCATAGCTGGCTTCGTGGTTATTGCCACGTAAGTCTACATGTGCTACTAGAGTTGCCAGCGAGGTAGAGACCTATATAGCTGGTGCACTCCAGATGATCTGTCAACAGGGGCGAGACCACGACATGACTAGACCATATTGACCATACCATGAGGGCTAAGAAGTAAAATAAATATATATATAAATATATATATCACCACCTGACCAACCTAGCCAAAGTTAAGGTGTGTTAACTAAGGCTTAAGAGTTAAGAAGTCGCCGTTGTCGGCGACTCAACAACTAAATTAAGAGCTCTTCCTAACCATTTTCTACAGGATAGGATGAGTGGTACTTCTTGCCCCCAAGATTGTGTCTGCAGACACGTATGGCCCTAGCGAGCAGCAGATCTCATATATGATGCCATCTTCACATCTCGCAGGGAGTGTGAAGTGAACACAGAGTTGCTTCGCTAAAACATGGTACTCAGGATGTTGCTGAGTGCCATGCTCTGTTGAAATGCTTCCGAGGCCGCGCCCTCACCTCGTGAGCATTCAGATAAAAAGATTTCAAATCTTTGTGCAAACACAATGAAGGAGCCTTTTTGAAAGAACTCCTTAACACTAAAGCCAGGGTGTTCTTCGATATGGGCAAGTCTGGTCTTTTTCGGAACACTGCAGATTGCCTGAATGACTTCGACTTTCTTGAGTTTTATGTAGATAAAACTTGAGAGACCCGACAGGGCACAGGACTCTCTCTGGCTCCTGCCCACTAACTTGTGCCATCCTTGATTCCAAGCTCCTGGCCCAAGGACAAGAAGGGTTTCCATTCTTAGGTCACAACGGAAGGCTTAGAGAGCACACCGCCTTGTGTTCTCCAAAGCCAAAACTTGTGACAATGGCTTAAAATCTCACTAACCCTCTTTGTCGTATCTAGGGTGGTTAGAAGAAGGCCTTCCTGATCACATGCAAGAAGTTGACAGGTAGGAGAGGTTCAAATGCTTTGACCTCAAGAACTTCAGACTACGTCTAAGTTCCATATTGAAAGCTTCGATCTGGACATGCACAGTCAGTCCGTCTGTACTAAAGTCAGGTGACCGACCAGTTGACCAGTCAGACGAATCAAGGACAGCAAGGCTGTACCCTGAAGACCATAAGGCACTATTCTTCGCAGAAGGATGAGTGTCTGGACTGCCTGGGCGATTCAATCTAAGCAAACCTTGGGGGTGTATCAACGCAACCCAACGTCGTCAGCAAATCAACTCCTGAGCAACTCCTGACTCGAGCTTCTGGTGCCAGGAGAAAGGAGCGAGAACCAAAAAGGTGATTTAGTCCCGAAGGACGAATGCCTGACAGTCCAACCTGGTCTCATGTTACACGATCATCGGGGGTGTATAAACGCAACCGACTTCGTCAACAAGAAACTCAGGGCTACTATATGTCGCCTGATCTCGCACGAGTGTTTGACTCCGAGAAAACAGGTGAGACAAAAAGTAGATGGTGAGCGAGTTTCGAGATTCCACAGAACTCAAAGATCGAGAAGGGCTTTGTTGTTTGACAGAAGCAAATCTCTGAGCCCAAAGGCCGTCAACAACATATTTGCGTATTCTTTAATAGTTGTGACTGCCAGCTTA
>NC_061096.1:62143745-62151245 GCF_015104395.2 Macrobrachium nipponense
GGGATTATCAGCGTTTGTATAACCTTGGCATGTGTGGGATTATTAGCATCCTTAAAACCTTGGTATGTATGGGATTTATTTGCCTGATATGTTTAGAATTGTTAGCTCTTATATAGCCTTGGTATGCCTAGGATTATTTTCGTTATTTGTATGTATGGGGATTTAAAAAAAATATATATATATATATTCCATAATTTTGACATTCATGCAAATGTACGTTCGGAATTTCATATTCAAATGATTGCGTTTAAAGTCCGGGTATAAACTAAGTTCCAACAATAAATAACTAATTAAAAAAATATTCAATATATTTGATTCTAATCGATGGGGATTGCATGGGCGAATTTTTGTTCCTCTAATTTCGTGTTTATGTTAAGATGCGTATTTGAGTCTGGTACAAGTGCATAATAAAACGTCAATATTAATTTTCAATTGGCTCCGAATTCGATAAGATGGATGATTGACAGATCCAGGTTAAGATGAGAATGACTGGTCAACAACAAAGTTAAAGATACGGGAAGAGAGAGAGAGAGAGAGAGAGAGAGAGAGAGAGAGAGAGAGTTTTTCTCAAAGCAGGAGAAGTGATTCATTGGCAAGAAGAGATTGGAACCAGACAATAAAAATAAGGCGGCAAGTAGATGAGAGAGAGAGAGAGAGAGAGAGAGAGGTATGTTACCAAAACAGGAAGAATGATTGATTACCCAGGAGAGTTAGAACCAGAAAACAAAAGTAGGCGGAAAATAGATTAGAGAGAGAGAGAGAGAGAGAGAGAGGCGAGAGAGAGAGAGAGCCAGCTAGCTACATGTCCTAGATAATGCGCCCTATATCTACAGTGGACTCGACTGTCTCCGATTTCATACAGCTGAGTTGCAAACTTCATACAGGCAGTGATATATTCTTAATATATTAATTCTGATGCTTATTCTGTTGGCTCTCAGGCCTCAATGTGCCACACTGCCGCTTGCAATAGGCCCATTCTTAAGAATTTGCCTTAATTTTTCACATGCCACAAGTAACGCTCTGGATCTCATCTAAATTTTTATATTTAAAATAGAAGTTAGCTGGGTTTTTCTATGGCTTAGTTTTCCTACTCTCTCTCTCTCTCTCTCTCTCGCTCTCTCTCTCTCTCTCTCTCTCTCTCTCTCTCACCAGAAATGATGTGATGTAATTCATTCTTCCAAACGCTTTTAGGAATTCTCGCACATACTTCGTTTGTTATGTGGTGAGTGAAGATCAGTGAAATATTGTAGCTCTCTAGCCACTTAGCCATCTGTTTCTCCAGGCGCGCGCGCACGCATGTATGAACGCACGAATACACATACATTCTCTCTCTCTCTCTCTCGCTCTCTCTCTCTCTCTCTCTCTCTCTCGTATGTATATACGTATATGAGTGTGTGTATTATATAATATATATAATTAAATATATTTACTAATATATATAATTACACATACATATATATGTATGTATGTATATATAAACATACATACATATACTTACAAAAGAATATGGAAGTATTTAACACACATCGCTACGTACAGATAGAGGCAAAGTAACTATCACACTCACTTACATTAAACTTATAGGAGAAAGAGCAGGAGTAGAGCAAGAGCATTCACTTACACAAGTCGATGCTGTGTAAACACACACACACACACACAAACGCACACACAAAACACGTTAACATACATATCCGGTTACCGAAGAAACCACACAAGATAAAGATGCATAAACAAATGTGAGAAACATCACTCACACATATCAAACAGACAGGCACTTTTAGTACGGCGAAAAAAAGGCCGACTTAGAGTGTGAGGTCTTTATTGATAGATGATTATGTTTGCGTATTTAACAGGTATTTCTTTGGAACTCGGTGTTAATAAAGTTGGAAATGCAACGTTGCTTAAGTTTAGTTCGTTATTTACTAAAGTGTAAGCAATATTGTTGTAAGTATGAAGCAATACAGTACATTAAGTTTAATACGTTATTTACTAAAGTACTAAAGAAAATTGACTGTAAGTGTGATAAGCATAAATCACTGCATATGCTCGAATAAGTAACAGATTTAAACAATGAATACTTAGTATTTACTTAGGAATGAAAGTGTTATAGTATAGCAGTATTTATTTACTTCGGTACATTATATCCTCAAGTATAAGAATTACGTAGTACTTAAACGTAGACCACAGCATTTACTCCAGTAAGTAGTAGCATTAAGCAAAGCATAAACCAAAATTTACTTAAGAATGAGACAGTGTTGTAGTATAGCAGTATTTGCTTATGTATAAGAAAAAGTTTTTTCCTCAAAGTGCGAAACACCATTAAAAGACATTATTCAAGATTAGTGAGGAGTCAGCGCGCATGAATCCGACGCGAAACTCCATTTACTCAAGTACGTAACACAGTGTTGCTTAAATACGAAACACAGTATTGCGCAGCCGTCCGAGAGTGAGACCCTTGACCCAGCTCTCCCCCTATTCTCCAACACCCCCTCCCCCCTTACCAATACCCCAGACGTGCCCTTAATGCCCTCCTCACTCACTCCCCTCATTGTGTGCAATGCGGGTGTGGCACACCTACTCTCTCTCTCTCTCTCTCTCTCTCTCTCTCTCTCTGTTTCAGGGAGATTTGTAGTTGGAATATCTATCTATCTATCTATACATACATACATATATACATAAATACACACGCGCGCACACAGACACACACACACAACACACACTAGCCACCCTCTCTAAAAAATAAATCTTTCAGAGATGCGGCTGCTAGCCTCAGGCCCTTTTGGTGACTACCAGCAGCCACTGGTAGCCATTCGCCGCTCGGTAGGCTGGCGGTGGTTGACCTGGTACGAACCGTGTACCTTATTCTACTATATTTGATAGACAATATAGTAGGTCTTACTTTTTTCCTCTTGTAGGAAGTGCCTCAAGGATAATCACACTTTCTGTTTTCAGCAAGTCTTGTAGTATCAGGTTGCTGGCCCTCGTCTTTCTCTATCCTTGTTGCGGCAGAGCACAACGAACTCACTACCACTTAATTTGATTCATTGGTTAGGACAGATGATGCAAAATGGGATTCTCTAGAACATTTTTAAAGCGCTTTCCTTCCCGTTATTGATTGAACCCGATGCTTCTTTATTTCTGTGCGAAACGAGCTTGCTATTTTAGATTCGGGTTCTGTTCTTATCTCCGAAGCTCTTGCACTAAGTACGTCCGGTCTTTGCTCTTTAAGTATGACACACATCAAGTATGGAGACTGTAAACACGGCATTCAGTCCTCCTGACCAATTGATTCAATTTCTCTGCAGCTCCCAGAATTCCATGCCAGCCTGTGTATTTCCCTTAGTACTATGATATCTTTCTTTGTATAAGTTTTGTTTCTACACCATAAAGACAGAAAGGGACGTGATTTTCCAAACCAAGCTTACAGAAAGCCTTGACTCAGGAAACACAGAGGTATAAAATGCCACTGTTTGGACAGGAATGATAGAAATGACTTGTCAGATTGATTAACTCTCGAGTACGCGCCTTCCGAAGGTCACCGACAAAATTTATATTTCTTTGTTCATTTGTCGAAAAGCAATTTTTTCCCCATGAGTAGTTGTGCTTCGATCAACGCTGAAAATCCTCTGCTTAAAACTATCTGTAACTACACAAACACGCACATAGCGGCACTATATGTGTGCCACATTGATGTGAGTGCCGCTGTGTAGTACGATGAACCTCGTGAGTAAGCATATGGCAAATCTAATTTTGAGAAAAGTCATTGCACTGGGGTTTCATCCTTGATTCAATAGTTGAAGTTGGAATAAAGCAGTAGCTAGGGTTTTGTGTGTGTGTGTGTGTGTGTGTGTGTGTGTGTTACAGTAAATATGTGAAAAACGAAATCCCTAGGGAATAGTACTAAACACGGCGAAACAATGATTCAGCTACACTGTTTCGCCGTGTTTGGTACTATAGCCCTCGAGGATAAAAAATGTTCCTAAGCGAATTGGTCATTTCACATATTCCTTAGGGATTTCACGATTTCACATATTTACTGTAACATTTTATACATCTGTGAATGTAAGATATTATTCTTCTCTGTTTGGATAGGCTGCTTCTGAAGATATGAGCCACCCGGTTTGTTGCAAGTTTCTTAGGCTGAGGTTGCCAACACGTTGTCCTTTTACCGTTGTTTGCAGTCTCTCATTACAACCGACTACCTATCAAGTACATCACTCACTATATACTCAGATCAACAGAGGTACGTTGAGTTTCTAACCGAGCATTGGATGCCTTAAACAGGGAGTCTGGAGAAAGTCCTGAATAATTCCACTCGAAGAGACTTCAGCTCCATTCTGCTCTCCTTTCTAACCTCCTCTTCACAAGTCAAGAGTAATCAGCCTCTTATTACTGATATCCTCTTCTCGTCCACGAATCACGGATCAGAAAGGACGTGAAAAAATAACGTCCCATAACCGTTTTACCGTTTTTTGATGAAGGAAATGTTAGGAGCCTAAAAGCATAAAACATACAAAATATAGGCCTATGATACTGTCACGCTTGGAATACGTAACAAGAGTACTCCTTCCTTTTCATGTTGTGAACAGTATTCCATTTGCTGATTACTCTGATCAGCAGCAATACTAAGAACATTTCCTTAATTTGGTCTCTTGATAATGAAGTTAAGCAGCGTCGAGGTTGGTCAGTTTACTTTGATTGGGTGATAGCCAACTTCGTTATCACGTGAACTCTCGTAACAATTATTGGAACTTGAGACAGGCCTTCGTATCCTGGTGGGAGTGACAGTGGGTTACAGTAAGGCCCGAAATACCAAGAGTGATGGATTAATTGTATTAGTAGAAAAAGCATGAGTCAAAAATAACTGATTCAGAAGTTAGAGAACATTTTCCACGGCCGTTGGAAACCCTCTGCCGAAGTTGGGAGCTTCTCAAATCTCCGAAGCCATTTAGAAGACTTTAGAAGACTTTCAAGCCTCAAGCCATGACTGTATTAGGGACGGTGTGCAAAGCGAGGCCCGCTACGGCTATTGCAGCTCATCTCGTCGTGGTCGATAAGTGGAGCCATTATAACGATTCTAATAGATTCCCAGCTGAGGGTGCCATGATGCTGAATAAGTCCCCTGCACTTGATGCGGTGTTTGTATGCTTAGGGATGGTGTGCGATAGTACTACTACTACTACTACTACTACTACTACTACTACTACTACTACACTTCTGCTACTGTTGAGACTACTGTTTTTGTTATTACAGCGATTGTAGCAGTACAACATGGGAATGGATGATTGCTTTTAATGAAAATTAAGTGCTTCGTAACTGCTAACTGCTTTCGTAAAAACTGCTTCGTAACTGCTAACTGCTTTTGAATAAGCATATATAGCAAATAAAAGATTCACATTCCCACTGATCCTTGTGCTTAACTCCTGGCACAATATTGGAATCTCTTTCTAATTGTGTCAAAATGCAAGTCATGGAATCAAAGCATAGTTTATTACGGTTCGTCGTCAAAGTCAGATGCCAGACTTGACTTCGTCTCCGCGATGCATTGACTCCAAAACTAAGGCACATGACTGCATTTAGATCCACTTTTCAAGTCATGAACCTCGATAGTGGGAGGCGTGGTCATGCAGTCAGCCATGGGAGAGAAGGATGGACGCAGTTGAGGGCTGGCTGCCTCCATGATTGACTATATCCCGTTGGGACAATCTTCTTCTATCACGACAATGATAGGAGCCATCAAGGGCCACGTTGCTGGTACCTTCGAAGCCCACCACGGATGACTAGAGCCCTGGGAATGTCGTATACAGAGCCTCTGTATTCAAAAGTAATGGCGTAATCACTGTCAGCGTTCTCATGTTCGAAATCAACATCATCTCCAACGAAAAATGTAAAATCATTTTTTGGGTTTTCGCTACCGAATCTTTTTTGACATCTTGATATTCTTTTGTTCCCCCATTTTTTTTCTCTCTTTTCTTTTCTAGAGCTGACTGTCACTTGTTGCCCGCAAGGCGATGTGCTTGAATTGACCTACATCAAACGTTTATTGTCCCGTATTGTAAATATCAAGTCGTGACATCAAAACAAAGTACGGGGGTTGAATCCAGGCCCACATTTGCATTGAAAGACATTGCTAGTACAAATTCGAGTCTTGTTCAGAGGGCATTCTTAGTTTCGTACATTCCGAGCAATTTGGGACACTTTTGATTATACATGTAGATTTTACAAATGGCCGACTCCAATCTGTGAAACTTGAAGTTCTCGTTGTGTGCAAAAGTATTCGTTGTGGGTTTCGCACATCATGAATATTCAGCGAATGTAGCCGCGAGAAAGGACATCATTGTTGGCTTTGCTTTCTGATGCTTGTGGGGAACGTCTCTTTTGCTTTCTGATGCTTGAGGGGAACGTCTCTCCTGCTTTCTGATGCTTGAGGGGAACGTCTCTTCTGCTTTCTGATGCTTGTGGGGAACGTCTCTCCTGCTTTCTGATGCTTGAGGGGAACGTCTCTTCTGCTTTCTGATGCTTGTGGGGAACGTCTCTCCTGCTTTCTGATGCTTGAGGGGAACGTCTCTTCTGCTTTCAGAATGCTTGTGGGGAACGTCTCTTTTGCTTTCTGATGCTTGTGGGGAACGTCTCTCCTGCTTTCTGATGCTTGTGGGGAACGTCTCTTTTGCTTTCTGATGCTTGAGGGGAACGTCTCTCCTGCTTTCAGAATGCTTGAGGGGAACGTCTCTTTCTCCTTCAAACAATTAAAAGTTTCCATAGACAAAAAACAACCTAAAAAAGTTTATTATGTCGATTTGCACAGTTCCTGTTTCATCATTACAAGAAAAACTCCCCACTAGAATATAGAGATTAATATGAAAAATCAAAGCAGCGGCGGCAAAATACCATATTGACGAGTTGCATAAATTAATAATAATAATAATTAATAATAATAATAATAATAATAATAATAATAATAATAATAATAATAATAATAATAATAATAATAATAATAATAATAATAATAATAATATCTCGTTACAGTCACTGCCAACTGAGGAACAAGGAGAGGCAAGCACTAGAATATTGGAATTATTTTGAAAGTTGGTGCAATGACGACAGATGTGTTGTTTATGATAATAATAATAACAACAACTTTGAAATGATCTCCTTACAGCGTCAGAGTCACAGCCAACTTAGGAAAAAGGAGAAGCGAGACGTCATATTGTAATGACAGATTCAATCTATCTTCATTAACGCAGCCATATTTTTCTCTGCTCTAAAAAAGGCTGACTGATAAAGGCCATAAAAGAAAAAAAATGAGAATAATGAAAAAAGGGGCATGGAGGCAGATGTTCAAATGGCCGGGGCTAAGTGCCCTACTTTCCCAACAGGCCACTGGTTGTTAGCCTGATCTTCTGGTTAAGTTCATTGGATAATTAAGCGAAGAAGGAGAATGGTGTCGGTGACTCGCCCTGCATATGCAAGATTTAAGTTTTTTTTATATATTTTTTTTTT
>NC_061096.1:62166245-62221182 GCF_015104395.2 Macrobrachium nipponense
CAATTGTTCTGTGCAATAGTGCAATTACTAAAAGGGCCTCATTAAAACTGGATGGTGTGCGGAGAGTTATTTATTTTCTAATAAATAACCTCCGCTAGATACCAGTTTTAATAAGGTCCTTCTAGTAATTGTACTATTGCACAGAACAATGTATCTGTATATAGACATGTATGAATGTATGTATATATGTATGTATGTATATATATATATATATATATATATATATATATATATATATATATATGTATGTATAACTGAATCACGAAAGTTAGGAACGTGATAAATCCATAAATAAAGATATATGCCACGAAGGAAAAATAAACGAAGCAGATCTGCGAGACCTTTCGACGTTAAACGTCCTTTTCTGCTCAGTAAAAGGACGTTTAACGTCGAAGGTCTCGCAGATCCTGCTTTGTTTATTTTTCCTTCGTGGCATATATCTTTGATATTATATATATATATATATATATATATATATATATATATATACATATATATGCAATAGCATTCAGAATTATGTGGATTGTCAATAACTTATCTTCAAGCTTCCAAAAGTTTCTCGACAAAACCAAGTCTTACTTGAGAGTCGTAATAATTTAATCCCAGTACTTTGCTCTCATAAGATTTGTGCATTCGAAATTTTCGTGAGTTCAACTTGGGGTACTGTAAACCAAACTAATTAACTTACATCACGCTTTTATGTAAGTAAAGTGGTCTAAAAGCCTTAATAGATATTCAGACCACCATTGTCTACCACTACTTTTCCCAAACGTCTCACGATAGATAACCTAAATAAATATTCGATACCTTTTAAATTCGTTTTTGGGTGTATTAGGTTCCTTTGTGTAACTCCCTACAAACTTCTTCTCTGTTATCAGTGATAAGATATGCAGCATATATTTAAATTCAGTTGATAATATTTCTTAATGCGTATTTTTCTCTTAATCATTTAATCCGAAACAGATAAGAAATCCTGCCATTACACACACACACATTTATAAGTACATTTTTATACATACACAGACACAGACACACACACACACAAACCCCACACACACATATATATAATATGATATAGTATACTATATATATATATTCATATATATTTATGTAAAAGTATTAATATATATATTATATATCATTATAAATAGACATTTGTTTTTAATCCCTTCGTGGCTAAAACCTTTATATATCATTATATATATATATATTATATATATATATATATATCATATATATCATATATATATATACAACACACACACACACACACACACACACACATATATATATATATATATATATCTATATATATATATATATATATATTATATATATAGAAACTCAGTAAAATAGCTTCAACAAAAAAGTTTTTTAAAGGGAAAGCAGCCTAAGGCCGATAACTTTTGTTAAGGGCAGAAAAAATGTAATTATTGTCATTCATTGCAAGAATTTCGTATACTGCAACGTTTTCTCTAATTGTGTGGGTCTAAGTAAAACCAAATTCAATCCATATATTTAATTATAAAGTTAACCTCATGTCCAAGGTATATAAGCTTATTCTATATAACATTGCTCATGTCAAGGTGGTCATCGAGAAGAGAGAAAGGCAAACCGCTGCCTTCACCACTCAGGTCAAAACTCCCCTCCCCCTTTTACCGTCCTGAGGCCGGCACCCCGCCCCCCCCCCCACAATTTCAACCTTGATACCCCCCACAGACACCCCTGAAACGAACACACGATAGTGGCTTGACAATCCAGGGGTCAAGGAGGTCGATGCGTTACTGATAGTACGGGGAAAACTCTCTCTCTCTCTCTCTCTTGACAGATGATCAGATCAACATCATCTTTGTTAGAGGAATAAGCCTTTTCAGATGATGAAGAGAAGGAAGTACACTAAGATAAAGAAGCGGACGAAAAAGAAGGGGAAGATATAAGAAGCAGAAGGAGTTACAAGGATTAGGATGTCTCAAAGACTTGCTGATAGTCCATCCGAAGAGACGTCGTGTGCTCACTTATCTCTGGAAGCAGGTTTTACTGTTCATTCACAGTGTCCTAATGATTTTGTCTAGCTTTCTTTTAAACTCTTCCACAAACAATAAGAAGAAGTAACACAAGAAATAAGAAAGAAGAAGAAGGAAGAATAAGAAGGAAAGGAAGACAAAAGAATAAGAAGAAGAAGAATAAGAAGGAAAGGAAGACAAAAGAATAAGAAGAAGAAGAATAAGAAGGAAAGGAAGACAAAAGAATAAGAAGAAGAAGAATATAAAAGACAAAAACAAAGAAGAAAGAGAAATGGTGGAAACTGCATTGGAGAAAGGAAATCCTTCAGCAAGGCCTCGACGGGCACGATTTCCTTTGGGAAATGGCAGAGCAGAATACCTCAGGTCCTCTGGCAGAAACGGCCTGCGGCGCGAGTTGAGCCATGCCGAACCCCTGAACTTTAAATTTCGTGAATCGTCACAAAAAAGGGGCCAGAAAAACTATAGGAAACGGTGCCGAGTTTGCTGTCGTTTTTACAAGTGAAATTCGCAGCTGAATGTGTAATGGATGATACGCTTCTATAGGAATGGCGTCCCTTTTGTGTCAATTTTAAGGACAAATACTACATCAATACGGAGGTATACTAAGTTTGCAGTTGTTTACAAGTAAAATTCACAGCAACATTTCGTAATAGACGATACAAGAGTATTTTTAGATTGGCTCCCCTTTCTGTCAATTTAAAGGGCGAACATGAGTACATTTAAACATAATTAGTTTCATTCTCTAGTAAATCTCTCTCTCGATAAAAAAAAAAAAAAAAAAAAAACTTTCTTAAAAAAAAAAAAAAGAAAAAAAACAGGAAAGAAAAAGATGCCAACAGGGATGTGTACGGAGGCGTAGTATCCATCGATTAAACCTGCGAGATGACCACTCCCTTCCCTTGTAAGGGTACTATTATCATCAGATAAACTAAGAAGGTAAATCCTGTGTTCCTAATTAGAAAAAAAAAATGTAAAAAATAAACATGGTTGCTGAAGCTGGGCACAAAATACAGTTACTGGAGAGTCTGGTACTGTGCGATCTGGTAATGAATTAATAATTCTACTCCTGTCAGTTTCTCTTTTTGTTTATTGAATAATCCAAGTACCATAGGTCTTGGAATGATCTATCACTATACTCTGTTTTTTTCCATCTGTCCACCCGCCTGAGGTGTTTGCGTATGGTAACACTGCGTCCCGGGCTTTAGATAGTTACGTTATGTGTAAGTTTTAGGTAAATAAAAGGATATCTGGGTGTACATTTGCAACTGGAAAGTGTTTTAATAATTTACTGTATGCGAATTATACCGTTAATATTCGAAATAGGATATTGTTATTATTGTTGAATATAAGCTGAATGTAACTATCTAAAGCCCGGGACGCAGTGTTACCATACGCAAGCACCACAGGCGGGTGGACAGATGGAAAAAAACAGAGTATTGTTGAAGTGTGACGTGCGTGGGCGTACACACACGCACATATACACACAATCACACATATCTATACACTATTCTCTGTTTTTTCCATCTGTCCATCCGCCTTGGTGGTCGCGCATGGTAACACTGCGTTCCGGGCTTTAAATATTATCCTATTTCGAATATTAACGGTGTAATTCGCATACAGTAAATTATCAAAACACTTTTCAGTTGCAGATGTACACCCAGATATCCTTTTATTTACCTAAAACTTACACATAGCGTAACTATTTAAAGCCCGGAACGCAGTGTTACCATGCGCGACCACCAAGGCGGATGGACAGATGGAAAAAACAGAGTATAGTACATTATACTGTACGTATATTCAGAGAGAGCATTTATTTTTTGCAACCTCCTGGGATCTTTACCTCCTTTGGAAAACTATACTGAAAGTGGATGTTAAATTTTTCCCATGTTACTAATTATTATTCAAAACTTGCTGGAAAATATCCCGTTCGACCAGTTCTCATAAACTGCGTTCAAAAGACAACTTCCAGTAGCCTCTAGAATGATCACATGCTACTTGTTATTCAGAGCCCAACATCAACATTATGAATATATGCCCTGTCCACACTAGCGGGCACTGCCCGACGGGCAAACACTGCTAACATAAACCGCCTTCATTATACTGACTTGCCGAGTATGAAACCACAACTAGGCGATTGTCTGGTAACGCTTTTTCAGAAGCGAGTGAAAATATAAACAGCTGGAAGTGACACGGTTCCACACTGCCCAGTGCCAAAGGTCATTCATGATCTTATTGCAAAACAACGTTTCTGATGCTACTTTCAAGCGCAGTGAACAATTATTGAATTGCATTTTAAACAGTTCTGGCTGATGTAATTCTTTAGACATTTTAAATAATCCTAGGCTGAAGAGGAAAATAAATATATTCCGTTTAGTCATAACCAATAGGCTGTAATGGGTAATCGTGCATTACATACGTACTCTCTGTACAGTTTCTGTACATTTAAATAATTAGCTCCTGTACTTATTGCCATATTTTCAGACTTAACAAGGTGATATTTACCTTCTGGAATAATAAAAATCAAACCAGAGGAATTGCAAACCGGTATTTAGTATTTACACTCATTTACCAATCATATTCATAGGTAACATCATTAGGATACAATGGAAAATTTTATGCAGCATGTGTGTGTGTGTATATATATATATATATATATATATATATATATATACAGCATAAAATTTTATGCAGTGTATTATATATATATATATACTATATATGTATACTATATATCTATATAATATATATATATATATATTAATATATATATAAATTACTGGCATACAATTTTTCATTGTATCCTAATGAAGTTACCTATGAATATGTTTTGTTAATAAATGAGTGGAAATACTAAATACCGGTTTGCAATTCCTCTGGTTTGATTTTTATTATTCCAGAAGGTAAATATCACCTTGTTAAGTCTGAAAATATGGCAATAAGTACAGGAGCTAATTATTCAAAATGTACAGAAACTGTACAGAGAGTACGTATTTTATGCACGAATAATCATTACAGCACACTACCGCCTACTGGTTATGACTGAACGGATTATATTTATTTTCCCTCTAATACTGCATATCTTTAGCCTAGGATAATTTAAGTTGTCTAATGAATTACATGAACTGTTCAAAATGCAATGCAATAATTTGTTTCGAAATTAGAGCCCCCCCCCCCCCCCCACAGAACAATGGAAATTTAAAGTTATGAAGTTTTTTTTTCTGCTATAGCTATCTCCAAGTACATTATCCTTAATTTCTATTAATCTATTTTTCATTTTACATTTCTTGTATTTTCAGACTGAGTGACGGAGTTGGATACAGCCATGGCTAACGACTAGGAGGAATTCAGATGGATTGACCGAATCCAGGATATAACCTTCAGAGAGGCCATGGATGCTGGCGCATCCTTCATTTCACGTTCCTGGATATCTAAATACATTAAAAGAGATGAATCCTTTGTTAAAAGTAAAACGTGGAAAAAAAAAAATCCATATGACTGTCATCGCGAAAAGAGTGAGAATCTTGGAAGGCCTGAAGTCCTTTCTCAGGAGTCAAAAGACATCATAGCTGAAATCATACCCCTCAAAATCGCAGGCTGTGGTACAGGCAGATGAAGGCCACACAAAATATTAAATACTCAGAGAGAAACTTCAATACATACCTGTTCTGAATTACTTTTGTTTTTGTCCATATCAATTTTAGGTGATGCTGTAGAGGGGGGGGGGGATGGCTCTAACTTCGAACACCCTATATATATATATATATATATATATATATATATATATATATATATATATATATATATATATATATATATATATACATATATATATATATACATACTATATATATATATATATATATATATATATATATATCTATATATAAAGAATCAAGCAAAATAGATACTTACGTGGTCGACGGAGGCGCGGCTGCTGCTGTCCTGATTGGTCGTTCGATATTCACCCCGACCACCAGGCGGCTCTCATGCTCACCCAGCTGACGACCTTCTTCTGTTTTGCTCTTGCGTGTGTCGCGCTTGTTTGGGGATGATCGTCTCGTATCGGGAGCGTGTCGTTATATATATATTTTTTATCTCTTTATGTCGTTGTAGGTAGCGTTCAAAGGAAGAAGAGTGTGTTAATCGATGGCTTCCTTCTTTTCGTTTAGGTTTTTTTGTTTTGGTTTGGAGAATCCGATGATCATCCAGTAGGCAACCCTCCAGCCATGGATAATAGACTCGGCCTAACTATCATGGAGGCTGACGAGGCTCTCTGTTCAGGCTGGGCATCTGGGAGTCACCGAAACATCATCATAATAATGTCTTTCGTATCACTTGTTTTGGATGGCAGTAATGGCCTGCCTATAGAGTCTGCCTAGCTGCAAAGGTCACGAAGAGAAAAAGAGTGGATTATTGGGATAGAATTCAACTAAATCGATCCTTGCAGCTAGTGCAGAAATATTGTCACCAAAGAATTTACATCGTTATGAAATCCTGTTAATGGATATTTTTTTTTTTTTTTCCGAAATGCTACCTAGTTTATCACACGATTCCCGATGGGGTTTCTGGGTCACTGGTTTCGTTGATAAATAATTAATTTGTATAAGCGTTAAACAGTAACAGTCTGCAGCAGTCGTACCTGAACTTTCTACAGATAAATGTGTTATAAATATGAATGAAAGATGGCTAAATGTGCAGATGACTAATCAATGGCATTAGTGTTTAAATGAGTCTGTTTCTATTTGATTTCTAGGAACACATAAGTATGGATACACTTTAAAAAAAAAACTGCCTATAAAGAGGGTTATAGAAAACGAAGAAATTTGTAAAAGCTAGAAGCAAAGACTGTAAAGACTGGGTTCACAGTATTTCCCATCGAACGCTGCAAAAACTGTCAGCGACTTGCAACAAAGAAAGATTTGGTTGATTACTTCATCTTGCAAAAAATACCAAATGAGGCATTCATCGGAGCAATGATAAAAATACACGTTAAAAGTTAGTTGAAAGAAACGACAAACAAAAACAGCAAGATCACTAACAAACCCCGCTAGGAATCAAATGGAGATGTTAACCAACCCTTTGCAAAAATTACTAAGAGCAATAGCAGTATCTACGTTTATAATGAGCCAAAAGATAGAACCGAAATTGGGGAAAGTTTACCAATGACGCCATCAACTGCTGACTTACTTGTTTTCGGAAATTAGAGTACAAATTGGACTTTTTATCAGAAAAGACAACGTTGTGATAAGTTGGACGTTTGATTGGGAATGATAGCTGGAATGCAGTGGGCTTGTACTGGAAATGACAGCTGAGAGGAAATGAACTCTTTTTGGAAATGATAGCTCAGGTTCACTGGACTTTGATTGGAAATGACAGCTGAAAGGAAATGAACTCTTTTTGGAAATGATAGCTCAGGTTCACTGGACTTTGATTGGAAATTATTGCTGGAATGAGGTGGACTGTCCTTAATGACGATAAAAATGCAGTTGATAGGAAATTATTGCTGGAATGAGGTGGACTGTCCTTAATGACGATAAAAATGCAGTTGACTGGAAATTATTGCTGGAATGAACTGGACTGTCCTTAAAGATGACAATAGGAATGCAGTTGACTGGAAATTATTGCTGGAATGAAGTGGACTGTCCTTAATGACAATAGGAATGCAGTTGACTGGAAATTATTGCTGGAATGAAGTCGACTGTCCTTAAAAATGACAATAAGGATGCAATAGACTTGGGCTGGAAATGATAGAGCAGAGATGATTGGACGTTGATGGGAAATGACAACTTAGATGAAATTGAACTTGGATTTGGAATGGACAGCCGAAATGAAATGATTGCTGGGAAGAAGCAAACTATGCTTAGAAATGACAAATGGGAGCAACCTCACTCCTTGAAAATAAGATCAAATACTAATTTAGAGGATCAAGAAGATGCAAATAATAATAATAATAATAATAATAATAATAATAATAATAATAATAATAATAATAATAATAATAATAATAATAATAATAATAATAATAATAATAATAGTAATAATAAAATTACCACAAGATCAGGCCGTAAGAACCAGATATGTTTAAAGAACGATAGATGGAAGTATCATCTCTCCCTATGTAGGAAGTGCAATACGAAAAATGAAACCATAAACCACATAACAAGCGAATGTCCGGCACTTGCACAGAACCGGTACAAAAAGAGGCATGATTCAGTAGCAAAAGCCCTCCACTGGAGCCTGTGCAAGAAACACCAGCTACCTTGCAGTAATAATTGGTACGAACACCAACCTGAAGGAGTGATAGAAAACGATCAGGCAAAGATCCTCTGGGACTATGGTATCAGAACAGATAGGGTGATACGTGCAAATAGACCAGACGTGACGTTGATTGACAAAATCAAGAAGAAAGTATCACTCATTGATGTCGCAATACCATGGGACACCAGAGTGAAGAGAAAGAAAGGGAAAAAATGGATAAGTATCAAGACCTGAAAATAGAAATAAGAAGGATATGGGATATACCAGTGGAAATTGTACCCATAATCATGGGAACACTAGGCACGATCCCAAGATCCCTGAAAAGGAATCTGGAAAAACTAGAGGCTGAAGTAGCTCCAGGACTCATGCAGGAGAGTGTGATCCGAGAAACGGCGCACATAGTAAGAAAAGTGATGGACTCCTAAGGAGGCAGGATACAACCCGGAACCCCACACTATAAATACCACCCAGTCGAATTGGAGGACTGTGATAGAAAAAATAGATAAATAAATAAATAAATAAAATAAAATTACCATTACTATTATTGTTAACCATGAAATTGTCTTCTCTTTTCTCACTTTACTCACAACAGTCAGTCGTCGTTGCTATTAAATATTGTTATGGCAACAGTTATGTGGAGGTAAATTCTATTTTTGAAGACTTACAAATTTAGTAACCAGTTTATAACATATTTTTTGATGCCTGCACCAACAGATGTGCAGTCGTAGAAATGATTATTCAGAGAATGTCGTATCCGATCCTTGTAGTCATGAAAAGTTCGGTGAAGTGAGCAACGTAATAAACGGAGAGCAAAATAAAAAGAAAAAAAAACTTCCTCTCTCTCTCATTCTCTCTCTCTGTTTATGCCTCTCCCACTAACCATCCTCTCCACACTTTATTGTCTGTTTCGTAACGCTATGATAGGCAGATCACATGTGCAGACATACGCAGCGCATTGCCAACAATTGTACCCTGTGGTTTGGCTTCACGTCTCGAATCATCGTTCTGTTGCCTTGTCCAAGCAGTGCCACTGAGCATACACACATACGAACACACACACACATACATGCATATATATATATATATATATATATATATATATATTATATCAGTAGACTATGAAACTTTTCATCCTCATTTTAAAATATACACACACATGCATACATACATACCTGCATACATAAACAAATGTATATATAATTATATACTATATATATAATCTATTATATATATCTATATATATATCTAAATATATAATATCTATATATATTATATATTATATCTATATTCTATATATATATATAATCCATAATATATAATGTTTGAAGGATTGAATGAATGACTTAAGCAGTAGACTATGAAACCTTTCAACCTCATCTTAAAATATATACACAAACACACATACATACCTTCCTACATACATACACAAACATATATATATTTTTTTTTCTTATTAAAACCCTGCAATGTAAGTGTAATCATAGGCATTTGTTCATTTATTCATTTTTACAGAGATTGTAAGTGCACACGAGAGAGAGAGAGAGAGAGAGAGAGAGAGAGAGAGAGAGAGAGAGAGAGAGAGAGACCTTGACTCAAGAAATCGAACTATTTTTAAACCTTCGTGGATGTCAAAACGGGAATGAATTGCATTTTCTCCAACGCACATTAATTTCGCAATGCAGATGATTAATGTCATTTTCAAGTGAGGTATCCAGGATAAATAATCCTACAAATCAAAGGACCCCGGCTATTCATCGCTATATATTAAAAACGTATTTACACTAGACTGGGTTCTAATTAAGAGGTGAGTCAGTTCATATGTGGCATAATTAATTATTCAGTTGTGGAATTCGTAACTAGTGTTAAGTCTTAAGGGAGGACTGTAACTTCTATTTGTTATTCGTGGCTTCGTTTCTTTAAACGGTAGTGTCTTCTATAACTACTAACCTGTAGCATCGGTAATAATAATAATAATAATAATAATAATAATAATAATAATAATAATAATAATAATAATAACAATAATAATAATAATAATACCATGGGACACCAGAGTTGAAGAAAAAGAGAGGGAAAATATGGATAAGTATCAAGATCTGAAAATAGAAATAAGAAGGATATGTGATATGCCAGTGGATATTGTATCCGTAATCATAGGAACACTAGGCACGATCCCAAGATCCCTGAAAAGGGATCTGGAAAAACTAGAGGCTGAAGTAGCTCCAGGACTCATGCAGAAGAGTGTGATCCTAGAAAATCCGCACATAGTGAGAAAAGTGATGGACTCCTAAGGAGGCAGGATGCAACCCGAAACCCCACACTATAAATAAATACCACCCAATCGAATTGGAGGACTGTGATAAAGCAAAAAAAAAACATAATAATAATAATAGTAATAATAATAATAATAATTCTCATTGGGATGCCCTCCATGGACATCCCATTCGTGTTCAAGGCTCCTCAGATGAGTTCGGGATTAATAACAATAATAATAATAATAATGATAATAATAATAACAATATACAGCCAACTAAGAGGGGAAGACAACCACCAAGAAATTCCTGAAGCCGAACCAAGTAAGAGACTCTGGGAAAACATCTGGAGCAATCCGGTATCACACAACAAACATCCAACATGGCTCCAGGAAGTCAAGGCTGAAGAAACAGGGAGAATAAAACCAAGATTCACTGACATCACGACAGACACAGTCAGACACCAACTAAAGAAAATGCCAAACTGGAAAGCCCCAGGTCCCGATGAAGTCCATGATACTGGCTCAAAAACTTCAAGGCCCTACACCCTAGAATAGCAGAACAACTCCAGCATTGTATCACAAATCACCATGCGCCCAAATGGATGACCACAGGAAGAACATCCTTAGTCCAGAAAGACAAGAGTAAGGGAAATATAGCCAGTAACTACAGGCCTATCACTTGCCTACCAATAATGTGGAAGTTACAAACAGGTATCATCAGCGAAAGGCTATACAACTACCTAGAGGATACAAACACCATCCCCCACCAACAGAAAGGCTGCAGAAGGAAATGTAGAGGCACAAAAGACCAGCTTCTGATAGACAAAATGGTAATGAAGAACAGTAAGAGAAGGAAAACCAGCCTAAGCATAACATGGATAGACTATAAGAAAGCCTTCGACATGGTACCACACACATGGTTAATAGAATGCCTGAAAATATATGGGGCAGAGGAAAACACCATCAGCTTCCTTAAAAATACAATGCGCAACTGGAATACAATACTTACAAGCTCTGGAATAAGACTAGCAGAGGTTAATATCAGGAGAGGAATCTTCCAGGGCGACTCACTGTCCCCACTACTCTTCGTAGTAGCCATGATTCCCATGACAAAAGTACTACAGAAGATGGATGCTGGGTACCAACTCAAGAAAAGAGGCAACAGAATTAACCATCTGATGTTCATGGACGACATCAAGCTGTATGGTAAGAGCATCAAGGAAATAGATACCCTAATCCAGACTGTAAGGATTGTATCTGGGGACATCAGGATGGAGTTTGGAATAGAAAAATGCGCCTTAATCAACATACAAAAGGGTAAAGTAACAAGGACTGAAGGGATAAAGCTACCAGATGGGAGCAACATCAAACACATAGATAAGACAGGATACAAATACCTGGGAATAATGGAAGGAGGGATATAAACATCAAGAGATGAAGACACGATCAGGAAAGAAATATATGCTGAGACTCAAGGCGATACTCAAGTCAAAACTCAACGCCGGGAATATGATAAAAGCCATAAACACATGGGCAGTGCCAGTAATCAGATACAGCGCAGGAATAGTGGAATGGACGAAGGCAGAACTCCGCAGCATAGACCAGAAAACGAAGAAACATATGACAATACACAAAGCACTACACCCAAGAGCAAATACGGACAGACTATACATAACAAGAAAGGAAGGAGGGAGAGGACTACTAAGTATAGAGGACTGCATCAACATCGAGAACAGAGCACTGGGGCAATATCTGAAAACCAGTGAAGACGAGTGGCTAAAGAGTGCATGGGAAGAAGGACTGATAAGATAAAAGTAGACGAAGACCCAGAAATATACAGAGACAGGAGAATGACAAACAGAACAGAGGACTGGCACAACAAACCAATGCACGGACAATACATGAGACAGACTATAGAACCAGCCAGCGATGACAATTGGCAATGGCTACAAAGGGGAGAGCTAAAGAAGGAAACTGAAGGAATAATAACAGCGGCACAAGATCAGGCCCTAAACCAGATATGTTCAAAGAATGATAGATGGAAATAACATCTCTCCCATATGTAGGAAGTGCAATACGAAAAATGAAACCATAAACCACATAGCAAGCGAGTGCCAGGCACTTGCACAGAACCAGTACAAAAAGAGGCATGATTCAGTGGCAAAAGCCCTCCACTGGAGCCTGTGCAAGAAACACCAGCTACCTTGCAGTAATAAGTGGTACGAGCACCAACCTGAAGGAGTGGTAGCAAACGATCAGGCAAAGATCCTCTGGAACTATGGTATCAGAACAGATAGGGTGATACGTGCAAATAGACCAGACGTGACGTTGATTGACAAAATCAAGAAGAAAGTATCACTCATTGATGTCGCAATACCATGGGACACCAGAGTTGAAGAGAGAGGGAAAAAAGGGAAAAGTATCAAGATCTGAAAATAGAAATAAGAACGACATGGGATATGCCAGTGGAAATTGTACCCCTTAATCATAGGAGCACTAGGCACGATCCCAAGATCCCTGAAAAGGAATCTGGAAAAACTAGAGGCTGAAGTAGCTCTAGGACTCATGCAGAAGAGTGTGATCCTAGAAACGGCACACATAGTAAGAAAAGTGATGGACTCCTAAGGAGCAGGATGCAACCGGAACCCCACACTATAAATACCACCCAGTCGAATTGGAGGACTGTGATAGAGCAAAAAAATAAATAATAATAATAAAACTAATAATAATAATAATAATAATAATAATTAATAATAATAATAATAATAATAATAATAATAATAATCCAAAGATTGATATCCAGTATGGTTGAAGATTATATTTTCTGTACTGATGAGTGCTTAAGTATTTGTGATAATGATTTCTGGACTGAGTCTGTTAGAATATATATATATATATATATATATATATATATATATATATATATATATATATATATATATTACGTATACATACATACACGCACACAAATATATATATATATATATATATATATATATATATATATATATATATATATATATATATCCACTGCGGTCCCAAGGCAGCATACATTGAGATAAGGAGCTGTGTAACCTTGTAGAGGTGCAGTGGCTTAAACCTACCATAAGACTGCTTGGGGGTTATGTTGGAACCTCTGTGACCTTTTATTTTTAGGAAGCAATAGGCTTATGGATGGTACAAATTAACAGCTCTGAGGGCTCACGACAGGCCTAGCAAGCCGGTGAGCTGCTATAAATTGCTCATGAACCGCACGACTTACTTCAGGACAGACCCATTGATCAAAGGATGCCCGGGCACATCCTGACTCGGAATGTTATTGGACATGGACAGGGAAATAAATCTTTGAGATTAGGAACAATTAATCTAAGTACTTTGAGAGGTAAGGAGGAGGAGGTAATCATGATGATGGAGGAAAGAAAAATTGACATTTTGGGGCTGTGTGAAACCCGTTTACCAGGAGAAGGAACAAAATTATTGCATAACAATTACCAATTATTTTACAAAGGTGGAAGAACCGCACGACACGGAGTAGGTTTTATTGTGAGTGAAGAGCTAGCTGGAAAAATTAGTCATCTAGAATTCAAATGTGATAGGATTATTAGCATTTCCTTAAAGTTAGGAACATTTCAAGCCAGCATAATTCAGGTGTATGCACCACAGCAGGGCCGCCCTCAAGAAGAAAAGGAAGAATTCTACAGACATCTACAAGAAGTAAAAGATTCTGTCCCATATGTAGAGAATACATTAATAATTGGAGATATGAATGGACATATTGGCAAGACAGGACAGGCATAGAGAGCATATTAGGACCATTTAGCATTGGAGACAGAAATAGAGAAGGAGAAAACATAATTGATTTTGCATACTAAACCAGATGTCCATTATGAACTCTTTCTATAATCATAGAGACAGCCACAAGTGGACGTGGTACCGATGGAACTCGGCTTTAGGAGCATATACTGAAAAATCAATGATTGATATGGCAATAACAAATAACAAAAATATGGTCAGAGATGTAAAAAGCATCCCCTCTGTGTCATTCGATTCAGATCACAGGCTTCTCTTAATTAAATTAAAGATAACAAAACCCAAACCAATTAAAAGCCAAGTGAGAGAAAGATTTATTTTAGAGAATATGAGAGAAGAGGAGTGCTTAGTTAGATATCAAAACGAAATAAGTAGAGCTAAACAAATGCAACAGGATAGCAATGACCCAAATGAAAAATGGAGACACTTTAGAATGGCTGTAGTGGGTGCTGCTAATAATACAGTGCAAAGAAAAGAGTTCGAGGTAGGAGGAAAAAACAAACTGCTTGGTGGACCCCCACACTAAAGGCCGCTGTTGCAAACAAAATGAAACTCTTCAGAAAAAATGGATTGAAAACTTTGAATTTGGAAGATCACAATAACTATAAAGAAGCGTCGAGAGAAACGGAAAGAATAAAAGCTCAAACAAAAAGAGAAACATAGGGAAAGAATAGGAGAAGATCTGGGAAATGATCTCCAAGGTACCAGAAAACTCATATATAGCACTGCCAAAAACTATAGAAAGGGAAGCCAACCACCCTCTTATGTAATCAAAGACCCTATGGATGGGACAATTTTAACCGAACCCCGAGAAATTGAATTAGGATGGAAACATCACTTTGAAACACTACTAAACAACGGAAACAATGACCTTGAAGAGCATGTAGAATTTGATGTGGTTGGGGATGCAGAACCTGACATAACAACACTGGAGTTAAAAAATGCTCTCAAGAGGATGAGAAATGGTAAGGCCCCTGGAGTGGATACAATACCTGCAGAGCTCCTTAAAAACATGGGGGAGGATGGAGTCATCTGGCTACTAGAGCTAATCGACATACTCTGGAATGGGCAAATGCCACCTGAAGACTGGAGAAGAGATCTAATATGCCCAATCTATAAGAAAGGTGACAAGACAAATTGCAGCAATTATAGAGGAATATCCCTAATGTCACATGCTTTTAAAGTATATGAAAGAATACTTGAAACTAGATTGAGAGGATATGTTGAACCAAAGCTGGGTGAATGGCAAAACGGTTTTCGACCAGGAAGAGGACAACTGATATGATTTTCTCCCTCAAGATGATATTTGAGAAGAGCTGGGAATGGGACAGGGATAGATATATTGCTTTTATAGATCTAGAAAAGGCTTTGATAGAGTACCAAGAATGAAAATTATGGGATGCCTAAAAGACCCTTACTATGGAATCCCTGAGAAACTTATAAGAGCAATTTATAACACCTATCAAAACATCAGATCCAGAGTAAAAACAAATCAAGAGAATGAAGACTGGTTTGAAATAAAATCAGGAGTAAGACAGGGCAGCGTCCTTTCGCCACTTCTTTTTATATTGTTCTTAGATAAATGTATGAGGGAACTAGGTGAGGATGAAGCTGCAGATATGACCATCAACCTTATGTATGCAGATGACCATGCAATGATAGCCCTCAGCGCAGAATCTCTCCAAGAAAACGTCAACAACTGGAACGCGATCTTAACAGCTAATGGAATGCGGATCAACAAGATAAGACAGAGATCATGCACTTATCACGAACACCAAGTAACGTAGATGTAGAATTAGAAGGTCAGACTGAAAACAGTGTAGAAATTTCAAATACTTAGGAGTAGAGTTTAGTGACCAAAACGATTCAAAACTGGAAACAACTACCCGAATACAGAAATTCAGTAACAACCTGTATCTGCTCTACCCACTAATGAAAGACAGAAATATACCTCGCAAAGTGAAAACCATAATATACCTCTCTATTTTAAGACCAATATTGACTTATGGCCATGAATCATGGACATTAACATCAAGAACTAGAAGCCAACTTCAAGCAGCTGAAATGAAAGCCCTAAGACTCATAAAAGGTGTAACAAGACTAGATAGGCTACGAAATGAAGACATTAGAAGAGAACTGGGAGTGGAGGGGATACTAGATTTTGTGGAGAGAGGACAGCTTAGATGGTATGGACACACCAAAAGAATGGAGGAGGAGCGATATCCTATAAGGTTTTTGGAATGGACACCGGAAGGAAGGAGACCGGTAGGAAGACCAAAAATGAGATGGCTACAAAACATAGAGAGAGGAGTAGAGAGGAGAGGCTCTAGTTTGCGGGAAGTTGATGAGATGAGGCTCTATGATGATCGCCAAGAATGGAGACTGTTCCTGAAGCAGGACGACTGACAGGCCTGGAGGCCTACCTGGCGTCTGGTGAGAAATGAGAAAATATATATATATATATATATATTATATATATATATATATATATATATATATATATATGTGTGTGTGTGTGTGTGTGTGTGTGTGTGTGTGTGTGTGTATGTATGTATGCTTAAAAATCACAGTAGATGCACATGACTTCATTGTTTAAGCGAATATCACAGGAAAATAACAGGTAGGTCAGTATCAATCGGCTGAATAAAACGGGAAAAAGCGATTGGTACTGACCTTTTGCCTGTCATTTTACTGTGGTATATATATGTACATACACACACACAGGTAAACAAATGCTACTGAGAGGGCAGTCACCCACCTTTCAGCGTGATTTTGTAGTGTACCAGATCGTAAATATATACATATATGGTTTTTCCCAGTTATTTTGTATTCTGTGGAAATAAATGTCGTGCTGTCATCGTATACACAGGGACTGAAAAAAGCGATTAACATTCATGGTCTACGGCCGAGTGTCATAGGCGTTTGGTATCAAAACCATCTGTAGCGTAATACGGAGGGAGATTCTGGGTTGAAATATTTGTACATAAAATTAATGAATATATGAAACAAAGACTGAACTAAAATTTTGTAAGAAGTTCGAAATTTGTAAGCGTTGAAAGACGTTTATGAAAGCGGATGTCTTCGGGTACTGTGATCATGCAACGACCAATGCTATTCCGAAAATAAGGTTTTTGTGTGTCTGAACATACCACCAAAGACAGTAGATATTTACTCAAAGGAAAGTTGCTTCGTTATGAAAATCTTTCAGGAAAATGATTGATTCTGAAAAATAGACTATTCAGTACTTAATAGTCTAAACCTAAAATCTATCAATATTTTAATGAAAAATCACAGATGAACGTTAATAATATCTAAACTTAGTTGCCGGTTTCCATGCTATTAAGAACACTTGTCAGAAAATAGTGCTAAAGGAAATAAAAGTATCACACGAAATATGAAAAATAAATGTATGGTAATATAAGTTTGTAGATAGACAAGTACTCGGTATTAGTTAAGACTTTGCAACGGAAGTTGAAACCTTTTATTATCAATAAGTTGAAAACTATGGCGCCAAAGAATACAGAAAGCAAAACCTAAATACTTCAATGTCTTCTATATGTCTTAATAGGTCATAAGCTGAAAGGATGAAAGTCCAAAGGCTCCATCACCTCTGCATATTGCACTAGACTAAAGATTGAAGCATCTAATATACTACGACGTCTTTTTGTCATTTTACATTTGTTAATTGAGCTTTCTTCGCTGTTTCTGTCACCCTGACATCACAAACAATCCAAACTGAAGCAGTGTCGTGGCTTAAAGACGGTTGAACTTACAAGAACACTTTTTTTTGCTTGGCATTAAAAAGCTCTTGCTTCGCTACTCTTCACACAGTGCTATGTGGAGCCTATGGGATCCGTGAACAGCCTACCACGAAACTTCGCTGGATATTGCATCACGCGAAAATGATGGCGCTTCCATTACGATTTTGTTTTTGAAATGAATCGTTCCGGACACGGAAACGTCGATTCCGAAGAGCAATCGAGTTTCTAACATTCCTTCCCCGGTGTTTTTCTCGTCAACCTTATCAGAGGCCACAATCCGAGCCTTGACGGAATAACTGCGCACACCACCACAACAGCAACTGATTTGATTCGTAAACAATGCATTAATGAGCTCTCACGAAATGCACCGGCGTAGATCAAGCGATTCACTCGCTTCTCTTCCTTCGCTTCTGCAATTTCTGCTTTTGTTATTGTATATATATATTCGTGAAGCTTTTCCACTCTGCTGTTACATCCAGCGGTCACTCCTTCGAGGAGGGTTCAAGCTCCTCTGCTCTTAAGGATGCTATTCTACATCACCGTCCAATATTGACTGTTCGTCGAAGAACGTCCGTTTCTACAGCCGCTGCTCTGTAGCATGTGTTCAGAGTGTACGCAGGTGTAGCCAGTGTGACAGATGTTTGGGCCAGAATCATTTCACTCTATTTCGCCCGATTATCCTTCATCATCGTCCAACCGTTACCTTCTTGAATGTTCAACTCTAAGATTGATATGCTGCCATATTCTGCTTTGTTGCTAATTAGCTAGACGAACTTGATTTGATGCTCTAAGTCTATACAAGTAATTCCTCAGAACGTTATTTATACTCGTCTCTGAGGTACCGTTACCAGGATATAATCTATTATTTTTCTTTTTCGTATTTCATTCATCTGTTGTTGAAGCCTCCCACTTCGTGAGCAGTGTCCCCTGTCTTCTTCGAAGCCTCAGGTAGACAAGACTGCGGTAGGCCCGGCATTATTGCTATAACAACAAGCAAAACTGCTGCTCGCAGATTATTTCAATCACAGATGGTTTCCGCAAAGTTCAACGAAGAGATCTCGAAACTGCCAGAATCGTGTGGTAATCAAGCATCACCAGGTACACAAGTTTCCATAATCATCAGGTGTCACTCAGGATCCCTCGTACCTCCTCCCTCCACGGTATACCGGTGGGATTGCGTCAGACGCAACGGATCCGACGTAGTACACAAGTCAGAGCAAGCGTGAACAACGACAGCCCATCATCATCCGAAAGCCAATCACTGTAACCGGCCGTCTCACGTACGTCCGAGTTTCCCTTCCCCCCCTAACCCCCAACCCCCCAAAGCTCGCCCAGGACCAGAAACCCCATCTTAGCACAGGCGGGTAACAAAAACGAGGGGTCTTTGAACGACTGCAAGGCCAGACAAGCCGAGCTGCTGCATTCCGTCTGGAATCGTTTACAAAACAGCCTCTCGTCGTCGTCGTAGTTGTTTCCACGGTAATTCACGTCTCACCACTGATTGTCTGTCGGCAGGCGCGCGCGAGAGAGAGAGCGCGAGTACAGATGATGAAGAAGAAGAAGAGCCTGCAGGAACAACCAGGCCTGGCACACCCTACACAGCAAACTGTGAGCTTCCGGTATAAGTGGCGTCCCGCTCCCCTCCACCAACCACGAGTTTTAACAATCAACAAATGATAATTCAGAGCTGCAACTGACGACGACGACGCGTTTAATTCGCGCGTCGCTAGTCGGGCAGACACACACACACCCGGAGACATTTGCTGGCTGCAGAAGGAGGAGGAGGCGGGGAGGCTTAACGAGTCGCTCTTTGGTGACATTTTCGAGTCATTATCAAATCAGGAAGGGAATTTTTTTCACGAAAGATAGCGGAATGTGTCTTGTTGTTGGTTAGGATATACGATCGTTCTGTTGTCTTTTTTTTTTTCTCTATTAAGAAATATGCAACAGTTTTAGTAACAGTTTACAGGAAATTACCACCGCCAATACTTTTTTTTTTCCTTTTCACGAAGAATTAAAAATATCACGTCTAATTTTAATGAATGAAGATTCGTATCCGAAAGAAATTCAGACCCAATTTCATTAACCTCTTGGAGTATTTTGAAAAGTTTTTTTTCTTCAAATGAATCGTGAGAGAAGAGACTTCGCAAACTCCCTGAGTGACTGAAGACCAAACGAACACTGAATTTGATTGCAGAATCAAAATGGTATTATAGATGACGTAATCGATTTCATGTTCGTTATCATCTCTATTTGTCGCATTCGTCATCTCTTTAAGTTACCGATTGACAAGTGGCCTAGTTGCATTGTTTCCTCTCTTTTACTTTTCCTTTGGCCCCTTTGGTGTCTTCTCACTTCGCTGTCCAACTCCTTTAACCGTGCCTTGTTTCAGCTTCAACCTCCCATTGAAGAACAAGCCCTGTGATTGTGAATGATCCCAATTGGCCTTATACCAGCAGAGGCCGTTGCCCAAAGGAGGTCCCCAAGTGTGGAAGGAAGTAAGACGTCTGGTATGGACATTGGACTCGCTAAGCCAAGCGACCTTGTCCATATGAATCGTAGCAGCTTTTTAAAGATGCGACTTCGTTTTTTAATTAAAATCTCTTGAATGATTTTAGTACTGTGCGTAAAGGAATCATTAAATCCTTCATTATTTGAAGGAATATTTCCCAATAACGTCTCCTGTAGTCGTCAGGTTCTGCAACTGTTGAAGGCGATGTTTATACCCTTAGGCTCGTGACGTCATTCGCCCTTCATCTGAATCAAAGTCATCATTACTATTAAGTCAGATTCGTTATGTCCTTTGCAGGGAACGCAAGAGCCGTTGAAAATCATTATGGGAATGTTATTCGAAATGAAAATAGTAAAAATCATTCACTTCTGGTATTTTTATTCCTTTTACTTTAAGTAGTGTTTTTCAGAACAATTATCCTCTTTATTTTTTCTTGCCCTTTTGTAATACAAATTCAAATGCAACAGTTAAAGCCAGATGCAACCTAGAACTGGCATCTCGAATTTCACATTCAGAAAAGAAAGAGGTGGTAATAAAAACAGAAAAAAATAACATTCAGAAAAGAGAGAGACCTCATCGGAAAGATGTTGATAAAATCAGAGAAAAAATAACATACGAGTAAAAAAAAGAGCTTTTAGATGCTATGAATCTTGGAGAGAGAGAGAGAGAGAGAGAGAGAGAGAGAGAGAGAGAGAGAGAAGGAAGGAGGATAATGGGACACACCCTTATTCCCGCCCATATAATGAGGTCTCATTGTACCAAATCATGACAGTAAGACGATCAGAGAGGGTGTTCGCCAAACTAGACTGTTCATTGTGAAAAGCACATTCTTGTGATGCAGTCAGCTTTTTTTTTTTTTTTTTTTTTTTGGTTTTTTTTTTTTTTTTTTTTTTTTTAGTAAACTGCATTTTCAAGAGGAGAGGAAGTGATATTTAACAATAAAGGCATTTATCCAATTTCTTATCCTTTTTATTTTTTGGTCTAGGGATTTCTTCTAAAACTATTTTACAGAATTAAAGTGCAGCAGAACTGGAAAACAGATTAATAATTTTTAATTAATATTGTTGTATGCTTACTCATTTTACTCATGACACAGCTCGATAATCACACCGTGAAAGTTGCCATAAATACAAAGGCAACCTTTTCTATTGCCAGAAGATTTCGTCTTCCCTAAGAAAAGATAGATCTAGATAGAACGAGTGAAAGATTTAGAAGTAGAAGAAGTTATCCTCACTTCCATAGTATAACATACAGAATAAACTGTCATTCGGGGAACGAAAAATGCGCAGGCTTGTCAACAGACGCATGGCTCCCCCAAGTAACATACCGTCCTTCTTTTATGGTATAGATATGTATGTATGTATATGTTTTGTATATATTTAAATATATTTAATATATATATATACATAGATATATAGATATATATATATACCTACATATAAAACTTTTTTTTGCAATATGTTTGACAGGTGCAAAATAGACACCGTAAATGCCAATCGAATCACATTTTTATCCTCTAGTTCATTTATATTTTGCTACTTGATTCTTAGCAAACAACTGTCATGCGCATTTGTGGGCTTGGAAGGCGTAACCCCTCCATTCAATGCAGTTTATATAAAATATGTCCACATATGTCGATGGCCACCTGAGTGCCTGATACATAATTCAAGAGAGACAAACATATACCCTCTGGACAACTATGGGATGTGTTGTGACCCACAGATTGTGAACCATACATACTCACGTATAGTATAGCACAAGGAGTTTGCGTTTGTAAGATCAAGCCTGCCACGGCCGATAGATCGAGCTGTGAATGGGTAGCAGGGTAGCTGTGTTTGTAGAGACTCAAGAAAGGGCATGAGACTAGCAACCTCATCCAAAAAGTGGTACTGAAGAACCAGAGGCCCCAGAGGCTCCCTGTGAATGGGTAGCAGGGTAGCGGCGTCTGTAGACTAAAAAAATAGGGCATGAGTCTAGCAACCTCATCCAAAAAGTGGTACTGAAGAACCAGAGGCACCAGAGGCTCCCTGTGAATGGGTAGCAGGGTAGCGGCGTCTGTAGAGACTGAAAAAATAGGGCATGAGTCTAGCAACCTCATCCAAAAGTGGTGTTGAAGAACCAGAGGCACCAGGGCTCCCACCCCCCTGGTGCCACCCAGTTTGAGAGCAAAGAAGGAGAGAGGTGTCTCCCGAGAAAAGAAAAGATAATGAACATTGCCAACGCCTTAATGAAACTGCTGAAACCTACAAGAACCCTATGATAATGAAAACAAGAAGAAGAAGAAGAAGAAGAAGAAGAAGAAGAAGAAGAAGAAGAGGTGGATGAGGAAAAAGGAAGGAAAAGAGTGAGAATCGAGGTCGAGCAGAGACTGGAGAAACGTGAAAATCATTCTGTGGCATTTGCCACAACTGCAACCATAACCGTTTTTATCAGTTTATGAGCTAACTACATGCACAGCTGACTTCAGTATACATTGGAGATTTCGCGCATTTTTTAACGCTTAGACACTCTATTTCAGATTTGTAAACCTGCAAGTAGCATAAATGTATCAAAAAGGCTCGACACGTTTTAGATACGACACTTTCTTCAGATTTCTCAACCAGAACGGAGTAAATTTATTTTTTTCTTCTCTGGGTCAGTGAGTCCAGGGTGAAGAATCTTACTTATTTTCTTTTCAAAAGGAGTACTGCAGATGGTGACGGGGGTGGGGGAGGGGGGGGTGCGAAGTGGTCAACAAAGACGACTTTCAAGGTCAAGCAACAGGATTAACATATTTTTTTTTTATTATTGTTATGCTAAGATGATCTGGGATATCTTTCATTAAAAACCAGTTATTTTGGTAAGTAATTAAACTTGCCTCACCTTAGATAACCTAAGTGAGATTTCTTGGGAAGAATTTGACCTCTTTCAGTCCACCAGCATGACCTGTATTGGGAAGTTTAGAGGGAATTTTGAGAACCATTTTACTAAGATTACTTTCATATATGTATGCCATTTGAGGAGTCCGGCATGAAATAAAAAACTATTATTTCAGAAATTTGACTTAGAATTAAGTGTTATTTTAGGAGTTTGACCTAAATGAAGAGTCACCTTAGAAATTTCAATGTGGAAGTTGAAAGTGGTCATTTTAGGAATATAATGTGAAGTGAAGTGTCATTTTAGGAATTTAATGTGATGATGTGTCATTTAGGAAATGTAATGTGAAACGAAGTGTCATTTTAGGATTTTAATGTGTAATGAAGTGTCATCTTAGGAATTTAATGTGAAAAGAAGTGTCATTTTAGGAATGTAATATAAAGTGATGTATATATTTTAGGAATTTAATGGTGAAAGGAGGTGTCATTTTATGAATTTGACTAAAATTAAGTGTCCTTTTATGGAAGAAATGTGAAATGAATAAGGCCATTTCAGAATTTTAATGTGAAATGCAAATTTTGCATTTTGTTAAAAATTTTGACCTAAAAAGAAGATTGTGAAAAAGAAGTGTCATTTAAGGATTTCAATGTGAAATGAAGTCATCTTGGGAAGTTTACCTAGAATCATGTGTGATTTGAGGAATGAGTTATGAAATAAAGTTTCAAATTGAACACTTAAACATGGGCCTACATTGACCCTACTTGAAAATTTTGACCCGTGATCTCTCCGACCATTTACTGTGAGCAGTGTTGGGTCTGGTCAGTAGTTGGATGGGTGAATGCTGAAAATCCGAGGTGCAAGGGAAGGAATTGGCATCATAGTCTGGTTACTTTTGTGTCCAGAAGAAACAAGTTCCGCCTACAAGAGACAGCCTCTTTTCGTGGAAAAGACACTGGTACGATACACAGGTACACTATATATAATATATATATATATATATATATATATATATATATATATATATATATATATATATATATAATATACGTGTGTGTGTGTGTGTGTGTGTGTGTGTGCCTTTCCGAACACAAACTAAAGTGACAGACGGCAATGTTCAAGTAACGTCCCTAGGAATTAATCTATATAATCTGTCAAATACATGTTGTTTTGCCTGTGCCATCCGCGCTATACAAAAAAAAAAAAAAAAAAAAAAAAGATATTTGGGTGCACAGTGGGATGACTTTTCATTACTTCTCTTCTTCCATGTATATATATATATATATATATATATATATATATATATATATATATATATATATATATATATATATATATATAGATAAAATGTTTATTTATTTGTCTATTTATATGTACATATAAATATAAATATATAAGTGTGTATGTGCGCGCCAGCGCGTGTCTGGAATGAAGAATAAGATGACCTGTCAGGTCGTTGGATACACAAAAATAACCTTTTGGCTTACTCAGTTTTCTTGCGGAACCGGATTACCTGAACTTGTCAATACACTCACACTTATATTATTTAAATATTTTGTTTTTTTTAATGAGAAAATGCATAGAGAATACTAACGGCAGGATAGCCAACAGAAAGAAAGCACTTATCACCAAATCACAGAGGTCAAGGCACTACAAGGACACAGACGCCCACATCGGGAATATGCTAGGGTTTACCGTTACACGTAAGCTTGGCGCAGGTGTTTCAGGAGTCGAGACTTTCAGATGTATACATACCTGCGTTTGTTTCCCACCTCAACGGCTTCAGCTTCCGACAGGAATCCAGATTTTCGTCGCAAAGACTAAAAAAATTCGACGTCTGCCTCTCGCTGCTTCTTTGAACGTGCGCGTGTTTCGTCCATGGAGGAATTTCGCTACTAGGGCGAAAGCTGATTGTTTTTTAACCACACACATAATACGTCGCATATATTAATATGATTGGCGCGACGAAGCCAAGGGTGATTGGACGGTTTTGAAAACGTTCCCCCACATTTTACCTTGACATTGAGTGTGGCACCTATCGGCAAAATTTCGTGTGCAGTTGATTTCTCAATTCGTGTGATACATATTCATACATCGGAAGGTTTTAGGAACCTGTAAAAAATAAGCTTAATCGTTGATTTGGTAGAGGAACTAACGCACCCATTCCCTCTGAACTTAGAACGTATGGAAATCACTACGTGTGGGAACAGATTGCAATCAGTGGACCAGAATTTAATTAAATAGTCAATTCGTTGGAACTATTACAGCGTGCTCCAGGAACTATCTGCAAACATTAGGCATTTAAACAAACACGAATTCGTGTCGTCTTGCACGTATGTATTGCTCAAAGCTGTTAGGTAAGGGAAATGAAACTTTCGCCCTAAGGAATTTTGAATTAAATGCTCTAAAGGAGTTTTGCATTCAATATTAGAGGTTGTAATAAACAATATACCATTTATTAACTGTTCATTCCGAGAATGAATTGACTTAGGGTCATTTGTAACAGAGGCTTCTCAGTAGAATACCTTTTCTCCCATAACTTCTAACCACAACTCTGTTATTAGGTGCCTGAATATCAATGAGACCGAAAGCCATTCGAGAATAACTTAGTCTCACCTAAAATGCAGTTTGAACGGAATAATTGCTAACGAAAAGCAAAAGTACATTGATTTGATGAGCTCATAAGAAATGCCAGTTTGGCGTAACACTGCTCATCAGTACAGAATGAATATATCACTTCCGTTCAATTCACGTAGTTGGAGCTTTCAGTTAGCTTAGTCAGCTGACACAAACGTATCTCCGGTCAAAAGGAACAGCTGTCACCATATATTGTAGTCCCAACTTTTAGTAATATACACACACACACACACACACACACACACACACACACACACACACACATATATATATACATACTATAAAATCACAAAAGTAAGCACGTGATTTTGTTTAACAGCAAAAGCCACAGGGAAAATTTTTAAAAAATGAAAAGACAGAGTGCCAAGTACTTTCGTGTATTTACCACATCTTCGGGGCACAAAGTAATACAAACGTAAAAACTATTGAGCAAGAAAGCTCTCACAAAAGCAAAGTGGAAAAAGAATTATATATGTATGTACAATAAGGCCATTACAAACAGAAACAGCATTCGTCCAGATTACCCAACCGCTTAACACCCCAACAAGTCAAAAGAAAAAAAGTAATTGCCCAATGACCCAATTACTTAAAGAAGAGAAAAACACTGACTATGCCAACCAGTTTTTTATAAAACAACTGAACTCACAATTATGAATAGTAACAATAATAACGGCACTAACAACATACTTAAAACACCAATAAACAAAGATAACTGATTGAACAATATTGTCAATATGAAATACTAAAAAAAAAAAATAAATAAATAAATAAATAAATTAAAACAAAAAAAAAAATTTTTTTTTACTAGTACAAAAACTTTAAGGATAATGTTAAAACTCACAAGAAATACATAAGAAGGAACTTGACAAATACACTAAATTAAAGAATAATGTTAAAACTCTTCACTATTTTATCTATGATAAGACTGTCTAATTTGTACATACCAGGGCTCAAATTTAAAAGTTTTCCAGAATAAGTCTTTATAAAGCAGATTCAATTATATTCCTACTAATATAATCATTACAAAATAAAATCTCTTTTGCCTCTGTCCAATCAATCGCATGGTTAACATTACTAAGGTGAATAAAAAGGGCACTAGAAGTCTGTCCTGTTCTAACTGAATATTTATGTTGATTTAATCTTGTAGACAAATCTTTCCCAGTTTGGCCGATATATTTCTTATCACACCCCTGACAAGGAATTGTATAAAGGCAGCAGGTAGATGAAAATGGGGAGTTCTTTATCAGTATATTACAAACCGTATTTGAGCTTTTAAAAACTAATTTTACATTAAAAAAAACGAAGTACCTTAGGCAAAATCATAAAAATTCTTGTGGTATGGTAAAACTAACATATTATGGCATGAAAAAGGTTCTCTAACCCTATTTGAATAAAAAGTACCCTTGGCCATTTTTAATGCCTTGTCTATAAAAAACATCGGATATTGAAGTTTTACACCTATGTCACATATTTTTCCTATCTCTTCATCTAAAAACTCAGAACTGCATATTCTTAAGGCCCTCAAAAACATCGAAGAAAAAATAGATAATTTTACTTTACTATGATGCTCAGAGTAATAATGAACATACGAACATATATTAGTGGGCTTGCGATATACATTGAATTTAAAACTACGGATTTGTCTGTAAACTTGCACATCTAAAAATGGTAACATTGACTCTCTTTCTTCCTCCACTGTAAATTTAATTGAGGGAACCAGATCATTCAGTTTATCTAAAAATTCTCCAATGTTTGCATTTACAGGCCATACACAAAAAATATCATCCACATAACGATACCATACAGTACCAATCGGTAAAATACTAGGTAACAGTCTGACCTCAAAAAACTCCATGTAAAGATTACTAAGCACCGGAGAAAGTGGATTCCCCATTGGCATACCAAATTTTTGTAAAAAATATTTTCCATTAAATGTAAATTTACAATCCTTAATGCAAAGCCTAATTAAGTCAACTATTACATTCGAAGGTAACGGCAAGTTATATTTAGGCAATTCCTCTGATAAAAAATTTAACAAATCGTCCACTGGAACTTTAGTAAATAATGATACAACATCGAAACTGACAATTTTAAACTCAAAAGTTGCATTAATATTGCTAAGTTTGTCTACAAAATCAACATTATTCTTAATATTACATTTTGATATTGTACCAACAACCGGCGTAAGAACTTGGACTAGCCACTTTGACAATTTATAAGACACAGAACTTACTGAACTTATAATAGGCCTAATGGGATTGTTTGGCTTATGGGTCTTAACCAAGCCATACATATATGGTAAACTGGCACACTTGACAGTAAATTGCTTAATTAGCTCATCCCTCCCCCTCAAGATACATTTCAGTTCTTTAACAAAACTACTATTCACTGTGGTTAACGGGTTATTACGTAGCTCGTCATAAGTAACAGGATCATCTAACAAATCTGACATTTTCGCTATATAGTCTTCTTTATTCATAATTACTATGGCCTTTGATTTGTCTGCTTTCGTGATATGCAAATTTAAATCTTTTTTAAGAACATCAAAAGCTTTCATAAAACGCTAGTGTTCCTCTTCGTTTTATGAAAGCTTTTGATGTTCTTAAAAAAGATTTAAATTTGCATATCACGAAAGCAGACAAATCAAAGGCCATAGTAATTATGAATAAAGAAGACTATATAGCGAAAATGTCAGATTTGTTAGATGATCCTTTTACTTATGACGAGCTACGTAATAACCCGTTAACCACAGTGAATAGTAGTTTGTTAAAGAACTGAAATGTATCTTGAGGGGGAGGGATGAGCTAATTAAGCAATTTACTGTCAAGTGTGCCAGTTTACCATATATGTATGGCTTGGTTAAGACCCATAAGCCAAACAATCCCATTAGGCTTATTATAAGTTCAGTAAGTTCGGTGTGTCTTATAAATTGTCAAAGTGGCTAGTCCAAGTTCTTACGCCGGTTGTTGGTACAATATCAAAATGTAATATTAAGAATAATGTTGATTTTGTAGACAAACTTAGCAATATTAATGCAACTTTTGAGTTTAAAATTGTCAGTTTCGATGTTGTATCATTATTTACTAAAGTTCCAGTGGACGATTTGTTAAATTTTTTTATCAGAGGAATTGCCTAAATATAACTTGCCGTTACCTTCGAATGTAATAGTTGACTTGATTAGGCTTTGCATTAAGGATTGTAAATTTACATTTAATGGAAAATATTTTTTACAAAAATTTGGTATGTCAATGGGGAATCCACTTTCTCCGGTGCTTAGTATCTTTACATGGAGTTTTTTGAGGTCAGGACTGTTACCTAGTATTTTACCGATTGGTACTGTATGGTATCGTTATGTGGATGATATTTTTTGTGTATGGCCTGTAAATGCAAACATTGGAGAATTTTTAGATAAACTGAATGATCTGGTTCCCTCAATTAAATTTACAGTGGAGGAAGAAAGAGAGTCAATGTTACCATTTTAGATGTGCAAGTTTACAGACAAATCCGTAGTTTTAAATTCAATGTATATCGCAAGCCCACTAATATATGTTCGTATGTTCATTATTACTCTGAGCATCATAGTAAAGTAAAATTATCTATTTTTTCTTCGATGTTTTTGGAGGGCCATTAAGAATCTGCAAGTTCTGAGTTTTTAGATGAAAGAGATAGGAAAAATAGTGACATAGGTGTAAAACTTCAATATCCGATGTTTTTTATAGACAAGGCATTAAAAATGGCCAAGGGTACTTTTTATTCAAATAGGGTTAGAGAACCTTTTTCATGCCATAATATGTTAGTTTTACCATACCACAAGAATTTTTATGATTTGCCTAAGGTACTTCGATTTTTTAATGTAAAATTAGTTTTTAAAAGCTCAAATACGGTTTGTAATATACTGAAAAAGAACTCCCATTTTCATCTACCTGCTGCCTTTATACAATTCCTTGTCAGGGGTGTGATAAGAAATATATCGGCCAAACTGGAAAGATTTGTCTACAAGGATTAAATCAACATAAATATTCAGTTAGAACAGGACAGACTTCTAGTGCCCTTTTTATTCACCTTAGTAATGTTAACCATGCGATTGATTGGACAGAGGCAAAAGAGATTTTATTTTGTAATGATTATATTAGTAGGAATATAATTGAATCTGCTTTTATAAAGACTTATTCTGGAAAACTTTTAAATTTGAGCCCTGGTATGTACAAATTAGACAGTCTTATCATAGATAAAATAGTGAAGAGTTTTTTAACATTATTCTTTAATTTAGTGTATTTGTCAAGTTCCTTCTTATGTATTTCTTGTGAGTTTTAACATTATCCTTAAAGTTTTTGTACTAGTCAAAAATTTTTTATTCAATTTATTTATTTATTTATTTATTTATTTTTTATGTATTTCATATTGACAATATTGTTCAATCAGTTATCTTTGTTTATTGGTGTTTTAAGTATGTTGTTAGTGCCGTTATTATTGTTACTATTCATAATTGTGAGTTCAGTTGTTTTGATAAAAACTGGTTGGCATAGTCAGTGTTTTTTCTCTTCTTTAAGTAATTGGGTCATTGGCAATTACTTTTTTTTCTTTTGACTTGTTGGGGTGTTAAGCGGTTGGGTAATCTGGACGAATGCAGTTTTCTGTTTGTAATGGCCTTATTGTACATACATATATAATTCTTTTTCCACTTTGCTTTTGTGAGAGCTTTCTTGCTCAATAGTTTTTTACGTTTTTGTATTACTTTGTGCCCCGAAGATGTGGTAAATACACGAAAGTACTTGGCACTCTGTCTTTTCATTTTTTAAAAATTTTCCCTGTGGCTTTTGCTGATATATATATATATATATATATATATATATATATATATATATATATATATATATATATGTATATATATATATATATATATATATATATATATATATATAGTATATATATATATGTATATATATAAATGCAACTGCAATATACTAAAAAGGATATATAAACGCTTGCGTTGGAACTTGCATGCACAAGTCATTGACGGGACAGATTGTATGCGTTTAAATTAAATGCAATTTGTCCTGACGTACAGAAGGTAGATGAAGACTTAATGATGCTATTACCTTTGTACAGATGAACATTCGTGTTTTAGCAATAACCATAAATGCTATCTAAGCATTACTCAAAAGATTATTAATTCTTATATGGACTTTCTTCACTGTGAATATTTATATTACAGCAATAACCATACATGTGTTTGAGGATTAAACAAGTAAATAATTAAAGTATAGTTATCTTCATCTGTTAAATTATAGATTAATTAACTATCGAACGACGTCAATACGTTTCCCCTTCAAGGCCGAGTGACGTATATACCCTGTGACGTCACGACACGCCAAGTGACGTCACGCGGCTCAGAGAGAGGAGTGGCTTGCATTTTTATTTTCGTTAACTCAGTAAAATGTTCCTGAGGTATCAGTCGTCGCTGATAAGGGAGGCGTCTTAATTGACGGTTTAAACATTGTTCTAATAAATCACGTCCGGATGACGCGCTGCATAACGTCAACGCGGCGATTGTGTTTACTGGCCATTTTTGGTTGTTGATGTTCGGTTAGCGTGAAACTTTAATGATACTTCAAGGAAACGTTCTCTATCACATAAGTTTTTCTTGGGTATATTACTCTTCATGTTTTCATATATTTATCTATTTCTTGCTTTATCAATATTTGTTGTTTAATAGTAGTACATAATTAACTGCGCTCCGATTTTCACTTTCAACACCTGTTGAAAATTTCATGTCGAAACTCCCTTTCCTAGTTAACTTTCTTTTGGGATTCTCTCATACGAATGCCCACACTTTTCGAAAATAATAATAATAATAATAATAATAATAATAATAATAATAATAATAATAATAATAATAATAATAATATAATAATAATAATAATAATAATATTTTCTCTCATACGAATGTCCGCACATTTCGAAAATAATAATAATAATAATAATATAATAATAATAATAATAATAATATAATAATAATAATAATAATAACAATAATAATCATAATAATAATTTTCTCATACGAATGTCCGCACATTTCGAAAATAATAATAATAATAATAAATAATAATAATAATAATAATAATAATAATATAATAATAATAATAATTAATTTTCTATATATATATAAGTATATATATAGTATATATATATATATATATATATATATATATATATATATATATATGTATGTGTGTGTGTGTGTGTGTGTGTGTGTGTGTGTAAATTAGTGAGTGCAAGCGTGTGTCTGCGTGTTGTGTGTATTTATATCCTTTATTGAATTACAAGGACAACCGATGACTAACAGTGACGTCACGGTTACGTCAGGTGACACAATAAACGGTGCAGGTGGGCATAGAGATGCCATACCAAACAATGTCCTTCCTTCAGCCGCATTGTTCCCAACGGGGATGCACTGAGACTGTACTTCTTAATTGATTACTTCACTTTCACTTAGCACAGAATTTCATCAACATCCTTCGGGACCCTAACTGGTTTGGGGTAATGTCTTTCCTGCCTTGAATTTTTACCCTCTCTCTCTCTCTCTCTCTCTCTCTCTCTCTCTCTCTCTCTCTCTCTCTCGTTGGACGAGCCGGTTACGTGTTCGGCTACCGATCTAAGGGTCCGGGTTCGATGCCCTGCTATGTCAACGCAGAATCAGAGGAATTTAGTATTTCTGGTGATATAAATTCATTTCTCGATGTGGTTCGGATCCCACAATAAGCTGTAGGTCCCGTTGCTAAGTAACCAGTTGGTTACTTAGCTGTTAATCAGTTTAGTGATCTTCTAAAAGTATATTCCTTTTCCATCGTAACGAAACATAGATAGCAGGAGGGTTTTGCCAATTAGCATTTCTTTTTTCCGTTTACAGGTAGGAAATAAAGCCGTGAAAGTTCCAAAAATAAGAAGTATATTCATTTTCAGGCCGCTGAAAAGGAAGTATATGAATGTATCCCGCCATCAGTATGATGAACACTTAGAGGATGAATTTGAAATTGCACTCACGACCGTGAAGTCTAGCAACAAGGGAATCACTTTACCCTTCAACTCTTTCTTTCTCCTCAACCTCTGGAATCACAACTTACGGAATGGACGACTTGCATCTTAAAAGGTCAAGATTTGCCTTACTCCCGGAATCCTGGGAATTTTCTGGAAGCTGAGAGTGTAAACTAAGATTCTCTGGAATGACAAACATCTTCTGGATAAGGTAGACTGGAACCGAAAGTAATGTTTAGAAGTTCAGATTGTCACATCGAATAAAGCAGTATCCCGTGTAATGTTTAGGGGTACAGAACATCAAATAAAATACATTAGAAGCCAAAATCGTGTCTGAAAGTTCTACATTTAAAATAAGTTATGTTGGACTCCAGAGTAATATTTATCGGGAGCATTGTCTAGAAGTTACGAATGTAATATAAAATACTCCTGAATCCAGAGTAATGACAAGAGAATACTGTAAATGAAGTATTCTGTGCCCAAATTTTTAGTTTCTTCATCTCAAAGAAAACGATGACTGATAGGAACAATGCGATGGTGAGATTTTATCCCCAAAATCAAAAAACGTAAGAAATAACATCTCAGTAATTTTACACATATTTTTCGTTTAGAGGTGTTAATGTAATCGAGAAAAGGGAAGTCAGATGAAGGTCCTCGTACAACCTTTTCAATTATTGTTGGGGGGGGGGGTGTTATGGTCGTCAGTGCACCGCACGGGCTGCACTGTAGGCTTGACCAAAGGTTCTTGCAGCGTCCCCCTCGGCCCCTAGCTGCAACCCCCTTTAATTTCTTTTACTGTTCCTCCATTCATATTGCCTTTCTTCTATCTTGCTATCCACCCTATCCTAACGGTTATTTCATAATGAATCTGTGAGGTTTTCTTCTTGTTACGCCTTTCAGACTTACCTACTCTCAATTTCCTTTCCGGCATCGAATGTCCTCATGGTTCCCAGTGCTTGGCCTTTGGCCTAAACTCTATATTCCATTTCCACAACCTTTTCAAAAGGTGAATGTGATTTGGAGGAGACTACCTGCCCTAAACACGAACAATACTCAGGCCAACGTAGCTTTGTTTAGAGCCTAACATTTCAAGTCTGGAAATGTGGATCCAGGAAGGTCACATCTAGAAATGTGGATCCAGGAAGGTCACATCTGGAAATGTGGATCCAGGAAGGTCACATCTGGAAATGTGAACCCCGGAAGGTCACATCTGGAAATGTGGATCCAGGAAGGTCACATCTGGAAATGTGGATCCAGGAAGGTCACATCTGGAAATGTGGATCCAGGAAGGTCACATCTGGAAATGTGGATCCAAGAAGGTCACATCAGGAAATGTGGATCCAGGAAGGTCACATCTGGAAATGTGGATCCAAGAAGGTCACATCTGGAAATGTGGATCCAGGAAGGTCACATCTGGAAATGTGGATCCAGGGAGGTGGAAATGTGGATCCAGGAAGGTCACATCTGGAAATGTGGATCCAGGGAGGTGGAAATGTGGATCCAGGAAGACATCTGGAAATGTGGATCCAAGAAGGTCACATCTGGAAATGTGGATCCAGGAAGGTCACATCTGGAAATGTGGATCCAAGAAGGTCACATCTGGAAATGTGGATCCAGGAAGGTCACATCTGGAAATGTGGATCCAGGAAGGTGGAAATGTGGATCCAGGAAGGTCACATCCGGAAATGTGGATCCAGGAAGGTCACATCTGCATTATACTTTACGTTACACATTATTCTCCTCGTCAGATTTGGAAATATGCTCGTATTTCATCTTCATGGTTGTATTGGTGTTACTGTTATGCTTGAAAACGTTGAGAAATCCAGCTAGATAACTACTGTGGAACTGCATTGACCCCACTGATAAAATTGTCAGAATTTGACCTCGTCTTAAGCTTGACCTGAGGTTCCCTTAGGTCTACTTTGACCTATAAGACTTCCAGGTTGTCCATCGTCCCTGAGAAAATTGAATATAAATTGCTTCATTGCGGTATGATGCTCTCTCTCTCTCTCTCTCTCTCTTCTCTCTCTCTCTCTCTCTCGTCTCTCGTCTTCTCTCTCTCCTCCTCTCTCTCCACTATTACATGATCGCTCATCATTTTCATGGAGATTACCTTGGCTGACAGATGTTTTTTCCTATATATTTTTTTACCTTCGCTGACAGGTGTTGTTTCTTCTTTTTTTTTATTCCCGATCCGCGAGGGTGATCGTATCCTGAAATATTTTTATAATCTCATTTTACTTCCTCCCCCACCTTTTTTTTTTTTTTTTTTTTTTCCTTTTTTTTTTTTTTTTTTTTTTTTTCTATTTGAAGGAATGACGAGTAACGACAATACTTCGTTGGACATTTCAGGATATCGCTGGGCTGAGCACACGGCACTCGATATGCGTCGTCACGTGGAGGTTAAGTACATTATGGCTTAATGCACGTGCATTTCCTGAGCGTCTCGTTTTCATTAGTGGAAATCACCTTCCCAGATGAATTGTTGATCAAGTAAGATTGTCTACGATATACAACGGTAGAGACATTACTCATAGACAGGATACTCAGGAAGCATGTACCACTGGTATTATCATTAGTAATAGTATTGATATCATTACTATTATTCACGTTGCAGGGGACGAAAAAAGACCATTTTTATATAGTCTTCGACTTAAATTAGTATATCCAAAGTCATTTATAAATCTTAAGAGTGATTTTCACTTTTATGTTTTTCTGTTTTCTGACGAAAGGACCATTAGTCTTCGAAAGATAAAAAGAGTTCTGTTAATACTAATAGACGTCAAAACAGCAACAAGGGGAACAAGAGAAGGCCATTCTGTCCCCCTGCATTTGCAAACCTTGCTTTACATTCATTGTATGTCGTTCTTGTTTCATGGTATCTTTTTTGTATGCCCAAATGTTTACAACGTTATAATAAGAAGGAATAATGTTTGAAAGCGAGAGAGTGGGTTGAATGTTTCATTACCGAACATCGTAGCTGTTTTCTATTATATATATATATATATATATATATATATATATATATATATATATAATATATATATATACACATCGAGCTACAAATGTCCTTTAATATCTAATTCGCTCTACCTCGGCTAACATATATAAAAATATAATATTAATTCCGAGGTAGAGCGAGCTAGATATTAAAGGACATTTGTAGCTCGATGTATGTATATGAATCACGGTAATGTGATATGACTTATATATATATATATATATATATATATATATATATCTATATATATATATACATATATATGTATGTATGTATGTATGTAGGATGTATTATGTGTATGTACTGCATGTATATAATGGACAACTATTTACCATTGTGCACATAACGGAAATTGAAATCTTATTTAAATTTTTTTTTTATTTTACAGAAAACAATTGACAAGGAGAAAGTTCGAATACGTGCACCATAATCTATCTATAAATTGATTATCTAATCTTTTATCACATAAAAAAAAGCAGGATAGAACGTGATTGACAGCACAAATCATTTATAAAACACTGACTCATATGACTGCGACATTCGCAGGTATGTCAATGAAGTATTTGAAACTGCAAAAAAAAAAAAAAATCGTTTTCGATTTCCGCTCAGATTTTTCAGTCTTCCTATGTTGCAGAGGGACGAAATTCTCGGGGGAAAGAGAGATAGGAGAGAGGAGAGAGAGACGAGAGAGAGAGAGGAGAGAGAGAGAGAGAGAGAGAGAGAGAGAGAGAGAAAATAATGTGGTCCTATTGTTTTATGGGGAATGTGCTTTAGTACTGGTAAGAGCTTACACCTTTCCACTAATTAGTCCGCAAATACAGTTCTGAAAATGCTGCTACAATCACAAGATATTTAAGTCATATATGTGCCCTATTAGACAGTGACTCAGATTCTACGGTAATGAAAAGATCAAAAAACCAAACGTCCCATTCATCCACTTGTATAATGACTAGACTAGCAAATAAGAACATTGAGAAATATGCCTCGTATTTAGCACTGAAATTCTCAGTCATTTGAGAAAAAGTACCTCGTATATAATAATGAAAGTCCTTAGCACAGCGTCAGTGACCATAGTCGTAGCGAAGCCAGACTATGTAAACCAATCAACCAGTTAAGAAGGAGGCAATAAAGTTTTAAACGACATGAAATTCTATACTTGTATCACAATTTCGGTTATGGCTAAAGAAATGTGACCTGCGTCGTGTTTGATTACCCATTTTTATGGTATTTCCCTTGCTTACTAAGACACTACATGCTCCTTTTCAGGTTTTTAAAAATTTTTCTGTCATATTCAACCACTTTCATGACTTCCAGGGCTTCAGTGTGACTGGTTACCCCTCAAACTAGACACCTACCTCTGTTGCAAGTTTTCATTTTAGAAAGATGCTATCCCTCATGACCCCACAAATATATAATCAAAGGCACTTAGGTTTGGCTGCCATTGTGGTATTCCATCCAAATATTGGCATTGCAGAAGTGCATGAGGATAAAAGGTCGGAAACGAAAGGAATCGGTGAATAATATTGGTAGGCGAGAGTGCAGAAAAAAAAACATATATATATATATATATATATATATATATATATATATATATATATATATATATATATATATATATATATATTATATATGTGTGTGTATATGTATATATATATATATATATATATATATATATATATATATATATATATGTGTGTATATTTATATATATATATATATATATATATATATATATATATATATATATATATAATTTTGTCTGAAAGCAATAGAGGCTGTGGATGGGATATTTTGGGGGGGACGTTGGGGACTGTGGTGGTTGTGTGTGGGTTCTGAAATGCTACGTCACTCGACAGACACGGCGCACATAATTATACTCAGTAAAATGCATACGTACAGCCAGCAACAAAACCGGCGTTGCCCCGCTAAACCTGGCTTGGAGAGATCATGCCCTTCTTGCCCTGAAAGGTGGCCCACGTTCAAACAACCAGTTCATAGTTAGAATGGTTCGAATGGGAGGAGGAGGGAAATTACGATAATCAGGCAAAGTTATGGAATAATTAATAGAATATATTTGGATAAAGAGATAAGACAAGAGAAGAGAGAGAGAGAGAGAGAGGAGAGAGAGAGAGAGAGAGAGAGACTGAGCTTTTATTCCTGTTTAGTTATTAATCTAATGGATAAATTTGAGACCTTCTGCTTTAAGAAATGTTATCGTATATATTTTGGAAAATAAGAATTATGAAATCTTATCACATCGTATTGTTGTAAATCGTTATATTTACTATATAAAAAAAGCCTTAAATATTATTGGAATTGACTATTCATATTAATATTATTCAGACGGAAATGTCCTTCTTTTTCATTATCCTATAGCAGCTCTCTCTCTCTCTCTCTCTCTCTCTCTCTCTCTCTCTCTCTCTCTCTCTCTCTCCATGGACGTTTGACGGCAATGACGCCTCTCTGCTGGGGTGTCATCATAGGGCCAAATCATTGCAGAAGGATTTTGCTTAACTGGCAGCGAGCGCCTTCCCTCTGCTCATTGGCACTGCTCACCATAACAACACTTCTTGGAATTCCTTGAAACAGGTTTCCATTTGTAGTTCGTCTGCCGGAGGATCCCTCAAATAAACATTGACAATTTCACCTTGCACAAAATAGGTTTATTGATGATCTGCTAATAACTTCTTTCTCATTTTGCTTGATCTTCTTTTGTCTGGTAGGAAATCTGAGTTTTTCTGTTTCTATCGATGTTCTTGCTATCCTTCCGTTTGACTTCTCTTTGGTTTATCTCGCTTTCCTCCTGGCTCCTCTCATTTCCGCTTCCAGGACTCCTTCGTGTATCCAGTCTTCTTTTATTTCTCGTCTCCTTGTATCTCTTCTCTGCAGACCTTCATGCATCCTTTTTCTGTTTTCTCTCAGCCCTTCTGTCAGCCCTCCTCCTCCTCCTCTTCAGTATCTACAACTAATGCCATCTGAATTTCTTCTTAGTACCTACAAGAACGTTCTTTTAGACCTCTCGCCTTCCTGGAACCTCCTGTCCTTTGTCTTTTCTAAGAGAGCAGTTATGCCGTGTTTGGCATTCTCAGGATTCTTTTTTAACTCCTCCAGAAGTATTCCGTCTTGCACCTGCAAAAGTAGCCTGTCTCTTCCATCTGCTTCTGAAATTTTTCTTAACTCTCTCTCTCTCTCTTCTCTCTCTCTCTCTCTCTCTCTCTCTCTCTCTCTCTCCTTGCTCTTTTAACGGCATGATGCCTCGCTGTTGGGGTGTCATCACAGGGCCAAGTCATTGCATAGGGGTTTTGTTTAGCCAGCAACGAGCGCCTTCCCTCTGCTCACTGGCGCTGCTTACCAAAAAAAAAAAAAAAATACAGTAGTTATTAAAGTTTTGTATCGCTCCAACTCTGAATTTATATATATTCAGAATTTCTGAATATATATTAATTTAGAATTTCCTGACATGGTGTAATATGCTTTTCAACTTCTTTTTGAACAATAACTTGTTTGTGGATGGTCCTCCTGACAGCTTGTACTGTAGTTTCTTGAAATTTTGTAATCGCTCCAACTCTGAAATTTATTATATTCATTCAAATTTTCTGAATAAATTAATAAATTGAGAATTTCCTGACATGGTGTTATATGCTTTTCAACTTCTTTTTGAAAAATAACTTGTTTGTGGATGGTCCTCTGACAGCTTGTACTGTAGTTCTTGAAATTTTGTATCGCTCCAACTCTGATTTATATATATTCAGAATTTCTAAATATATATAAGTTTAGAATTTCATGACATGGTGTTATATGCTTTTCAACTTATTTTGAACAATAACGTGTTTGTGGACGATCCTCACATTTTGTTGTGTTTGATGGCAGACTCTCTAGTGGAGGGTGAGGAAAAGAGCTTGAAGCGGAAGGTTGGTTTGAGAATCATCCGGAGTCTTCGACTCGTCTCTTCTCGATTTCGAAGTCTTCCTCCTTCCTTGGAGACAGACGGAGACAGTGTGTTCGTTTGTTCGTTCGCTTCCATGTGTGTCTTGAAGGGCGCTTTCCCGTTGGGATTCTTGAGGACTTGGGAAGCCTTTCATCCTCTCGAGTTCCGCCACCTTAAGTTTATACTGGAGTCGACGCTTCTCCTTCCTGTGGTCTTCCACTTCCTTCAGCAGGCGCTAGAACCTGAGCTCGAGGTCTTTCCTCTCGGATTCGGGCTGCCTCGGCCGCGTTATTTTGTTCCTGGCCTCGCCATCCGCGATGCTTATTCAGTCCTGAGCTGCTGGTTTTCTCCTTCTGTCGTAGGAGTTTTCTCAGACCTTTGAAGCTGGCAAGTTTCCTCACATAGTTCATCGTTTTTCTTCCTAATTTCCTTTGTGTTGTACTTCATCCGGTGATTTTCTTCTGTGATCTTGAGGATCTTGTTTTCCAGCTTTTGTTTCTACGTCTTTATCGTTGTCCTTCTTCAGAAACAACGTTTCAGCCTCGAGCGAGTGGATCCTCTCTGTTGCAACACCTCATGAATGATCTGTCCAACGCCTTCATAGTAGTCGACCTCTCCTGCAACTGACGATTTATTATGTCAAGTTCACCTCCTGCATGGAGTCTCTTAAGGCCTCAATTCTCTCGTCCAGTTCCTTTTCCTTGGGCTCTTCAGCTTCATCATCAGAGATCTACATCCTCACCAGTGGATAGGCTGCTACAGCAAACAAGATGACTATTCCTGCGTCAGACTTCTCTCAGTAAATCGCTGGACATGTGGATAACAACGTCCGAATAACAGCTGCTGCCGAAGGCAGACAAGGCCATATTTTCTTCAAACTGGAATCCATATCTGCAGAGGCCATACCCAGTTCTTACACACTCCTCTCTCCCTCGATTCTTCATTGAGTTTCTATATATCACGAGAGAGATTTCGATTTGTCAAAATTTATCAGGAAGTATTCTGAAAGATTTGGATAATGTCTTGGGTCTCTTGGTGTTATAAATTGCTGAAAATAATAATCTCTCTCTCTCTCGCTTTGCAGTGATAAACGTAATCTTAAGAGTATTAAGGAGGAGAGAGAGAGAGAGAGAGAGAGAGAGAGAGAGAGAGAGATGGATTGTATTTTAGGTCAGAAAAACAGTATATTGGTATATGTTTTTACCATAACTTTTTTTCGTGTATAATGCCTTCAATGCATATATGTATATACAAACACAACTTATAAGAATATATATATATATATATATATATATATATATATATATATATATATATATATACATATATATATATATATATATATATATATATATATATATATATATATACACACACAACTTATGAGAGAGAGAGAGAGAGTGTGTGTGTGTCAGCGGTATTTTTTTTTCTTTGAGTTTATCATTATACACAAAGTAGACTATGCATAAGATTAGAAGAGAATTGATTTGATTTGTAATATTTTTCTAATTCCAGAAAAGGGATGAGTTTGTCATATTATTCTATGGCATGTAGTACTTATAGCAGAAAATATTCGCGTACAAACAAGGGTTGAGTTTGTAATATTTGTTAAACATATAATTATAAAATAATTGAATACTATTTCTCAGTATTACTCAAATATAATGAAAGTCTTATAATGAAAGTCTATTTCAGAATCTTTACTCTCTTTCTCTTTTGTCCTTCTACAGTTACATCTTTTCAAAAGAAACAGGAAAAATCTGAATATGTTTGGTAACTCATAAGACTACACTATACCCCCTCAACTCATAAGACTACACTATACCCCCTCCAACGCCTTTAAGGAGTTTCGTAAGTTTTGAAGGGCTCCTAATTGGTTGCCGCAATATGTGCGATTCACAGTTTGGCTTTTTATCCCTTCTGCTGTTTCTAACCAAAGTAAGGTAGTGGTCCTGCTCTTTGTTCTTGTCAGGAAATCTTAAACACAAAATTCACAAAAATCATTTCTGAATCTCACATGTCACATTTATTAACGACAGGCTTCCTGCACTGACCTCAAGACATCTTTAAGGTATATTTGGGGCTACTCACAGATTTCATAAGAGGAACTATTTGTTTAATTACAGTATAAATTTAATTGCAATCTGTATTAATTCATATTCATACAGTTGTGATTCAGGGGAAAGAACACTGTATGTACTTTAGAGAACTAAATCAAGGTATCTGAACCATGACATAAAAGCTATTTGAACATCTTCAAGTACAATTATTACTAAGAGGTACATATATAAAGCAATGTAATAATCCATAGTTATATGGACCTATAATTCAACGTGCTTATTTACATTGTACAGTTTCAGGTAGGCTAGCTTGTAAGAATAACTTAACTTTCATAACTAGCCAAGACTTGAGCTGTGGAAAGGGACAGATGAAAACAAGAAACTATTCCTGAAGGTTGCCAAGTTAGGATCCTATTGCTTAGCTAAGGTTAGGCTATGGTAGGCTACCTTTAGTTATTTGATGATCAACCCTGGTAGACTAGCTAGTTGGTAAAGTTTGCATGCAGACCAGCTAGTTTGTTAAGTTCACTTATGGCCCAGCTAGTTGGTTAAATTTACTTGTAGTGAGCTAGTTGGTTTACATTGAAAACTATGGTGTGGTATGAATTTGAAATATTCTTTTAGGGTAGAAATGATAATGGTAAAATTGAAGAATACCTCACTACCTTTTAGTGTTCTGGCAGGTCAACTTCAGTTGATACTTGGGAGTTTAAGAACTTATTGATAGCAAGGTAAATAACAGTGTAACACTTCATTAAGACTTAAAACAGCTGCAGGCCTCAAGATACAAGGTATACAAAGACCTGAATGCAAGACTAAACTATAGTAATCTGGATGATAAAATGAAGAATTTAAATTTTATTGCTCATAACAATCATATTTTTAATGAATAAGTCCCATTCTAATTTTTTTTTAATTATTGCTTTTGGTTATAAACTGTGTACTTCACAGTGCCATTTTTCAAATGTCTATTTTGAAATAAACTTTGGACTTTTTCTGTTCTTTTCTTTGTCATCCATATTTTTTTTCAACTATCATCAATCAAATGCAGTCACATTTAATGTGTTTTTAATATGTTAATGGACGGCAATATTCCCAGTGACGATATTCCTAGATGGGCAATTTTCCCAGTGCTTTCAGTTAACATATATGAAAATATATTAATTCTGAAGTAGAGCGAATTAGTTTATTAAAAGACAGTTGTAGCTTAATGCATACATATGAATCACGGTGTTGTGATCAGACTATATATATATATATATATATATATATATATAGAGATATATATATATATATATACATATATATATATATATTTAGATATATATATATACACACATATATATATATGTGTGTGTGTGTGTATTTTATATGCATATATATACACATATATATGTATATATACATACACATATATATACATTATATATATATGTATATATATATCTATATATATATATATATATATATATTATATATATATATATATAATATATATATATTAGGGCTTGTGCCTTGTATGATAAGGCGCCCTATGAGGTAATGTTAGACTAGCGATAATCTATACGCTAAGTCGGTTGGTATTGCACTTCCATCTTCAATGGAGTGTCTGGGGTTTTGTAGATCACTTACGAAGTCGGTATTATCTTTACGACGGTGTGTTAAACTCATGGTTCGGTGAGGTTCTTGTAGAAAACACAAGGTATAAAAATAGTATATTCTTCTGAAGTTTTACATGATGAAGATTAGGTATGATTGTACAAGTCTTCTTATGACGATAAGCTTTGATCGCTTCTGCCAATGATGATGGCTAATCCTATTCCTCTACATGATAAAGCTTAGGTAAAGAGGTACAGGTCTTCTAATGACGATCACTAACTCTGTTCTGCTGTCTACCATCTCTGTTACAAGTTATGAAGGAACAGACAGTAGTCTTCGAACAATATGAAACATACTATCAGATGACATAGTTTCATACGAACACACAATCGAATGAGACACGCTACAGATCACGTAGGCCGTTTGAATAATAGGTCGGGGTAGTTGTCTCAAGCAGGGAGCTTGGACTAATGTTTATAAACAATTGAATGACTACAGGTGACGGCATGTTATCTTAGCTTACATACTTATTGTATACGTCATCTTTAGCGTCTCTAGTCTGATCACATTCCTGCAAGCAATCTGGTTGACCTCTTTAGTTTTAGACTTTTATATATATGGACTAACATTCCATATTTTTATTATGTAAACACTTACATTAGCTCGGTCAGCTACCAAAACCAACTACTGAATATTACTCAAACTTGACTTGCATTTGACTTATAGGAGTGTGATACAGACACTATGTGAATATATATATATATATAAGTAAATAAAAATTCATGGTGTACATGAATTGATTCAAGTAATAAAATATAAAACAATGATATTGGTAAATAATAGTGATCACATGATATATATAATGATACAGTTTTTTCACTTCATCTCTTTAAGATACTTATGCTACAGAAAATACTAATGTACTCTGATAATTGCATAGAATGAAGATTAACATGATAAAAATCATATTTTAACTGATAAAAATTTTCATATATGAATTGATAACATTATTAATGTTTATTCTGATTGATTCGTTGATTTTCATGCTAAATGTTATATATCTGATTCATTAATTCATATACTAACTCATAAATAACTGCAGATAATGGTAAGAAAAAGGTAACAGATTGATTATAGGCTACCTGATTTGTTTATACATATGTATATGGATTCATATAATTATGATTAATATATGTGCACTTTAAATAGATTCCTATTGCGTACACGCAAAGATATATTTCGATTCCGTTATTTATGATCATTTATATATAGATTCCTAGTGCGTACACGCAAAAAATATATTTCGATTCTGTTATTTATGATCAATTATATATAGGATACATGATACTTTATATATATAGGATACATGACCGAGGTTATACTACTTCACTTTTAACTAGCTTTCGAACAACTTTTCGTCCATTACACAGTTCCAGACAACCACCTTTAGCCAAATGAAACGGCCTTTTTCAATGTTCCAACAAGGGGAAAAAAAAAAAAATTTGCCTGGGCGGGTCCAACGTTCACTTTGCGCTCACACTTATTCTCTGCATCCTAAGCTACACGATTACGTTCGCGATGAATAGATCATCCCAGCACGAGTCCTTCGCCAGCAAAGTAGAGTTGAATATCCTTCGGGTCGTAATTGTCGGAAGTATGTCCCTTTTGTAGTCGAATTCCGACAGCCTGGAGCATTCCGCATTAAAACGAGATTAACGACGAGATACGGTGTCGGTCGAATAGTCCCATGAAATTCCTTTCACATTGTAGGCGGTTGTTACTTGACTGTAGTCGTCCGCTGCGACGAACGATTTTTTGAAGTTGCTATGTGAAACTCTCGTACTGCAGGATACTGTAACCGGTTTCCATTAATCAGACCCTGCAAGTGAAATTATACTTGTCACAAGGGCAAAGTAAATTCAGACGACATCCAAATACAGGGAGGGGAGAGAGCCATTTAGACCAGACTTAACCCACATGAATTCGCTGATATTTCGGAATTCAAAAGAGTCCGCTGTACAAACTTTTTTATCCATGGCATTAACAATGAGTGAACCTATCCAGGTCTATGATGACTTGTAAAAATATCCATAATTATAAAAAAATAAATAGATATCAATACGAATCTCAAAGAAAATTCGATATTACTGGTAGTAAGTTACTAGACAAAGAAGTGGAAAATGGAGCTATTTGTAAGATTGCCAGGCAACATAAGAGTCAAAGAGAAGATTAATCATGATTCTATGTGCCCTAACAAAAGTTTCATATTCAATTTTCTCGTGCGCATCCTCTGAGGTTAACTTTTAAAACATTATTAATAGGTAGGAGATGCAACGAAAAACCCACTATGTAACTAATTTCTATATAAACTTTGGGTTTTTCAAGAAAATGTGACATTTTCCCATGAATGTGATTTACCTGGATTGTAATAAGCTAATGTTGCAAGTAAATAATCCATATCCATATCGTGATACTTCTAAATGTCTATGAGGTTCAGAAAAAAAAAAATTAATTCATTTTGTTGTTATAGAAATTCTATTTGCTTATATTGTTCATTAATTTTAAAATGATTGCAAGTCCTTAGCTAAAGTTGCATTGCGCATACGGATAGACATGTCTGCCTTGCCCATGAGAAGTTCGGGCTAAGCATTCCTTTCTCTCCAGTCAATCTGCTTTTGCAAGCGCGAGAATGAAGGCCTCGTGTAAGCAGATTATTGAGGTTAAAAGGAACAAATGCTGATACGGCAATGATGACGTCGTCACTTGGCAGGAGATTGCTCTCAGCCAGCTAAGTAGTTACGTTACTTGCTGTAAGAGATACGACTTTAGTATTTTTAAATGATATTTTAAGTGTTTTAAATTCTCCACCCGCATGAGAAGAATGTCTGAAAAAAAAAAAAAAACAACAGTACCAAAATTGAACAATATATTAGTTTCATGTTGGCATTATGTTAAATAAATATTCCTTATTCAAACTATATGAAAAAGGTTTCCATACAAATTCTATATTATATTAGCCCTGTATAAGATTCATATAGGATTATTCCATAGATAACATTTTCACTTCTAGACTTCCTGACTTTAAAATCTCTTTTATTTTATTTTATTTATTTTATTTATTATTAGTTTATTTATTTATTTATTTATTTAATTTTTTTTTTTCATTGACTACGAATATAAATTACCGGGACAGACAATATGTCAGTAGGTTTTGATATGTGTTTGAACTTTTAGCTTATTTGTCATTACTAAAGCGTTTAAGTTAGAGTTCAAATCTTTACGTATTATATTTGGATATTTAATGGTTACGTTTTGCTTATTGATATTATCGTGATTCCTTTTTTTATTATAATTTGTAACCCTTCCGACTTCTTACGGAGTGTATTATATTGACTCCACTTGTATCCATATTTGTTTATTTTTTTTATTTAGTTTATTTATATATTTTTTATATATATTTTTGATAAATTAATGGTTGGCTTGAATATGTGGAAAAGTGTTCTAGCGGCGTACCGTATAAGGCTACTTGCGGCATCAATTCTATAGATACAAGATATAAATGATAAACGTATTTAAAACCGCGAGAACCGCTATAATCCAGTTCGGATCCAACATCACGAGTTGTAACTCGTAAGACATTGACACTTCCTATTTAATTATCCGTTATTCTACCAAACCGATTGACTCTGGGTGATAAAATATATTATTGGTTTCTTAATGGAAAGGAATTCACACCACGTGTTAAGGAGATTATTATTGATTTACACCACCCGAGTCACAGATTATTATGTGTTTGAATTCCATATTTACTGATTTAGCACTCATAAATATTCGTAACGCACTCAATTGCGGTGTTTGTTTTTAGTGCTATTAATTCTATATAACGTGTCAAGGAACTATTAACACTAAGAAGTGTTTATTCCCTCTGTCAGACTCGTAATTCTGTAATAATTCTATCTAACGTATATTCTTTCAAGGATTGATTTGGCACAGGATAGGCCCCCTAAACTGACAGGTGTCGTAGTGTATCCTTGTTTTCATGACACGTGTTACAATTAGTTATGTGCTTTTTATATCTGTAAGCATTGTAGGCCAGTAAAATAGTGAGTTGGCTTTCTGTGACATAGGAGGGAACCCTGGATGACGGAATGCAAAACCCATTTATGACGATTGGTATGAAAGAGATTATTATTACTACCTGGTCGTTAGTCATCTGCTGTGTTCTTCGGGTTTTCCTCGTCACAGACCTACATATAATATTACATTTGATTACATTATTCTGATACACATACTTTAAATGTACTTTTGCTTTAAGGTTTCTGCTCAAAAGTGTTTATTGTTTTTGCTTAGCCGCTGACCCTGTTTCCGTTTCGAAGTGTTTATTGTTTGGTGTTTATTGCTGCTGACTCTGTTTCTTTGTTCAGTTTGTAACAGTTCTGCGCTCCGACCCAGATATCAATGCTCGCGATCTCTTGGGTTAAGGAATTTTCTTGTTTAGATACGGTTTTTAACAATAGGTACGGATGTTTCTATATCTTTTAGTCTAATTAATGGTTCTTTGCTGTATGGTGCGGATTGCGGGATAATGCGTCAGCTATGATTATTGCTTTCCAGGTAGATATCTTATCTTGGCTCCAAAGACCTGAATGATCATTTGTCACCGAGTTCCTTTTGGACTGTGATTAAAGCCTTTGAAAAAACTCGGTAAGGACTCATGTTCAGTAAGGACTTTATCAGGATAGCCCATAGATTATGACTTAAGATGTACTATGTTGTTAAAGATACCTAGCCTTCCTTGCCTATTACTGCATATTTACTTTCAGAGGGCTTTAGTTTACGTGAATAAAAAGCTATAGGGAAGAACTGTTTATCATATTACTGAAGTAGTATCCCTCTTACCCCTTGGTCTGAGGCGTCTGTTGCAATAAAAAAAAATTCCTTATTTAAATCAGGGATTTTTAAGTTAGGTAAGCTGCATTTTCCGCTTTTAAGATATCGAACGCCTGTTGATGCTTTTCAGACCATAATAAATCTACGTTCTTCTTCGTAAGATCTGTTAAAGGAGCTGTCATGATTGAAGAGTTACATATTTACATACGATTGTAATACCCCACTAAAGCGCGAAAGTGCTGTATCCCCCTTTACGTTTAATAAGTACCGGAGAAAGGGTTAGAATAGCCGACACCTTACCATGGACTACTTTTAAGACCTTGACCAGACACATAAAACCTAGATAAACATGTTCGGTTTTAAAAAAACTCTCATTTAGATATTTTACTCTGAGATTATTTGTCTTTGTCTCTGTATCACTAGCTCTACTTTATGTGAATGTACTTCTAAGGTATTAGAAAAGATTACAAGATCATCCATATAGGCATGTAGTTATCCCCTAAAAGTCTCCAAACACTATATTGTAATTGGGGCGCAACGTAAGCCGGAGGCATACGTAAAAAATTGATAATGTCCCCTGGGTGTGCTGAAAACGGTGTATGAGGTACAATCACTTAGGTAATGGTATCTGGTAAAAGCATTTAAGTAAGTCCAAGTTGGTGAAAAAAAAATTATTCTAACCTAACAGAGATAAGATGTCGTCGGTACATGGCACTGGAAACTATCGGGAGTCGTTTCCTTGTTTAAGCGACAGAAATCTACGCAGATACGCCAAGTCCGATCTTTTATGGCATGACGTTTGAGGGAAAATTATATGTGCTTGTTTGATTTCCTAATGACTCCTATTACTAACATTTTTTCGTCATTTATCTCTATTTTGAAATTTCATTGAGAATCTATACGAAGGTAGTTAAATATCTTTATGTTTGGTCTTAGACCGTGTTTTGTGTTAAATTACATCCGTTTTTCTCAGAGATCACTCGCTAGTGGAGAAACTTCCTGGTATTCAGGTAAAAGATAAAAAAAATTCTGCTGAATCACCTCTGCTTGAATGACTTTAACGGATATTACTTTAGATAGATTATCAGAGAGATTCATCCACGACTGGTTGGGCGTGATTAAAAATTAGCAACAATAAAAATGCGATATTTATAACTTCCGTATCCACGATATGAATACTTTTAGGGCTTTGTTCGCGGAAATCGTTTATATTTCAGAGTGTCGGGAAGGATTAAAATTTCATTTCCCAGCAAAGTCTTTTTACACGCACTAGACGTTCGAGGGTGCATGTTCTCGAAATTTTGCGTGCAAAGTGCGACTGCGGTTGTGGGAGAATTCTGTTGGGTCATTTGAACAATGTTACGATTTATGAGACAAATGTATAGTTCCTTATATAAGTTATTATTTGATTAACTGTCTCATTTTTGTTCAAACGGATTTTAATATGTTTGAAGGTTTATAGGATTTTCCTTTGATAAACACGCCTTAATTTGCAGGATGTAAGATAATATTTTGTATACCCTAGTATGAATCTTACAATTACACTAGATACAGATCAATGTTTTTTATAAACTATAGAGGTATCTGTAAACGCTCGCTTATCTTCCGGACTTCTCATTAGGGAAGTTCGAACAACAGACGGTGAGTCCGTAAATACAAGATATTGCGTGTATTAAAGAAATAAAACAAGATATTCTAATTTTTACGGCGCGTACAGTTTGGGCTTAATCCACCATATTTATTTAACTTAATGTATTAAAATTACTAGACCTGCTCTGATTACTTTGATACTGTCGTGTGATGCATAAAGGAAAAACCTTTTTAGTTCAAAAAAGATATCGGTATGTATGAACCAACATCGCTTTCCCCACTCTGCTAGAGTCGCTTATTGTGTGGAATTTGCTATGTTTTGAACACTTCGGCAGTTTTTTGACTAACCTTGACCGCTTGACTAGGTGACACAGTCACCGAGTTTGCTTGTTTGATTCTGAGCGGGCTACTGTTTCTATTTCTTTTTGTAATAATTAGGATCCTTCTCTTTATTACCATCGCCAACGTATTGGGGGTGTTTTTTGTTTTTTTTAGCATTATGTTACTGGTTACGTATAAAGCAATGAATGACGAACTATTAGGACTGAGCGATTACTAATAAGAACAATTTGTTATCACTACTGCATACAATTTTAACTGTTTGTACTTCATTCTTTGCTAAAATTTGAAATAGTGAGGGATCCTGTCAGCGCATTTAGCCTGATGAAAGTTTTTTACAGACATGTTATTCCTTGCAATCCAGCCGTATTTTTAAAGTTAAGTTGAGTCATTGAGGTTCGATATTTTATACTCAAAAAAACTCAAGGAAGGCTAAAACTGCGATCGGGACTTTGCAAATGGAGCATTTATTGCATGACCCGAAATAGTGTTACCTCTAATTTATATAAGATTTGTACGGGTGTTCCACTTGTTTTTTGTGTGTTTTCTAATCACTACGGTGCTTAACGACCCTATCCATGCATCTGTATAAATACAGACTCCACTGCGTAAACGCATATTCACTGTTTAATATGATTTGTTACGTAAGGGATAATAATCACCCAAAATGATAAAATTAACATAGTATATGATTATGATATTTCAGTAGAACTTCTGGAAACAGACACTCAAAGATAAAAACTCGCAGTAGCGAAATCTCAATGATGTAGATAATTTCTGTAAAAAAGTAAGATTAAGAATGTCTCGTAACTTTCAGCCACAGGAATAACGAAATTCGACCTGCAAAGGAAACACTCAAAGTTACTCCAAATGAATAAAAAATTGTACTTAGCTTGCTTTTGTGGGAAGATCACGGTGTTCCGATAACGACACACGGCCTTGGTCTCCTCTATTTAGCGGACGACCTGGTTGGCTCAGTTTCCCCCGTGCGCGTTGTTTCGATGATTCGAGCCCTTGAAAATCCGATGCTGCAGACGCGTTCGGTTTGTTTCTTGCAGTGCCGGAAACGCTCACTAACGATGTTTTCTTGAATGATTCTATTGAGAGACGAAGCTTCCGTTGCCGTAGGAAAAGGACACGTCGGTTTTGTTTCTTGAAGTTATTCACTAACGATGATACTAAGTTGCTTGACGAATCTTGTTGTTTTCTGAAGTCGCTCACTAATGATGATACTAGGTTGCTTGAAGAATCTGCTGCTTTCGTCGTCGTTGACTTCATGATTTATTATTCTGTTTTTTCTTCGTAGGACGTTGTAGAGTTCTTCTGGTCCGCTGCCACCAAATATTAGGGCTTGTGCCTTGTATGATAAGGCGGCCCTATGAAGGTAATGGTTAGGACTAGCGATAATCTATACGCTAAGTCGGTTGGTATTGCACTTCCATCTTCAATGGAGTGTCTGGGGTTTTGTAGATCACTTACGAAGTCGGTATTATCTTTACGACGGTGTGTTAAACTCATGGTTCGGTGAGGTTCTTGTAGAAAACACAAGGTATAAAAATAGTATATTCTTCTGAAGTTTTACATGATGAGATTAGGTATGATTGTACAAGTCTTCTATGACGATAGCTTGATCGCTTCTGCCAATGATGATGGCTAATCCTATTCCTCTACATGATAAAGCTTAGGTAAAGAGGTACAGTCTTCTAATGACGATCACTAACTCTGTTCGCTGTCTACCATCTCTGTTACAAGTTATGAAGGAACAGACAGTAGTTCGAACATATGAACATACTATCAGATGACATAGTTTCATACGAACACACAATCGAATGAGACACGCTACCAGATCACGTAGGCCGTTTGAATAATAGGTCGGGGTAGTTGTCTCAAGCAGGGAGCTTGACTAATGTTTTAAATAAACAATTGAATGACTACAGGTGACGGCATGTTATCTTAGCTTACATACTTATTGTATACGTCATCTTTAGCGTCTCTAGTCTGATCACATTCCTGCAAGCAATCTGGTTGACCTCTTTAGTTTTAGACTTTTATATATATGGACTAACATTCCATATTTTTATTATGTAAACCACTTACATATATATATATATATATATATATATATAGTCCTGATCACAACACCGTGATTCATATGTATGCATTAAGCTACAACTGTCTTTTAATAACTAATTCGCTCTACTTCAGAATTAATATATTTTCATATATGTTAACTGAAAGCAAATTTTTAGTTGGTAATAATTTCGTCGGCTCCCGGGCGCGAACCTACGTAGGAACCCAGAAATCAGGACGTCAATGAATCGACTTTAACCACACAGGGACCATAAGAGGATATGAGTTAACGCCGCCTCTCACCTACAAATCCCTGTCGCGCTCAGGGATTCGTTGTTTTGGAGTCGAATCCCTGGGCGCGACAGGGATTTGTAGATGAGAGGCGGCGTTAACTCATATCCTCTCGTGGTAGCTGTGTGGTTAAAGGCGCTTCACTGTACGTCCTGATTTCTGGGTTGCAAGGCTCGCGCCCAGGAGCCGACGAAATTATTACCAACTAAGAATTGCCCATCAATTAACATATATTACATATAGCTAAGACGTGACCGATCTGCCCAGGTCTGAAGACTGTCACCCAATAATTTGAGACACTAAATAATATGTTAATAGTATACAGTTTTGCAACACCTGCATCCTTTATACCCTATACCATCATTATATTAATACACCGATTCACACATTCACTTCATTTCATTTCACATAATCTATTTTCATCAAGAGTTTCAGAAACTATAATAAATATAATATAATATGAGAAATATAGCAAATTAAAATACTTTCTGTAAGTAGCCAAGATGGTTGCGATGAGCGGAGCCAAGTGGCCCATCACACTCAAATACTGGTAACTCTACAAAGTTATGCCATAAATACAAATCCTATAGTACTAAGAGTAGCATATCCAATAACGTGTTCTTAGCATAGATTAATTAATAAAATAATACCTTTGCAAAATTGATGCTTTGGTGGCTCACACAACCCACAGCTATAAAACCTGCTGTGTAACATCTTTGTGACTAGATTCGCATATTATTGGTAATACAGGTAATTTCAGTCCAGTCAATCTAGAGCAAAAGTAGATGCAGCCAAGCACAAGTTGGTAGAGTAGGGATTTACGGTTTCGTGATCCTTGGCCACATCCAAATAACATGAAACGTTTACCATTATTTAAATAGTGGATCCAGGTGCTTTAAGATGAAGGACAGAACGATAGATGGAGAGAGAGAGAGAGAGAGAGAGAGAGAGAGAGAGAAATACAGCTGCTTATAGGATAATGAAAAAGAAGGATATTTCCGTCTGAATAATTTTAATATGAATAGTCAGTTCCAACAATATTTAAGGCTTTTTTTTTACATAGAAAATATATCGATTTAAAACAATAGTATGAGATAAGATTTCATATTAATTATTTACCAAAAAATACACGATAACATATTTTTAAAGCAGAAGGTCTCGGATATATCTATCAGATTAATAACTAAAAGGAATAAAAGCGCGCTCTCTCTCTCATGAACTGTACCATTTTTTTTCGTTAAATTCCTCGTATTCTCTCTCTCTCTTCTCTTCTCTTCTCTTTTCCTCTACTTTTCTCTCTCTCTTCTCTTCCCTTATCTTTTCTCTCTCTTTTCTCTTCCCCCTCTCCCCGTCTCTCTCTCTCTCTCTCTCTCTCGCTGTGTCTTTGTCCATATATTTGATTCGTTATTGCATTTCTCTGCCTGATTACCGTAATTTCCCTCCTCCTCCCATTCGAACCATTCTACCTAGTTATGTACTGGTTGTTTGAACGAAGGCCACCTTTCCGGGCAAGAAGGGCATGATCTCTCAGAGCCAGGTTTGGCGGGGCGACGCCGGTTTTGTTGCTGGCTGTACATGCATTCAACACATACGAACAAACACATAAATCTATATGATATATATATATATATATATATATATATTATATATATATATATATATTATATATATATATATATATACTAATATTATATATATATATACACACACACACACACATACCATTCATCGAACCTGAAGAGTAGACACGGCCGAGTCTCTGGAAATATAGTATTTTTTTCTCTCTATATTTAGGCCGTTTTTAAGGGCTCCTTTGATTAGATTATATACATACATAACATATATGTACGTTTGCATCTACGATTGTGTGTGCTTGCATGCAAGCGATAATTCCTTACATAGTTGACTAAGTCATTCTACGGAAATCAGCCAAACTGTCATCTCACTCCGAACAAATACATGATATAAGATGAGAGAGAAGCCCAAACACTTCCTAGAGATATGACGTTTTGTCGTTCTCGGTAC